>NC_140587.1:486718100-487090600 GCF_964204655.1 Triturus cristatus | reverse complement strand
TCTCTCGTACCTCCTCACATGCGACTGCCTCGTTGGAGGGAGAGTCGGAGGTTGTATCGTCCCAGGCGCTGCCAGAGGGGTTGCCGGGTGACCTTCGCCTCCTTCTGGGCCGTGGCCGGCGGACGGCTTTGTTCCCCTCCCTGGGCCCATCCCGTTCCCCCACGCAAGAAGTTGCCTCAGAGGGGATCGGGCGCCGCTCTGGGGCCAGTGCGGCTCCAGCTCTATTCCGGTCCCCGCTCCGGTCTCCGGTGCGTAGTGACTTGGAGGTCCCTTGCCCGGCGATGCCGGATGACGCCGGTGTCCTGCCTCAGGCAGCGGACTCTATGACTCCGCGCAGGGGTCATACCGCAGATTCGTGTTCGGACGCTCCGGAGGCAGGTTGCATATTGGTATCATCCTCCCCGGAGACTGGTCGCCGTGTGGTCTCCTTTTCACTGGCATCGAAGGGAGGCTCCCCGCCCTTCCTGAGGCAGGGGTGTTTGTCGGAAGAGCGGCAGGTCCCTCATTCTTCGGCTCCTCCGGACTTCCAGGTCTGGCCCTTGCCCGCCCCGCTTGGCCTCGGGGACAGCTGCCTCAGTTTGCAGCTGTCGCCCACGGAGGAGCTGCTTTCTCCACCGCGGGGCCCTGCGGGTGCAGCCTTCGCTCATGCGGTGTCCACGGCTGTGGGCATCCTACACATGGGTGACCCGGTGGCTCACTTTCCGGCGGACCATCTGTTGGAGGTCCTCCACCAGGGCTCTGGTGGGAGGGAAATCTTGCTTCCCTTTGAAGGTTCGCTCCTTTCTGCCTTGACGGGGGCTTGGAGGCGTCCTGCCTCCGGGGACCCGGTGCCTCCGCATCTTCTGCATCGGCACCTTCCTACGCCGCGTGACCTGGCGTGCCTGTCCGTTCACCCCTCAGCTGCCAGTCCCCTTCTGCGGACTGCTTTTCCCTCCCTGCCACCCCTGTTGGCTCTGCCGTCTAGAGAGGTCCGCTGGCTGGACACTTGGGGACGCATCATTTTCACCTCGACCAGCGGGCCCTTAACAACTTGTGTGTGCTGGCTAGGGTCTCCTCCTGTTTGTGGGACTCGGCTGAGTCTCTGGGGTCTGCAGCGTTCCAGGAGCCTACTCAGGTGGATTTGCGGCACCATGCTTTGGATGGACAGGAGCTTGCGGCGTTTATTCTCTGCTCCGCTCTAGACGTCTGAGGCGCTGGGCCGGGCCATGGCTTCCTCAGTCGCTCTCCGTCACCATGCTTGGCTTCGGGACGGCGTCTTCCCTGAAAATATTCGGGAGAGGCTCATTGATCTCCCATTTGATGGCAGTCTGTTGTTTTCTACGGCGGCCGACTCGCCATCCAGAGGCTCTTGGCAGGGCTCCGTCCTCCTCCGTCCCCTACTCAGTGACTTCTGAGTTAGGGTTGCTTTTAGGCCTTCTTAGGCCGACGGTTCTAGTTGTGGAGTAGGTTTTTCTGGCCGTTACATACTTCCTTGGGACTTTGGCCCTGTTGGCTGCTGGACGGCCCCTTTGTTGTTGTGTGTGAGTTCTGCAAGAGTTGTTGCGCAGACTTGGCCCTGAGATTGGGCCTTCTGCTTTGCGTGGGCTGCTGTCAAGCCTGTAGCGGGGTTGCTTCCCCCCCCCCCCCCCCCCCCCCCCGGTTCTTTTGTTTCTTCCTCTGCTGCGAAAGTTCTTCCAAAGAGGGTTCCCATATATTGGGACTTACGTGCCCTATGTGGGATTATGGTAGCTGTCATATGGCTTGCTCTCTGCTGGAGGGTTCTGGTCGCCTTCGGGTACCTGTTCTCCATAGTGTTTACGTAGGTTGCTTTTGCTTCCTGAGGTCGTGTGCGCGGCCACTCGCGGTGGTGGCCTGGGCCTTTCCTCCTCTCCCCGCTCCCATTCTGTGGTCTGGGATGTCCCTCTGTTCTCCCTTTCCAGGCTTTGCCTACTTGGTCTTCTTGGGGCCTCGGGCTGTTCTTCTTGCTTCTGGCCTTGACGGCCGGCATTGTTCTGGCTGGCAGACTGCTCTCCATCTGGAATGTGTCCGCCTTCTTCTCCTTGGTTTCCTTGGGCCCTCTAGGCTTCTTCTTCCGTCTTCCTGTCTTGGCATTCCGCGGAAGCTATGTTGCCTTGTGGGGGAGTGGGGTGCTTCGGCCTCTCTGTCCTTGCCCTTGGTTCCTCTGCTGTGAGTGTACGAGCCTCTTCAGCCTTCCTTCCCTCCTACGTCCCCTTGGGGTCGGTGGGGTTCTGCTTGTGGGGGTTCCCTTGGCCTGGCAGGGGTGATGTTCTACCTGGCCCACAGATTTGGTCCCCTGTGGGGCCCTCTGTTCTGCTTCAGCTGGTGGGGTCCTTTCGCAGACCCTCCTTCCCGGGTGTATTGCTAGGGTATCTATTCTACGTGAAGGAATCTGCGGCTAGTAGTCTCTATCAAATGTATGAGTTACTTACCTTCGGTAACGATGTATCTGGTGGAGACGATTCTAGCCGCAGATTCCTTCATGGCCCGCCCTTCCTCCCCTATTCTGCGAGGACCCTTGGGTTGGTCTTCGGTACTCTCCTCCCGGTGAGGGGCTGTGTCTCCTGTGAGTGCCTTCCTTGTTCTTGACGGGTGGCTCCGTCTGGGGGCGGTTCATTCCTCCTTGGTTCTTTGGAGGATGGGGTTCCGGTGCCCTGCTACTCTGGCTACTCCAGGTTTGGGGGGGATTGCTTCTATCCCTGTCCTCCCTCCCCTCCCCCATTGCTATCCTATGGTTTGAGGGTCCTCTGGCCATGTCTTGTCCTTGTGGGTGGTTGCCCTCTAGGTTGAGGTGGCTTGTACCGGTCTGTCTTGGGACTGGTCCCCTTCTTTGCTCAGGATGAGGGGGGTGGGCTTCCTACGTGCGCCATGACTTTTATGCCTGTTCTTCCCTTTGGGGCAAAGGGATGGGTGGTTGTCTATGTGCGGGCAGGGTGGTTGTGCAGGTTTCTGCTTGTTCTTCCTTATTCTTTCCCTGCCCTTGGGGTCTGCGGTGTTGGCACTTCCCTGGTGGTGTTAGTCACCGTTTCTTTCCAATTTTTCTGCTCTTCGCACACTGTTTCCATGCTCCCACAGTTTTTAGACATTTAGAAAGGGAAAAACGAGGTTTGGGTAGCTGACCTAGGAATCGCACACGCTCGTGCGTGTGCTTTTCCGCTACCCGATTGGACTTTGCGTGCGTCTTTTTTATAAAAGACTGCACGCAATTGGCCAAAGGCGGGCGCATTGCTCCGCCCATGGCCTATTGGTGTCTATTACGTGCTTGGTGCGCATAATAGACACCAATACGCCATGTGGTTTCAATTATCGTGCCCAGACACGGGCACGATAATTGAAACCACGGCTCGCTATGGCGCGCGCTCCCACCACTCATTTTTTTTTGGTCCATGTCCTCCATGGTCTTACTTTTCCTTTTCTTGTCCCCTGTTTACTTCTGTAACACCTTAACTCGTAAATACTCCTCCTGCAACGCCACCGGTTCTATTGTACGGGGTTCTGTAACCCCCGGGCAAAGTCAGCGCCATACAATATGCATCAGATAAAATTGGCGCCAACCCATGCTCTCTGGTTGCTATGCCCCACAGTGCCCGGTGCTGCAACTCCCCAGGGCCCCCCCATCCCCGGATGTGGGGAAACGTCCAATGGAACCCATCCTCCTACCCCGCTCCAAAGTCGGCCGGTCTGATCCTCGGACCTCCCCCCACAACCCGCCATCTACCGCTATTGTATCGCGCAACAACCTTGCGTTCCTGTGCCCAATCCAAACTTGCACAACTCCCAAACTGAGCCTCCTGCACCCCCACCCCGCTGCTCCCACCCGTGCCCTGTCCAACAATCCCTGCTGGCACAAGGCGCAACATTTCACACTTCCATTCGCCCCCTCGCAGTGACAAATAGTGCACTCCCTGCATAGTTCGTGCAGTACGCATTCTGTGCCAGTCTGACCGTTCACACAGTCTGGAGTACTTGCTGCATCGCTCTTTGAATGCGAGTCTGAAAAAACGCATGCACTTTTTAAGGCTTCACTCTTTCTATGCGACTGACTCTCCCTGTGACTGAATTAAGACTACGCATCTCTTCTATCCTCTGTCCTGGTTAAAGGCACTTCATCCCTCCCAGTGCGCGTGGTCTGGTAATAATGGCAGTTTGTATGTATTCATGCAGGAAGGAAAATGAGTGTGTGTGTGTGGTGGGGGGGAAAGAGCAGGATGGGAGGCTATAAACATTACTGGTGGGGATGGCGGGTTCTTCACTCACATGAATGCCTGCTTTGTGTACTCGCGCCTCACCCTCGGGCGCTTCTCCCCCTCTTCTCTTCGTTCCTTCTATCACTCCTCTCCATTTCCCTCTCTCATTTCTACGTTCCATTGTTTTCTGTGATTAATACCCTATCTACATATATATCTCTATTTCAGTCACGCATACCATCTCCTGACTGAGTTCCTTCCTTTTATCTCTCTCCTCACTCCATTCCCCCGTCCTACCATCTTCCTGCCTTCTGTGGGTCCCTTGTATGCAACGTCATCAGAACCACTATACAGAACCTCTTTTCCACATTTTATTTTGTTCTACCTTCCATCTCTGGTATCAATATTCCCGCTCTTATCTACATTACCTATTCTCCCCTTTCTTTCCGTGACGCTCTATATCTTTCTCCCTTTTCCTTTCCCTCTACCCATTTTCTCAGACTCGCATAAGTCACGTCACGGTGCCTGGTGCCTCATTCACAAACCTGTCTCTCGCTACCCCTCATCCGTAATTTCGCTTTCTCTCAATTCCTGCCTCCCGCCTCTCTTCTAGACTCCCCCCTCCCTCCCCTGCACGTGTGAACAGCAAGTCACGAACTGTGGATAGGAGCTGTTTGTGCCTCCGTTAGGGGAGGGGCAGTGCGCGTGGTCTGGTATTAATGGCAGTGTGTATGTATTCATGCAGGAGGGAAAAGGACAGTGAGTGTGTGTGGGGGAAGAGAGCAAGGTGGGAGAGTGTAAAGCAGTGTGTGTGGAGAAGAAGGAAGCGTGAGAGGTGTGTGTGCAATGGGGAGGGAAGTGGTGGTGTGTGTATATAGGTGGAGCCTGCAGGCGGGCAACTAGAGCCACATTTCGGGGGGGGGGACTAACTCTTCCAGCCATAGGGAGAGTGGCTCTAAGATAGGGTGAATATATCAAAAAACGCCTCATTAACAAGTAAATGGTCTTTTAAACACCTGGGGCCTCTCTCCATCCGTCTCATCACTGCCTTCTTTTTTCCCCACTTCTTCCCTCCATTAACCCCCCCCCCCCCCCCCCCTCTCCTTCTTTTCGTTCTCTTACCCCTCCTTGTTTTTTTTTTTAGGTTTGGGGCACCTCGCTGTTTCTTTGTCTGTGCCTAATGAAGGTTGCAAGCTGAAGGGGGTCTTAAGCTGGTGCGTGTGCACGTTGTAGGTGGAGGCAGTCTGTGCCCTGATCGTGGACTGGTTCTGGTCTCGGGAAGAACTGCACGTATGGGCTCTTACTAGGAGGTCTTTGTATCAGCCCAGCGCTCTTGCTTTCGCTGTCTTGTCTCCCCTTCATCCCACTCTGTCTGCTCTCCCCCCCCCTCCCTTCCAATCAGTCACAGGGCTCCAGGTTACGCCTACCTCCCAGCGCAGCCAGGTGGTCTGAGATGGAGGGCTGTGCTGGTAGTTTATGATGCCCTCGCCATAAAGCTCGATACAGGAATGCAGAGCAAATGGTCTGCCACTCTCTGTCTGTAAACAGTAACCGTAAGAGACTTATGCAGCTGACCCATGAACTAACCGGGCTGCAATGCAGTCTTCAAAATTCTGTGTCTTTGTATCTTTACAGGCTACTTGCACGGCCAGTATAGGGTGGTATACTAAACCGTGAGTGCTATTGATTATGTACCCTTTGCCTCTCTGACTTTGTAACAGTACACGGATATCATCCTCTGTGGACTGCCTTTCGCACAGATCACTTAACACACTCATGTACATTTCCTCCTTTAAATGTGAACTGATACCACAGTGGGCCGTAATTTTATTTCCTGCCATTCCCTGTGATTATTTAATGCGACATGTGAAGAAGACCTGGTTTTTGCCAGGCAGTGGGTAGGTAGTTTATTACACGAAACGTGACGTCAGACTGGGAAAGTGAATTAAGGTCCCATATTGGAAAAAAATCGACGTCTTGTTTTGGATGACATTACTCCCAAGACAGCAAAACAGAGCAATGTCTCCTAAAAATCATAGTGACTAAAAACTAATATGAACGTCGCGGTGTATATGTTGGAAAGCACGCAACTCTCACCAACAGATTATTTCAAGTTAGGGGAAATGAAGTATTCACCACAAAACATCGATTGACAATCATGGTATGTTCTTCAACAGAAAACACACTTGGCAAAACATCATATTAATCCATGGCTATAAGGAGTGGCAGTAGTTGATAGCGTCTTATCCCACGTGCATAGACTGTATTTCCTATAACACATTTTCCCCACTATCACATACTAACATTATAAATAACCTTGTATATATTGATTGCGTTTAAAACAAAATAGATAAAAACCAATGCCATTTACAATACCAACAACTTTAAACTTTGCTACTGCGAGACCTATTGCATTTCAAATACTCGTTTTCTGGTGATTCCGCGTTGTGGTGCGAAAAAGTTCTCCGAAGAAAACTGACGTGGGCGCGCCGGGGCAGGTCTTATGTGACCTCGCTGACATCATGTACGCGGACGATGCCTGGGCGGAGTCGCATGATGTCTCCCCGCCCCTGGCGCGCAGGGATGCTGTGGCAAAAGTTTCCGGATCCAGTTTCACGCCTAGGAATAATTCTCCGTGAAGGAATCTGCGGCTAGAATCGTCTCTACCAGATACATCGTTACCGAAGGTAAGTAACTCGTACGTCGTGCTCGCCATGATTGAAGGGGAAGAGACATACAGAGCATTGAAAGAAGAAGCAAGGCACAGGAGCAGCGTCGCCCGCTCCTGCCACGTACTGGGAGGCAAGCGGAAGCTCAGCGAGGCTTTCAGACAACAGGAAGCGTGAGGACCGGGACTAGGGAACAAGAAACGCTTAAGGAGAGCGCCGCTCACTAGCATAAGATGGAGCATCCAGAAGCGACAGAAAAAAACCCAAAACAATGCTTTAGAGACATTGGGAAATTTAAGACTTCCCGTAGGGGTGAAGACAATCGTAGATGATTGGGACATAAAGCACCCGATATGAGCTCCTCTAGACTAACCATAAACACTATTTACTGCCACTATATTCTGTCATTTTGCTACAGTCTCCTATTCACGTTCTCTACTTGAAAAGAACAAAATGGACGAGCACTAATCTAACCCCTCCCACAACAGTCACAGAAAGAGGACTAGGGAGAAGGGATCAATAATCTAAAGAAACAAAAATAGGACTTGCAACACCATAAGAAAACACCTTTCAAATGGGGCGGGAATTAACTACCAACAAAACTGATAAAGGACAAACATCATGTGAACCAGAAAATTGAATAGGACAGTCATCTAGTGAACCAGGAATGAAAGATAATTATTAGGTCTCCCATGGTTATGTACTGCTAAAATAAACCAGTGTAAATAATTATATAATAATTAATTAAATAATTAGGAAGGACCAGCATTCCCAGAATAAATAATTGTATAAATAATGAATTAAATAATTTCGATAAACCAGCATTCCTACAATAAATGCAAATGAATAAACACATTAATACTTACTAATGACAATCATCGCCAGTAAAGAGAGAAATTTGATCTAATAAATAAATGAATACTTAGAACACAAACTATACTAACACGAGGACAGGATGTTTAAATGAAATAGTAGGCCATGATATTTGGTTAACGTAAAGCATTCATTGCAGGGCACTCTCAGCAGTAATTACGCGAGTACCACTTGCATTAAAATTAAATACTGACAAAATAGCGGAGGAAACTCCTCAATATGCCCCAGCTACAAAATGAAAGGAGGAAATCTGATTCCTGCAGGTAATAACGCCTGAACAATAGCATACCCCTCCAATCTCTCTAAAAATGCTTCCTAAACCTTTAAATACAACCTGCTTAGGAAAAACCCTGAAAAACGTATCTCAGATCCCTCCTTCAACTCAAAACAGGGAGTGAATATTAACAAATTAATTTTTCACATTAGATCACTGGCTAAATGGCACACTACGATCTCGAAATTGCTAAACATCAAAGAAACAAGAAACCTCCCTTATGGAACGAAGTTGCTTATTAAACCTTCGTAAAATCTAAAGACCCTCTACAAAAATGGCATGGTACTCATCCAAGCAGCCAACAAAGATCTTGAGCTATTTGATTAATATTGTACTCACCAACAAGGCAACACCATAGACACCATCATCCATACTCCATTGAGGGTAAAGGCAAAGAGATAGCAGAACAGATCAGGAGACTCAACACTCTATACCTCCAGTCCTAGACAAAGTACAAAGACACGCCTTATAGCAAACAATCCAAGATTAGACATACACAAAGCAGCCATCAATGAATCCCTAGAAGCAAACTAATTAAAGTCTAGCAAGCCGTCCAATTTGCACACATCAGAGGCTGATACCTCCACAACTTCACAAATGGCTGATCTCTCGGACACAGCACCCATCAGTCAGTACCCCGAGACAATAAATCACAAGACCGATAATAATACAGGACTTGCCCCTCAGATCAAAGAAAAAATCTACTGAAGGAACGAAATGTGTCCACAAACAGTCGGAAGATGAACCGTCCAACTTACCGCTCCACATGCCAGGAGCCACGTTTCTGAGCATCAACTCTCTCCACCCTCGAGAAGGAAATTAAAAATGCTCATTGCTCAGACAGATAGGATAGCTACGGACATGGGAAACGCAATTAGGAACATGAAGAATACTCTACTTCTCTTAGAAAGTTATCGCTCCAAAATTATCCAGAGTAAAAAATCGGTACACACTCTCCACAATAAGCTCAACACTATCTCACTGCCTCTGTCTAATAGGATTAACTGTCCACCTATTTTCCTTAGATATCTGTCGGACATTGAAACCCAAAACCTACTACTTTCTTACGATACAACTTCCAACCTCCCCGATAAGATAAATGAACAGAAGATTCAAGTTGTCCCGATTAATGTCAACAGAATAACACATACTAATCACAGAAAGCTGAACTCCCTTAACCTGAAAGCAATAAAGCTAATCCCAGAGGGGCAGGGCTCACACTCTAACCTAGACAACCCTACAAAAAAGATCACATGCCTACTTATCAATTGCCGCTCAGCATGAAACATGCCGCTGACATTGCGGACCTAACCATAAACCAAGAAATCGATGTGTATATTCTAACGGAATCCTGGCTATCTGAATCATCCTCCCCATGCCTAGACCTTCTGGTGCCACCAAACTATAACATTATAACACTAGACAGGCTAAACAAAACGGGAGGAGGTGTGGCATGTATCCACAGATCAAACATCATCATCTCTAAAGTTCTCTCAGACCCTATCGACTCATGTGAATACTTGGGGCTCTCAGTATGATTCACAGACCTCAAGTGTACAAATTACACACATTCTATCACCCCCCCAGGCAAAAACCAGATTTTCATAGATCCTGTAATGGAAATTATTACAGCTAACTCAGAACCTCACTCTAATGATATTTTCCTAGTGGACTTCAATTTTCATTGGAACAACATCCAGGATAATCAGGTCAACGTTATTAAAGAATTCCTAACCGACCACTCACTACTGCAAGCTTGTGCCCTGCCAACCCATTCCAAAGGTTACATTAGACTGGATCATCTCAAAAGTAAACACAATCCAATCAATTTCAGTCATTCCTTGTGACTGGTCTGTGTGAGAAAGTGCCCTCTTTCTTGCATGGTATGCCCCCACTTTTTGCTGAATTGCTGATGTTCTTTGACTGAGTGTGCCCTGGGCTCCTGCTAATCAGGTACCCAGGGCCTATGTTCCTTCCCTAAAACTGCATTGAAGCCTAAACCCAATTGGCATCTCTGGCCACATGTCAGCCCTTGGTAAATGATACCACAGGTACCCAGGGCACTGTGACCAGAGAAGGCCTCTAAGGGCTGCAGCACTTATTGTGCCACCCTCAGAGGCCCTCTACCCTGACACTCGCACACTGCCTTTGCAGACTGAGTGCCTTAGTGCAGAACAAAGTGAAGAGTCAACATGGCACACATCCCTGTGTCAAATGTAGGTGAGGAGCGCACACAATTGTGTAACCTAAATCAATTTGTTGCGGTATGCGTACTGTGTTGCAAATATGCCTGCGAAGCATATGTTTATAAAACTGAGTGGCCTAGACCCTGAAAGGCGACTAGGACTGGAACCCGCACAGCAAGTAAACGTTCATACATTCAATTCAATTTTAATCAAAAAAATCAATGAAATATAAACATAATATACATTCAGATATTCCAATTGAGTACTTTTCAATTATTTCCATTAACAAGCCAAATGATTGTCGAAATAATATTGCATATTGTTTCTGTACAAAAAGTAATTATTGCGGCACCCAATGCATTTCGGGACACCAGGTCCCTTTGTCAGGGGTATTCTGTAAGGAGAAAAGGAGAACAATTTCAAAAGATGCACTCTTGGGATCAGATTGAGTGTTAAACGCTAGTGTGGTTTGTGAACGCTTTGTGCTCCCCTCACCACAGTGTTTGAAAAAAATACCTGACGTTCACGACACTTATTATCTTGACTCCGGTCGAAATGCAAACACTATGAAAAAGAAAGAAAACTATAGCAAACCAAAACCACAGAATAGTCGAAGGGAATCTCCAATTGTATTATATAAATTGCCAGCTAATACGTACCTGCTGACTGTACGTGTGAGAATGATCACCAGTTCAATTCCATGCCCAAATATGTATGTAGGGCACCTGTAGATTCAAAAAGTACCTCATTATTTAACTATTTCTGATAATGAATTCCGGAAAAAGCGGAAAGTTTTAACATGGCTCAACTTAAAATCCGACGTGATAAACGTATATGCGACCACGCAAACAGAATCCGGGACGTTTAATTCCTGAAAGGGAGCCCCTTTGAGAGATCAGATTACTCCGTGTCTCCTGCCAAACGTGAGACGCTCGGTCTAAACTGTCAGTCTGTGTCTCCTGCCAAACGCAAAACGCTCGGTCAAAAACTGTAAACTCCGTAAACCCAGAACATAACCACACAATATTGGCGAGACTATTACCGCCAAAAGAATGGTAAGTGAATGCTGCTTACCGAAATATGCTGGCAACAAATCCCGCGGTCGGCCGCTCAAATGAGCATGTAGCGTTCGCCCGTCTTCGTGAACTTCCTGATATATACGTGAGCGCCATGACGCGATCCAAAAGTGCTGAACACTAAAAACGGACTCGACAGGTTGTACTATGTGTCGCCAAGGAAACTGAGTGCAGACCCAGATGTGGTCAAACCCAAAGAAATAAAATGATAGACCGAAAATGGAAAAACAAACGTCGAGGTGCTTAAAGTGCATGAATACCCTTAAGGGAATATGTGAAGTATATCTGACAAGCAGTGTTTATACATTTAATACAGACAATCAGATTGTGATCCTGAATAGACATAATCATAAGTTCAATATTTCTAGGATTCATGCAGCCATGGTTGCTACAGTTACACCATTAGAAATTGCACCATTTGAAATAAAGAATTTGTAATCATTCATATGCAGACATCTACTACTACTATTCATAACTTTGCGTGTCTCAGTATTTGTGAAGGTATCTAAAGACTTCTGTGGTATTATTCTAAGTGTTTTTAAATTACCTCATTATAGCGTCAATGATGTGGCGTGGTACCTAATGTGGATCCCTTAGTGATTCATCAGATTACTAGTATATGTTTTTAAAGAAAACAGGCCATCTCCAATTTGTCATTGAGACCATGTGGCCTCATGGTCTGCAGTTTCTTTATCCAAAACACTTCTCTCTGTAAAACATGTTTAGAATTGTCTCCATCTGGAATTTTTGGCACTTGCTCTATGATTTGGAATTTCAATTGTGCAATCTTGTGACGTTGTTCTTCCCAGTGTACCGCTAAACTCTAGGTAGTACTCTTTGTGCGAATTTTACTTTTGTGTACTGTCAATCTTATTTTCATCTTCCTTTCAGTTTTACCCACATACAACAGCCCGCAAGGGCACTTTATTGCGTAAACAACATTTTCAGAGTTGCATGTCGTGCTACTTTGAAGTTTGATTTTTGCACCTGTTCGGGGATGTAGCAAAATGTCTCCAAGAATTACATTATTACAATGGATGCAATTCCAACACTTGTTTGTTCCATATTTAATAGTTGTAGACTCCATTGTAGTTGGTGATTTCGTTTTTTTCGATAACATTTCTTATTATGTGCTCTAGTATACGCAAACAAGGGTTTCTCACAAAACAACCTGTTAAAATCAACCTCAGATTCTAATAAGTCCCAGCGTTTGCAGATGATCTTCTTTATATACAAGGCGGATATTTAGTTGTTTAGTAACCTTTGTGAGTAGTTGTTCCCAGGGCCGGGTCTTGACTTTGTTTAATTGTTGGTTCAAAAGACCTTCAGGGTGCCCTCTTTGGCCATAATTCATTTTGTTGTAGCCATGTTTCTTCGCAAACTGTATCCGTGGACGAGATACGTCGAGTTCTTAAAAACTGAGAGACTGGTAAATTCTTTTAGAGTAGGTGGATGAAAGCTACTGAACAGTAGAGCATTGTTTTTATATGTAGGTTTTTTAAACACACTGGTGTTCACTTGACCTGATTCAATATCGATCCAGACATCCAAAAAAGAAAGTGTGTTTTTACTGATAGTATGGGTGAATTGTATCCTTGGATCTGTTAAGTTCAATGTGCGTATGTTATTGATCAACGCTGACTTATTGATGACATCTTCCTCATTTGGAACAAATCAGAGTCAGCGTTGATCAATAACATACCCACACTGAACTTAACAGATCCAAGGATACAATTCACCAATACGATCAGTAAAAACGCACTTTCTTTTTTGGATGTCTGAATCGATATTGAATCAGGTCAAGTGAACACCAGTGTGTTTAAAAAAACCTACAGATAAAAACAATGCTCTACTGTTCAGTAGCTTTCATCCACCTTCTCTAATAAAGAATTTACCAGTCTCTCAGTTTTTAAGAACTCAACGTATCTTGTCTACGGATAAAGTTTGCGAAGAAACATTGCAACAACAAATAATGAATTATGCCCAAAGAGGGTACCCTGAAGATCTTTTGAACCAACAATTAAAGTCAAGACCTGGCCTGGGGAACAACTACTCACAAAGGTTACTAAACAACGAAATACCCGCCTTGTATTTGTGTCCAAATATTCTACTGCGTCGCCAGTAATAAAGAAGATCACCTGCAAACGCTGAGATTTATTACAAGCTGAGGTTGATTTTAACAGGTTGTTTTGTGAGAAACCCTTGTTTGCGTATACAAGAGCACATAATCTCAAAGAAATGTTATCGAAAAAAAACGATATCACCAACTACAATGGAGTCTACAACTATTAAATATGGAACACACAAGTGTTGGAATTGCATCCATTGTAATAATGTAATTCTTGGAGAAATTTTGCTACATCCCCGAACTGGTGCAAAAATCAAACTTCAAAGTAGCACGACATTCAACTCTGAAAATGTTGTTTACGCAATAAAGTGCCCTTGCGGGCTGTTGTATGTGGGTAAAACTGAAAGGAAGATGAAAATAAGATTGACAGAACACAAAAGTAAAATTCGCACAAAGAGTACTACCTCGAGTTTAGAGGTACACTGGGAAGAACAACGTCACAAGATTGCACAATTGAAATTCCAAATCATAGAGCAAGTACCAAAAATTCCAGATAGAGACAATTCGAAACATCTTTTACAGAGAGAAGTGTTTTGGATAAAGAAACTGCAGACCATGATGCTATATGGTCTCAATGACAAATTGGAAATGGCCTGTTTTCTTTAGAAACATATACTAGCGATCTGATGAATCACTAAGGGATCCACATTAGGTACCACACCACATCATTGACGCTATAATGAGGTAATTTACAAACACTTAGAATAATACCACAGAAGTCTTTAGATACCTTCACAAATACTGACACGCAAAGGTATGATTAGTAATAGTAGATGTCTGCATATGAATGATTACAAATTCTTTATTTCAAATGGTGCAATTTCTAATGGTTTAACTGTAGTAACCATGGCTGCATGAATCCTAGAAATATTGAACTTATGATGGTCTATTCAGGATCACAATGTAATTGTCTGTATTAAATGTATAAACACTGCTTGTCAGATATACTTCACATATTCCCTTAAGGGTATTCATGCACTTTAAGCACCTCGCCGTTCGTTTTTCCGTTTACGGTCTATCATTTTATTTCTTTGGGTTTGACCACATCTGGGTCTGCACTCAGTTTCCTTGGCGACACATAGTACAACCTGTCGAGTCCATTTTTAGTGTTCAGCACTTTTGGAACGCGTCATGGCGCTCATGTATATACCAGGAAGTTCACTAAGACGGGCGAACGCTACACGCTAATTTGAACGGCCGACCGCGGGATTTGTTGCCAGCATATTTCGGTAAGCAGCGTTCACGTACCATTCTTTTGGCGGTAATAGTCTTGCCAATATTGTGAGGTTATGTTCTGGGTTTACGGACTTAGTTTTTGACCGAGCGTTTTGCGTTTGGCAGGAGACACAGACTTACAGTTTAGACCGAGCGTCTCACGTTTAGCAGGAGACACGGAGTAATCTGATCTCTCGAAGGGGCTCCCTTTCAGGAATTAAACGTCCCGGATTCTGTTTGCGTGGTCGCATATACGTATATCACGTCGGATTTTAAGGTGAGCCATGTTAAAACTTTCCGCTTCTTCCGGAATTAATTCATTATCAGAAATAGTTAAATAATTCGGTACTTTTTGAATCTACAGGTGCCCTACATACATATTTGGGTATGGAATTGAACTGGTAATCATTCTCACACGTACAGTCAGCAGGTATATGTTAGCTGGCAATTTATATAATACAATGGGAGATTCCCTTCGACTATTCTGTGGTTTTGGTTTGCTATAGTTTTCTTTCTTTTTCATAGTGTTTGCAATTCGACCGGAGTCAAGATAGTAAGTGTTGTGAACGTCAGGTATTTTTTTCAAACACTGTGGTGAGGGGAGCACAATGCGTTCACAAACCACACTAGCGTTTAACACTCAATCTGATCCCAAGAGTGCATCTTTTGAAATTGTTTTCCTTTTCTCCTTACAGAATACCCCTGACGAAGGGACCTAGTGTCCAGAAATGAATTGGGTGTCGCAAGAATTACTTTTTGTACAGAAAAAAATATGCAATATTATTTCGACAGTCATTTGGCTTGTTAATGGAAATAATTAAAAAGCACTACATTGTAATATTTGAATGTATATTATGTTTACATTTCATTGATTTTTTTATTTTTATTTGAATTGAATGTATGTGAACGTTTACTTGCTGTGCGGGTTGCAGTCCTAGTCGCCTTTCAGGGTCTAGGCCACTCAGTTAGTTACACAACCCTGTGTGGCATGCCCACAAAACACTGCGCTGGCATACACCAGTCGCCCCTCTAGCTGGGTGCCATCTGCTAGTGGTGAGGGTACAGGTGCATGAGCCCTGTACCCCTACAGTGCCCAAATCCATTCCTGGCCACTGTAAGTGCAGTGCTGCCATTAAAGAGTATATGGTGCTGGGAGTTTGTCATTACAAACTCCACAGCACCATAATGGCTACACTGAAGACTGTGAAGTATGGTATCAAACTTCTCAGCACATTAAACCCACACTGATGCCAGTGTGGAATTTAATGTAAAATGCACATCAGAGGGCATCTTAGAGATGCCCCCTGAGATTTGACCAACTACTAGTGACCTGACTGTGTGGCTGCTTAGGCTGCCACCACCAGACATGTTTCTGGACCCCTGGGTCGAGAGCCTGCTGCTCTCGGGGGCCTGAAACAATGCACATCCTGGGACGAGGTGCCAAGCCTCCTCCCCGAGGATGGGCAGGGTTCACGAAGGAGAAGCTTCAAAGGCATGCCGCCTTTCTGAGCCTCTCCAGACCAATTGCTTTCAGCAACTGGTCCCCCCCCCCCCCCCCCACACTTGGGCGGGAGAACCGGCGGGAAAAACAAGTGAGGAAAGGAGGTGTGCCCACCTCTGCCAACTCCACCCCTCAGGTGGGGGAAGCGAGGTGATGCACAACCTTGAGTCACCGCCACCTTGAGGATGGGGGGACCCAGCCAACCAGGGACAGGCTCCTGCCCCCCTCCCACAGGAGAGTGGCAGAATAGGGGGTGTACCCACTCCAGGGAAGGGACCCATTGGTCCCTGCCCTTTACCTACCTGTAACGCCCCTAAATTTAGTATTTAGGGGGCACCCTGAACCTTGTTTCCTCAGATTAAAAAAAGATAAGAAGGACAGATGAGCCGTGCATAGCTAACAAGAGGAGGACGCCCACTGACTTGGCCCCAGCCCTACAGGCCTGCCGCCCCTTGAACCTGCTGCTGTGAAATCCCGGCGTGTCCTGCAGCGAGCAACCTCACAAACCCCGGAGGACCTGCCTGTCTTCACTTCAAGGACTCTATGTCCTGAGAACACCAGACGTGTTTAAACTGCAGCTTCTGGTGCCAGCCAGAGACCGCGAATCCAGCACACTCTGCACCCGCCGACCCCGGCCCGAGCTCGAGTTAATCAACACCACGAGGAGGTCCCCCCGGTTATCCTGACCCGAGATCCGGCGACCCCTGACCTACCTCAAGCCTCCAGACGACGTCTGCAACCTCAATCCAGAGGACCCCCCCTACCGCGACCGGAGCGGGTAAGAAAATCCGACGTCACAAGGCACCCCTGCACCCGACGCCCCACGGCCTTGTGTGCCCAAACCAACAGTGCCTAACCAACCCACGACATCCCAACTTACCCCTCGAAGTGGTGGTCACACCCAGAAGATCCTCGTCCCCGAGCCTGCAGGGTTTCTTTGTCCCAGAGGTTCTCCATTGGAAACAACAGGGCACCCGACCTCAAAACAGCACCCTGCACCCATCCGCCCTAGTGCCGCTAAGGGTGCACCTTTGGTGCTACTTTGGTCCCCAACTTGCCCTGAGCTAAACCCTAGGAGCTTTGCTCCCACAGCTTTGTGGCCTGCTAGCCAGCAACCACCAAGCGGAAGCACCCTATCCTCCATAGGATAACATTGGGCCTCAACACTCTGCACCCGGCCGCCCTACTGCTGCTGAGGGTGCAATCTCAGTGCATCACTGACCCTTGGGACCCCTGAGTGTAACCCCAGAACCTTAACTCCCACAGTTGTTTACTTACCTGCAAACCGATAACCTGTTTTTCTTCCATAGAATAACATTGACAATTTTCTTTCGAAAAAACTACTGTGTGGATTTTTGAAAACTTGAAATATTCCTTAAAATTCGAAACAATAACCAAAACGCATTTTCTCAACTGTTTTCAGGAAATGTCCCAGTGCTGAATCTAGGCATCCAGCACTGAGTTAGAAAAAGTATCATAAAAGTTACGTACCTGCAATTTATTGTAGAAGTCCATTCATTTCAATGCACTGCTCCAAAAAGTTTCTGAGAGGAGTTTTAAAATCTGAGAATATTCTTTAAAAATCGCACGAATAATAAAAATGCATTTTTGTAAAAGTAACTTACCTGCAATTTGTTGAAAAAGCCTATTCATTTCACTGTACTGTATTTGCTAAGTGTTGCATACTGCTGCTCCCCTGTAAATCAAACAGAGTACAATTCCTACTGCATTTTTCAACTGTTCTATATCCAGTAGCTTATTACTGAAGAGTATTTAATGCTTGACTGTACCAGTCATGCTAGGTTCTAAAAATAAACAATATGTTTGTACAACAACAATTGGCCTAGAGTTCAGTTCTTTTGTGTGAATTCATTTGCTGACTGAGTGGGTACATCAAATGCTTAACAGTGTCCTCTGATTCTGCCTTACTGCTCGACCAAGCTACCACTATTAGAGAGTAAGGTTCTATCTAACTTTAACCTCTGCCTACCTTTGGGGACTCTTGGACTCTATTCACACTGTACCTCACTTTGGTGCAGTATATATAGAGCCAGTTTCTTACAGTCTGATCACCACATCATCACTTTCCAAATACCAGCCACAAAAAAGAAAACAATCTCTCAACCAATCAAACCCAGACATTGGGTGAGAGACACTAAAGATCTGAACTCGAGGGTCTAACAATACAAGGAGAGAATGAACTTCAACCCCCTTCTGAACTGACGGACGTCAGCGAGCTTAAGGATCATTACAATTGTACGATATCTAAAATAATTGACAAGATAGCCCCTCTAAAATTTACAAGAATGCAAGTTAAAGATAACAAGCATTGGCATAGCCAATAGGTCTCGCCTTTGGGACCTTATAAGTGTTTAGCCAGTTATAGGACAGTTGCCTAACTAAATACTTATAAGGTCCCAAAAGCGAGACCTATTGGCTATGCCAGGCGGCCGTGCGGCCGCGAAAGTGATCGCGATGAAACATCAAAGCGGCCGCGAAAGTGAAAGTAATCGCGGTAAAAGCGGCGCGCGCGCCCACACACATGCACTGTAGCTCTAGGCTAGCCTGGTAGCACTGTTTGGAGCCCTCTCAAAAAGTCTCGCCAGACCAGCGCATGCGCTGGGTAAGGCGAGACCTAAAAGGCCATGGTTCAACAGGTCACTTAATGAAGAAAGACCGTAAACTCAGACTAATAGAACGAAAATGGATGCTAACTCCTTCATCCCCCAACTTAAAACAATTAGGAATACCCAGAAAAACCTACAATAAAAGCGTACTTAAAATCAAAAAAAGATTTTTTTTAGAAATGAACTTGAAAATGCAAGAACAGACCGAGGAAACTATTCGATCTGCTAAAAGAACAATCAAACAAATTAGCCAAATCATCCCTATTAATGAAGATAAGACACCCCTCTGGTAGACCTTATAGCCTTAAGGCAGTGTGCACTATATCTCCTGTGAGGACATATCTGCATGAGCAGATATGCCTCTAATATCCATAATGATTCTTGGATAATGTATTGAACAGGGAGGCCATAAAAAGTACATCGGCTGGGCACTCTTCATTACCAGTTCCCCATCTCCATGATGGCTTCACTGTATTATGGGATGTTTGGTACCAAACATCTGGCCTTAATAAATCTGCACTGGATCCAGTGTCAGATGTATTAATAATTGCACACAGAGGACCCCTTAGAGGGATCCCCTGAAATCTTCCAACCATTAGTGTGGTCTCCAACTGGCCTAAGCCAGCCTGTCACCGCCAGACAGAGTTCTGACCTCATGGGGTAAGTGCAAGCAAGCTCAGAGATTGAGAACAAAGCCTGTCCTGGGTGGAGATGTTTACACCTTCCCCCGGTCAGAAAGAGCCATCTGTGGCCGGAAGCTTTAAAGGCCTTGCTGCCTTTGAAATGCAGCCCAAGCCTCTCCTGATAGGAGCAGCCACCTCACCCCCTTTTGGCAGGTAACCAGGCGGAAGACTTACAAATAATTGGAGATGTTCCCCCTCTGCCAACTCCACACCTCAGGTGCTGGAGGCAAGGTGAAGCACGTTTTTCAGTTCCCACCTTTTTGAAGGTAGTGGGACTTCTCCAATCAGGGCTAGAGTTGTGTCGCCCTCCCGCAGGAGGTTGGCATAATAGAGGGTGTAGACACCCCAGGTAAGGGGCCCCATTAGCCACTACCTGTCAAACCCTTGTAAATGCACCTACATTTAGTATTTAGGTGGCATCCTAAGACCCTGAACATAGATTCCACTGACACAAGAAGAAGACAAACGAAGAAACGCTATTGGACTGCATACTGCAGACCTTGTGGTGGACTTTGGGTGCCAACTCCTGCCTGCTGCTATAGAACTCGACATTCGCTGTTCTCTAGCTTATCTGGTCACTGTATGGCCTCCACAAACCCCAGAGGGTCATCACCACTTTGCAGATTGCCAAATAACTCTCTTGAGCTAGAAGTACTATCTCCTTGCAGCCTCAGTCACCAAAAACAGCAATGTCTGTTCCATCGTAGTCCAGCGCCCCAACTTGACCAACATATCAGATTTCCAGCGAAAGGTACACCTGCTTTGGAGGGTCTGCTGGGCCTCTGCACCATGTCTTGAGGCCCCAGCACCCACTGGAGCCGAAAGGTACGAATTCCCCGGGTACCAGACCCCCTGCTGCAAATACCAACAAAGCCGAATCTATGGCGACGCAAACTCTACAGCGAGCCTACCAATGAGGGACTTCAGGACTCTGGAGACTCACCTCAGCACCTGCCCGCATCGTTGCTCCAAGGTGCCAGCCCCTGACCGCGGGGCTCTTCTTTGTACGCTGTTGCCCAGCTGCCCATCTTCACTGCACTCAGGCTTCCCGGCTGGCACATCTTCAAACCAGCTGTGCTCCTACGGCCCCAGAGCTCTTGCGACCTCTTCTCTCCCTTGAGAGCCCTCAGACTTGCCTGAAAGTCTACCCTTGCTTTTACAGGTGGTCCCCTAGTATTTGTAATGCAACAGCTACAAAGACCCTTTTTGCCTTGTTTCCAGAGAAGCTCCCAAGGCCTTGGCTCTTTGGACCTTGGCCCGAACCTTCCGATTTCCAAAATGGAGACCACATGATTTTTCCAATTGCCTTTTTCCTTTCATAGGAAATATATTGTGCGTAATTACGCACAACTGTAGGTATTGCATTTAGTGTGATTTGTCTCATATTTGGACTGCCTAGTGGGATAAATTCAAGATCTCTGTGTGATTTATCCTTTGTATTAATTGTATTGCTGTTCTCTCTTATAAAATCAAGTTTTGCCTCTCCAGTTGTTGTGTACTGCTAGGACTGTTGCTTGCATTTGCTTTTGTCATTCAGTATTATTGTTCAAGCCATTCGTGCCCTAATTGCTAGTAAAATGTTTCATTTAAAAAAAAAAAACCTGAAAGAAGATGGTGACATTCATTCGGTGCAAACCACGACCGCTTTGGCCATCCAGCCCAGTGACTTGTATTGGGGAATATTCAGTCTACACCCAGTAGGGGGCAGCCATCACATTGGTGAAATGAGTTCTCGACATGTAGCACCGGGTCCATAAACTCAAGGTCATTCAGAGGCCTCCACAGTTTCTCCCAAGAAGGACAGCCCATTACCACATTAATAAAATGTAGGTTGAAATCCTCTACATGCTACAGAAATGAGCTTTAGTGCCCATCCTAGTGACACACTGCCTTTTACTCAAAGAAATTGTAGTCAAAATAAAATCTGGTACCCGGCTACAGGTTCTCATCTAAAACAAAGTACTTTAAGACTGTCTAGTCACATGGTTTCTCTTCCAGTCTCCAGTTTTTGACATCATTGTACTTATAAGGCACTTAATTTCATATCCATACACAGCCTTAGCACCACAAGTTTTCTGCAGCTCTCATTATCCAGCAGTCACTATCAATTTGAAATATTTCCATACGGGCTAACATTGATGCTAAATAGTTTCATGAGTTGCACAGCACCCATGACTGCTGTCTGACACCAAGGATACCAACTAGTCTGATACCTCAACAACAGGCTCATGAACAACAAGGACAAGTATACAGACTCTTCCTTGCAGCTTCTACACAGACTGGGACAAACTCTGAAGAAGATAGTGTTCGAGGCATATGAGCTGTAGATCGTATACTTGTGCATAGATCGCCATCTGGTGTTGGGCTCGGATGTTTGCACTTTGTTTTTGTCTTGGAAGAAGTCTTTTGTAGTCACGAGGTAGGTGACTCCTCCTTAGGACGTTAGTGCGCATGGGCATCAACTCTATCTAAAGATTGTTTTTTTCCGCCATCGGGTTCGGATGTGACTTGCGCTCAATCAGTTTCCTTTTTGACGCAATCGTTAAAAATAAACTCCTCGATCCTCGACGTGGGCCGTTGGGCCTATCCGCGCCGACCACGCCTGCAGTCAATGGAAAGAACTTGTTTCAAAAAATGCCCTGGGTGTGGTGCTAAGTTCCCACACACGGACTTGCACGAGGTCTGTAACCTCTGCCTCTCCCCGTAGCCCGAAGACCAGAACTGCGAGACCTGTTCATCCTTCAGGTCGAAGAAAACCATCTGTGATCATCGGGCTCGACGTCACGAAATGTCTTGCGGAAGCAGCTTGATTCCAGACATCTTCGGAGCAGATCCCAATGTCCAGCCGGAGCAACAAGGTGATGAACAAGACATCTCCATCTCCGAAGCCGACGACTCCGACGGCCCGTGAGTACCAAAACCCCTCTCCCAACCAAAACCAAACCTAAGGCTCCGGTAACACCCTCGGGCTCGGATCGACACCGGCAACATGTCTCAGACGCCCCGCCCTCGTACCCGGCTATGAGACCTAAACATAAGCCTTCCGGCTCGGGTTCGAGCCAACCCCATTCTGGTGCCGAAAAGTCACCTTCGGCACCGAAGCACAAAACCACAGATGTGCCACACCCTTCTTCGTCGACACCGAAGACAGCCTCGTCGCCCAAGCCCTTCGAAACATACCAAAGACAAACATTCGGAACTGAAAAAATCTACGGAGCCGAAATAGTCTGAGCCTAAAAAAGTATCTGAGTCACAAACTCCTAGAACAAAACCTAAGGAGGCCAAGACCCCACAGAAAGCCTCAGAGACTCGGTCCAAAGAACATTTTGACCCAAAATCTTCGGCACCGAAAAAATACTTTTTACCCATGCAACCTGTACCTGATTTTTTGGATCCCAAACAAAAAACTTTCTAATGATCCAGAGACTGGCAAAGTTGTCGTCAAGCCTCCAAAAAATAGGAAAATTGATTCTTTAGAGAAACCTGCAATACCCTTTAAAAGAAAGGAGAGGAGTACTAACACCTCCCCACCTCCTTCTCCTCTTCCAGCTGATCCAAATCTTCTCATTTCTCCACCACACTCCCCACATATTGTTTCACCTCAAACATAAGATACTGAGGATGATCATACTGATGAGGTTGGGAATATAGATCCACATGAGGATGATGATGCGCATACCATCCCACACGATGTAGACCCTTGGGATGACTGCAACACAGATCCCGACCCACATAACGACCCGGACCTCTATCCATCTAAGCCACCACCAGATGACAATATTGGGTTTGCGCAACTTATCAATAGGGCTGCCCAATACCATGGGGTACAGTTACATTGTGATCCCTTAGAGGATGATTTTTTTACTCAAAACCTTTGCACCCTCACAAAAGTCCACTCACACCTTGCCAATGTTAAAAGGCATGCTCAAACATGCCCCGAAGTTTTTAAGGACCCTGTCCGAGCCATGATTCTAAACACCAGGATAGATAAGAAGTATAAGGCAGCTCCCAATGACCCAATTTAAATTAAAGGTCAGGTCCCTTTGGATGCTCTTGTGGTGTCTAATGCACGCAAGAGGGCAAATTCGCAGAGTACAGGCGACACCCCCCCCACCTGATAAGGAGTCCAAGCGAATACACGCATCTGTTAAATGTATGGCGTCACAGGCTGCAAATCATTGGCGGATTGCCAATGCCCAAGCTTTATTGGCCAGGTATGACAGGGCTCACTATGACAAGCTTGAAAAGCTCAATGAACACCTTCCTGACCAGTACAAACAAAAGGCCAACGACCTTATACAAGAGGGGAAATTGATCACAAACACCTCAATTAAATGTGCGCTTGATGCGGCTGATACCGCATCTCGTGCTATTAACACTAGCGTTTTGTTGCGCAGGCGCGCTTGGCTCCGAGTCTCCGTAATCAAAGAAGAGGTACAATCTGCTATTCTAGATCAGCCCCTTGATCAAGAGCATCTTTTCGGGCCCTCAGTGGACACATCTTTAGAAAAGATGAAAAAAGATACGGAAACTGCTAAGTCCATGGGGGCCTTACAATTCTCTTCCCCTAGAGGCTCTTTTCACCGCTTCTTCTACAGAGCTTGCTCCAAAACCATTGGATCACAACACCCCTCTTTGTCCTATAAGAGCCCCACTCAAAAATCCTCCAAAGGACACTTTCGCGGAGGCTACAGAGGCAACAATGGTAAGGGAAGAGGTCGCGGCAACAATAACTGCACCTCCCCTACCACCAAACAGTGACTTCCCTGCACTTCCCCTCCCGATCATCCCACTCCTGTCGGGGGACATCTCTCACAGTTTCTACCTGTCTGGAATTCTATCACTACAGACAAGTGGGTAAGACAAATTATCCAGTATGGTTACTGCCTGGAACTCACCTCTACCCCCCCCCCCCCCAACATTCCTCCCAAACAACATCCAATGTCCTCTGAATATCTAACACTTCTCAAACAAGAGGTTCTCTCCATATTACAAAAACATGCAATAGAACCAGTCCCCTTGCCTCACCAAGGCACAGGGGTTTACTCCCTCTACTTCCTAATTCAAAAAAAGGACGGATCTCTCAGGCCCATATTGGACCTCAGACCGCTAAATCTCTACATTCAGTCATATCACTTCCACATGGTCACTCTCCAACAGGTGCTCCCACTACTTCAACAGGGCAATTTTCTCTCCACTCTCGATTTAAAGGATGCCTACTTTCATATTCCCTTTCACCCCGCTCACAGAAAATCTCAGGTTCACGGTAGATGGTCAACACTACCAATTCAAGGTCCTCCCATTCGGAGTGACTAAAGCACCCACAGTCTTCACCAAGTGCTTCGTAGTAGTTGCGGCCCACTTAAGAAGACAACTCATTCATGTCTTCCCTTATCCGGACGACTGGCTCATAAAAGCCAACTCACACAGTAGCTGTGTGCAACACGCTTACACAGAACAATCCAACTGCTTCACGACTTGGGATTCCCATCTTCAACCATCCAACAGACAACAGTATCTCGGGGCTACAATAGACACTTCAAAATCTCTAGCATACCCCAACTTAGTCAGGATAAGCACCATACAAGCTCTAATAGCAACACTTCAGCCTCAACACCCACTACCAGCACGAGTGTTCATGCAGCTAATCTGGATGATGGCATCTTGCATTGTCATCGTCCCGTATGCACGACTCCATATGCGTCCCTTACAAGAGGCACGTCAGTGAAACCAGGCTCAAGGTCTGCTAACAGATCTGGTGTTGGTATACGACCGCACCCATCGCTCTCTGCAGTGGTGGAACACCCAAAACCTTTTCAAAGGGCGGCCGTTCCTCAACCCGGTTCCACAGGTAGTGCTAACAGCGGATGCATCACTCACCGGCTGGGAAGCTCATCTTCAAACCCATACCATTCAGGGCATATGGACCCCTCAACAAAAGCAATTCCACATACATTCACTGGAATTTTCTGGCAATCTTCCTAGCATTGAATTCTTTTTAACTCCACCTCGTAAACAAGGCTGTCCTGGTCCGTACAGACAATATGACAGCAATGTATTACATACAAAACAGGGGAAGACACACTCTCTGCAGGTTTCACACCAAGCTCAAAGCATATGGAGATGGGTCATTCCCCAAAGCATATATCTCCTTGCAGAACACCTCCCAGGAGTACGCGATCAGATTGCAGATCTGCTCAGTTGTCAAACACAGCAGATCAATGAATAGGAACCTCATCCTCCAGTTCTCCTTCCATTCTTTCAAAGGTGGGTCCACCCAGAAATAGACCTGTTCGCCACACCCCAAAACGCAAAATGCCCAAGCTTTGCCACCAGGTATCCACACCCATTGTCCAAAGGCAATGCGGTCTACAACAATGTAACCTAGTGTATACATCCATTAGACTACATCTCGCGGCAATAGCAGCCTATCTCCAAAACAGACAACACCTGTCTTTGTTTAGGGTACTACCTATCGAGGCATTTATGAAAGGACTTAAAAGAATAATTCCACCTAGAGTTCCACCCTCTCCAGTATGGAACATAAGTGTGGTATTTACCAGGCTCATGGGTCCCCCATTTGAACCTATGCACAAATGCGAATTGCAATTTCTCACCTGGAAGGTAGCTTTCCTGGTTGCGATCACATCTCGCAGAAGAGTCAGTGAACTCCAGGCATTAACCACACAAGAACCATTTTTCCAAATCCATCATAACAAAGTGGTTGTTAGGACTAACCCAACATTTCTAGCTAAAGACGTTTCTGCTTTCCACCTTAATCAGTCTGTAGAACTCCCAGTGTTTTTCCCTCTACCAGACTCAGTAGCAGAACGGCCTCTTCACACGCTAAAGATCTGGGCATCTCTATTGATAGTTCTCTCTCGATGAGATCGCAAGTCAAGTCAGTAGTAGGTACCTGCTTTGGTCCACTGCCAATGCTGAGGATATTTCTTCCCCTGCTTTCACTGAATACGAGGAAAATGGTGGTCCAGTCCCTGGTCACCTCCAGACTGGATTATGCGACTGTCCTGTACCTGGGTTTACCCGAGTATTTTCTCAACCTCTTGCAGGTAGTTCAAACTGCAGGGGTAAGATTGGTGTTTGTGCTTAATCCCAGAACACACATGTCCCCACACCTTAAGGATCTACACTGGCTTCCAGTGTTAAATAGGGTTAATTCAAAGCCTCGAACGGCCTGGCCTCAGTTCCCAGGATATGCCGAGCCCGATCCGGTGGAAGATCCTTTAGGTTCCTGGGAGCCCAGGCCTGGAACCTGCTCCTGGTGAGTCTCAGATCTATAACCGACCCGGCTGTATTTAGGAAAAAGCTTGAAATCTGGATATTCTGCAACTAAGGGTACTTTGAAAGGTAGATGGAGTCCATTAGCACCGGGACACTCGTGCTGAGTAGGCGTGCGCTCTATAAATGCGATCATTATTTCATTCCAAGAAGGTGTGATCCTAGTACAAGTTACCCTTCTTTTCAACCGAAAAGGTGATACTCAAGGAAACTGAGTGTGAAATTGTTCTATATGTTCAACACCTTATTTCAGACGTTATGCATCCAATTCAAACCATTACAAATTTCCAACTGCACACCTTCTGTCAGAACATGATTTAAACGTTCCACTAACCCCTTCTCTCTTGGATAGTAAACAGAAGCCTGATAAGTTTACCTTCTTCCCTCAGGAAAGACTGGAATTCTTGAGCCTCCAACTGTGGGCCATTGTCTGAAATCACTGTTCCCAGGCATCCTTCTGTTTTGAATAGCACCTTACAAAAGCTTATCACATTAGCTGCCCTAATCTCATTATTAAAAGCAACTTGCAGCCACTTGGAAAAAGAATCCATCATTACCATAGCCTAATTTCCTTCAATACCAGGACACCCAAAAGGCTACAACTGTCAATGTCTGTTGTTTCCCATGCTCCTTTAGGAAACTCAACTGGGACTATAGCTCACAAATTTTTCAATCTGCCGATATACACTCGTCCATCAGAAGTCAACATCTTTATGGCAGATATTCCACCATGACCCTCATGCAATAAATTCATCAATCTTTGACTTAAACGCAGTGGAAGTCCCAATCTCTTGCAACTTCTTACAATCCTGTCCAGCCTCGACAATTCCAGCTGCACCAATTTAAAATCACTCAATCTTTTCTCATTCACAACACTCAGGTTCACATCCTGTGGTAGAAATTCGATCAATTGTTGCATTATTTCATCCATAAGTAATGCTCTTCTCCAGTCCTCTTTAAGAGCAGCACCCCTACAATATAGATCTATTGTCCCCACTATCCATTCATCCTCCTCATCTTGCTTTACATTTTGCAAAGGTAATCTGGAAAGACAATCTGCACTGACATTTTGTGGGTGGAACATACTTCAATGTGAATGCTTACTCTTATAGACGGTATACCATGTTGGCAATTCGTAGGGTGACTGTGCCTGCACCATTTTTAGAAAACAAGTTTACCAGTGGTTTATGATCAGTGTGTACATCAAACTACCCCGAAAATAAGTTCTAAAATCCTGCACCCACCATCAGCAGGCTAGCACCTCTTTTTTCTACATACATATTTTCTGCAACATTTAGCGTGAGGGATGAAAAAGCAACTATTCTCTCATGCCCAACACTTAATTTCATCAGTACAGCTCCTAAACTGTACGCACTTGCATCCATAAATATAGTGGTTTTGTCATGCAGTCAAAACTGTATCAGGTTTCCTGCCTTCACAATAGAGTCCTTGATTTGTTCAAACACATCCTGGCATCCTGCAGTCCACTCAAATTGGTTCCCCTTCTTCATCAATATCCTTATCAATAGACTTTGTGAGCAAAATGGTCTACAAAATGTGCATAGTACTTTGCCAATCCAAGGAACAAGCACATCTGTTATTTATTTACAGGAGATGGTGCATTTTCAGCTGCCTGCACCAGCTTCATTTTGAGCTTCACTCCACTAGATAATGTATGTTCAAGATATTTCACCTGACTCTAATCCAGACAACACCTCTTCCAATTTTGTATCATGTTCCATCTTATTTGATCCCCACACTAACATATTATCCTGGAAGAATAGCACACCAGTTAAGCCAACTAACACCTTCTGTATGACTCACTAGAACACAGCAGACCCTAAGGCCAATCCGAAAAGCATTGTTATAAGTTGGAAAGCCTCTTCCGGTATTATAAATGATTTGGAGTCGGGATGTAATTGTATCTGATAAGTGAAAATATGAAAAGAACGTGGCATTCTTCACACATGAGTAATTCATTTATATGTGGAAGTGGATGCTGATCGTTCCAAATAGTTTCATTTAAATCATTCAAGTCAACGCACATGCACAATTTTCCATTAGCTTTCGTGGCTAAAACCACAGGACAAAGCCATTCAGACATCTCTGTCACTCCGTTTTCACACAGTCTTCAGTTGTGCTCTTAGTGTCAAAGTAATACTTCTGACCTTGTGTACTTTCAGTACAACTCTCTTCTTCAATACAATGCAGTGTAAAAACTTACTTGGACAACCCAACTTCTCCCAAAATAACTTCTATTTGCATCTCCAATTATTGACAAATGCATCTGAAAGAGACATGTTAGTGATAGATTCATTACCTTAGAATATCCCCAGGCGTCAGACTGGATCCGGAAAGTTTTGCTAGCAGTACCCCTGCGCGTCAGTAGGTGGCGTTGTGTGGCTCCGCATCAGTCGCTGGTGTCGTAAGCGCCGAGATGACATCACGGAGACTACTTAGGCGCCACCCATGCGCGCTGACGTCAGTTCTTTCTTTTTCAGTGCCAGAAAGCGCAGATCCGGTTAGAGCACATACCTTAGTCACTTTTTGACTACTCTTTTTGAGAGTTTTGTCTCCTGTCCAATTCTGGTTTCCTTGGTGCACGTAGGGATGCCTGGATTTAAGTCTTGTGGGGCCTGCCGTCGCAATATGTCGATGGTGGACCCCCACGATGTCTGCCTCTACTGCCTGGAGACCGACCACGACTCCTGGGACTGTCGGGCCATGGCCCCGAAGGCCTTGAGGGAGCGGCACCGGAAGCTGCTGGAGGTCCGGCACTCATCCCATAGCCGTTCCCGGTCCAGGGGCCGTGCCAGGGAGTGCTTGCGGGGCCGCAGTCGTCGATCCTCGTGCTCCAAGTCTTCACCCCTGGATTTGGGGTAAGAGACGTCACAAAAAGATGTCGAAGAAGCGTGTTCGCTCTCTGATGTCCCCCCCCCGTCGGTCCTCGGATGCGGACGAGGGGGACGGGGGCCTTGCCCCCGCGGCTCCTTCGGAGCTCAAGAGTCCCGCGACCTACCCACCTTACCCGGATCCGTCGGCAACTCCCGCACTGGTGCAAGAATTTCTTGCTACCATGGACCGCCTTTTTAGGCCTCGAGCTCCCGCTGGCGCACACGTGGGCCCTTGTCAGGATCCTGTTGCGCCGCCGGCGGATCCAGCTTTGGCGCCACAGGATCTTGTGCCGTTGGCTCCGGCCACGGTGCCACAAGGTCCATCGCTGCAGACTCCGGCCCCAGCGCCACCCTCGGCTCCGGCGCCACAGTGGGTGCCATTTGTCCTGACCTTGCCGAGGTTCCAGGACCATTTTGTTCCTACCTGGGATCCGTATTGGGACACGGTGCCGGCTCGGCCCTGGCCAGCGCCGTTCCCGGCTCTGTTCCTGACACCGTTTGTTCCTTCTCCGGCTCCTGCTCTGCCGCCGCGGTCTGTACCACATGCGGTGTAGGTGGAGGACGACTGGGAGGGGTCCGAGGACCCTCTTGCCCGTCAGTGTGACTCCGAGCAGGACTGGGCGGATGACTTGGAGGATGCCAACGACCTCGACGTCTCCTCTGACCCGGGTTTGCCTCTCCCCCACCTACCATGGAGGAGAGTGCCTCCTACACGATGGTGCTCCGTCGGGCAGCTGAGGTCCTCAACCTTGATCTCCCTACGGTGGCCCTCAAAACTAATCTACTCATTGAGGTGCTCCAGACGGCGTCCACTTCGTCGGAGCCCCTGCTGCCATTTAACAATGCTCTTAGTGACGTCTTGCTGGGCACTTGGTCACGGCCAGCCACAGGGGCCCCTGTGAATAAGAATGTCATAAGAAGGTCCTCTACCCGAACCTGTCCAGCCTCCACATCCATGCGTGGAGATTAAGCGGCGACAGTTGACAGCTTTCGATCTTCCTCCCGAAGTCTGTGATGTCATTCTGGCAGCCAGGCGTCCCTCCACTAAAACGGTGTACGCCTGCAGGTGATACAAGTTTGTGGCATGGTGCACAGCTAGGGCTGTGGATCCCCTTTCTGCCCCTCTTTCCAAAGTCGTCCTGTTCCTTCTTTCTTTGGCCCGGCAGGACTCTGCTCTGGGCACTATCAAAGGTTATCTTTCGGCCATCTCCGCCTTTTTGCGGCTTCCAGATCAGCCTTCTCTTTTTAACTCTCCGGTTGTTAACCGTTTCCTAAAAGGCATTACGCACGCATTTCCCCCCCATGCCGTTCATAATGCCTCAATGGGACTTAAACCTTGTCTTAACATATCTGATGTGCGCTCCCTTCGAGCCCCTTCATACCTGTCCTTTGCGTCTTCTCACTCTTAAGACTGCTTTCCTGGTAGCTATCCCCTCTGCCAGAAGAGTGAGTGAGCTCCAGGCTCTTTCTTCCAAACCTCCTTTCCTTTCTGTTCATCCGGACAAGGTGGTTTTAAGGACCCGTCCTTCTTTTTTGCCGAAGGTTGTCACGCCCTTCCACATCGGGCAGACCATCACTTTGCCCACCTTCTTTCCGCCTCCGCATCCTTCGAAAGAGGAAGAGAGGCTCCACCGTCTTGACCCGAAACGTGCGCTCTCGTTCTACCTGCAGCGCACACGACAGTTCCGGGTGGATGACCAGCTCTTTGTTGGCTACGTGGGTGCCAAAAGAGGTCGGGCTGTGCACAAGCGGACCACCTCTCGGTGGGTCGTTCTCTGCATCAAGGCCTGTTACTCGTTGGTTAAGAAGGAGCCTCCTGTGGGGCTGTGTGCCCATTCTACCAGGGCGACGGCAGCCACTACTGCCTTGGGACGCGGCGTCCTCTTGCAGGACATTTGTCAGGCAGCTACATGGGCCTCGCGGCACACGTTTACCAAGCATTACTGCCTTGACAGTCAGGTCCGGAGAGAAGGCTTCTTTGGCCGTTCTGTTCTCCGTGACTTTCTGGTATGATCTATTTGCAGACCCACCACCGGGGTTGGTATTGCTGGGGTATCTATTCTAAGGTAAGGAATCTATCACTAACATGTCTCTTTCGGATGCACAAGTTACTACTTGTGTAACGATATATCTGTAAGAGACATTAGTTAGTTATAGATTCCTTACCGCCCCACCCATCCTCCCCATTCTGCGAACTGATTTCTAGGGTTAAGGTCATCCCTTTCAGGGCCCTAGTTTCTTGGCACCAGTGGTCAGTTTCTCACTTGGCTCTGCGTTCCTGGCGCGGAAAGTCGTGTACAGAACTGACGTCAGTGCGCATGGGTGGCGCCTAAGTAGTCTCCTTGACGTCATCTCGGCGCTTACGACTCCAGCGACGGACGCAGAGTCGCACGACACCATCTACTGACGCGCAGTGGTACTGCTAGCAAAACTTTCCGGATCCAGTCTGACGCCTGGGGATATTCTAAGGTAAGGAATCTATCGCTAACTAATGTCTCTTACAGATATAGCGTTACACAAGTAGTAACTTGTGCATTAGCTGTAAGCAGCACTTGATCAGGATGATTGGTATAAGGAATCATTCCCAGTACAGGCTGTTCTCCCCACGCCAATAAAGTCTTGCTCTTTTCTGCAACATATACTTTTCCCACAGCCTTCTCTCTGAATTCGAGGTGCTTCAAAATATCCAATCACTGGTAATTTGACTCCACAATGTCCCTCAGGTTTAATGTAGGATGATATTAATCAGTTCTTTCCACATCTTGCTAAACAGATCTGTCAATTAAGGTGTGGGGTGAACAAGAATCTTCCTATATATTGACTCCTACCACATTGATTTTTGCAGTACATTTTGGGGGATGATAAACCTTTACATTATTCATTTTACATGCGTGAGTACTGTAATCCCTTCCTGCTAAAACTTTTTCTCCTCATCACCCACTATTTCATCTCAATAAATTTCTTTCCCTTTACTATGTTGACACTTTCTTTTCTACCATGTTCCACAAATTCTCAAAGCCTGCACCTGGTATCACTGTAACGTGAACATTTGCCATATTTACGCCGCCTGGCCAAGTCAGACCGTCAACATAACTATGTTTTAGTTCAGCAGACAGCTGTTTCCAGATTTCTGAGATCTGCTGCTGGCTCATTCCTCTTCTCACATAGGATCATCAGGTAGATCCTTGAGGAACTGTTCAGAGGTGTTGCTTTTTTACATTCCCTGCCTGCCATGTGGAAAGTCAATACAGTAAATTCCAAGGTCATGAAGAGCACTTATGAGCCTATATGTTAGGCAGAAGTCAAGCATTTTTGTTGGAAATTGAGGCTATTACAGACCCAGTCCTCAGCAACGAGTCAATGAGTTGCAAGCCCTCAGTCATCAGGGAGGTTTTACTCCGGTTCCATAAGACAGTCTTTATGAGCAAACCCAGATTTTATTCCCACAGTTCCATTAGATTATATTTTCATAGATCAAACCAGTATTCCTGCAATGATTCATCAAATCATGTAATGGAGGCTCAAGTGCACTACATTCCCTAGACATTTGCAATTGTCTGTGGTTCTATGTGGAAAGACTAAAGACTTCATGCAGGCAGATAATATATATATTTTAGTAACTTTCTGCGGGTCTTGAAATAGTTGCTGTTTTCAAAATAAAAGTATACAAAAAAGTGATGCATGGAGTGCTTGAATTAATCTCAGCCACTGGTGATTACCATGTCACTTCAGTTTGGACCAAACTCATGCAAATCTGTCTTGACTGTGCTCCAATGAGAACAGTGCAGCCTGAGACTGCCAGGCCAGGTGCTCCCTAAACCGGAACACAAGCATACTAGAGCTGGTTTTGCCCTAGTTAGAGCTCATCAGCCAGGTATAGCGTGGATCCAGTGACTGTGTTTACAGGACCCACGCCAAGGCATATGCGTCTCACGTTAGGTGACACTATTATACAAAAACGTCAGTCAATGGACTGGAATGCGGCCAGAGTAATTACCAGTGGCTGAGATTAAAGCAAACATTCCAGCCATCATTTTTTTGTATACTCTTTCCAAACAAGGTATGGCTATATGATTTGTCACAGCAATTACGCTATGCCATGACAAGGCAAACCGACTATTGGACCTGTCTCAGCACACTCATTAAGAGGTGTGGCAAGGGTAGCAGCCCTTGATGTTGGAGTACTACTGATGAAATGCAGAAGCAGCAAGAGACTTGGCTGTATACCGAGCAGTTCTACACAACTTGTTGAAATTACGTAAGCTTTCCTCACCACTTCTGAATAGGTTGTGTTTTCATAGTTTGTACTGCTCGCTATTCTGTTTTAAGCATGTGAACCTATTAATGTTCCAGAGATGGATAATAAACCATTTACTTACCTCTAGTCACTGTTCTCCAGTGTTGTATGTTTCATAGATTCACAAGCAGCTGCTCCCATTTTAGAGGCTTGCCAGCTCGCTATCCGTTTTAACGTTCACTAGTGAAATCTGAAGCTTATTTGCCTCAGTACAGAGTAAAGTTCATTTCACATTGAATTGATTGGTTGAAGATTGTCTTTTCTTATGAATGTTTTGGCTATTAAATATATATTGTTTTCAAGCTTTTCTGTCATGTTACTGTTTTCTCCTGCTAATTAAAAATTTAGCATTAGCAAGGGTGGTGTGCTCTTGCCTGGGACGCAGATCGAAGGTGTATGATGGGTTGATACAAATTGAGACAGTGGTTGAGGTAAGCTGGACCGGGGTTGTGGAGAGCCTTGGAGGCATGGGTGAATAGCTTAAACGTGCATCTTTTCTGGACTGGGGGCCAGTGGAGATTGTTGAGGTGTGTAGAGATGTGGTTATAGCCCAAGATATTCAGGATATGTCTGGTGGCTGCTTTTTGGGTGTTATAGAGTTGACGAAGAACATGGGCTGGGATTCAAATGTAGAGGGTGTTTCTGTAAACAAATCTACTTGTTATAAGATCCTGGATGACCGTTTGTAAGTTGTTCAGTAGGATCCACTTGAAAATCTGACGTAGCTTTCGCATGATGTGGAAGCATGATGAGGAGACAGCGTTGATCTATATGCTCATGGTGAGGAAAGTGTCCCGGATGATCCCGAGGTTCTTGCAATGGTCTGTAGGGGTCGGTGGGGTGCCAAGTTCGGAGAGCCACCAAGAGGCATCCCAGGGGCGTGGCTGTTGCCGAAGATTAGGTCTTTGGTTTTCTGTGTTGAGATGGAGGTAGTTGTTATAAACAAGTAAGTACCTTGCTTCTTACTTCCGCTGTTTGGAAATACCCCAACTTGATGCTCTGGAACTATTGAATCATGTAAGTCTTTGAAAGATACAAACGCTGGAGAACTGCAGTTAAAGGTAAGTAACTTCTTTCTTTTGAGTCTTCAAGAAGAGCAAATAAAATAAAATGGGCTGTTTTGTCAATACTGTTAAAGGCATGTAGGTTTGGAAATTCACAGTGGTGTGATTTGGTTGATTTTTAACAATTGATTTACTTCTGTTTTCAGAGAATGGTTTTTCTTGCTTTCCCATGAAGTTTTGAACCCTATGTATTGTCTGTTTGAGTATGCCGGTAAAAGCAACTACTGTCTGCAAATCAATCCTGCATCAACAATCAATCCGGATCACCTTTCATATTTTTGTTTCATTGGTCGCTTTATTGCCATGGTAAGTGTATAGTGAAACCATGACTATCCAGGTTAGCAAATTAGATTTACTGTTACAATTGTGACCAACTTTGATGTTTCCACCTTTTGACATAAACCGTGGACACTATGTATAGAGCCAAAACAGGAGCTGGTTCATTTTCATTGTAGTATATATTAGGTCACAAAATCATGTGTTTACATTTGGAGCTATGTTAAAGGTGCAATAAACATTTCTTCAAAAATGGTCAGTTTGTAACGAAGTCAAAAGGTGCATGCACCTTATCATTCATACTGTTCTTTTAATATAAATTCGGAACACAACATTTTCAACGTATTACCTCAGGCTCAGTTAAATCTTTGAAAGTCTGCAGTCACATTGGCTACATCACGCCCTCCCCCCTAAGTAAAGAACCACTTTCTTCAACTTAAGAAAAATGAAAACTGAAGGCACCACAGTGTACTTCATTTCCAGTGTGCTTCAAAGGTTGAGGAGTGATGTTAGTATGGCAATTGGCAAACACAGGTTTTCCTCTCACAGCTGTGCACACTCGTTCAACTCCTTTTCCTCATGTTACAAACTTCTGTACCTACTTAATTGTCTCCTGGTGCATGCCAACTCCTTTCAGTACCTCTTTTATCTTTACCTACAAGTGCTTAATAGGTAAACCTATGGATAGTGGTGCTGATCAAGAATGGAAATATTACACTATGGTCTTCTAGAAACCACCAGAGCCAGCTCATTTTCTATATTCATACAATGTCTTTTGCAGGACTTTGTTCTGGGCATTTCATTGTTTAGGCCCCAACTGTCAAACTATTTGCCACTTTGCTTCAGGTCACAGCCTTCTCTGTCCTTCAGGAAGTCCATCAAAATGCAACTGTTTGAAAAAGAAAGCATTCCCCTGACCTGCTCTTGTTCGTTATGTATCTAAAGATGATTCAGTTTATCCTATGTAAGTTGCAATTATTTTAAATGAGTAAATATATGTTTGACAATGCCTGCTACAAGAATGTTTTGTCTTTCATCTGCCTTTCTAGTTTTAGTTTTGTGACTTAGCCAGTTGTGCTGTTATGACTGTAATGCGCGTCTCGCTTGGAGGTCAGTTTGTTTGATTTTTGTTTTTGCTTTGTCTGCCAGGATCAATAGTGGGTGCTAAAGAACTTGATTTACTTTTACTGGGGCTGTCCTTGGGTGATAAAGGTTCTCTGGGGATCTTATTAGTGGGATTTTGGGGACTTATCCCAAGATGTACAATGTGCCAAATTAATTTGGCTCTGTTGATTTTGCTACTGTAGGAAAAATTAAGCTCCCCTTGATTAGCACTTTCCATTAAACAGTGACTCTTACCATGTTCTTAATAATCACTTGCAATTATCTTATAGACATCCCAGTGAATCGCCAGGGTAAGAGCAGACAAATCTCCATATGAACAGAATTACTTATTTGTCATGGCCCATATATTTTGGCAGGAGCAGAATGCAACCACTCACCACCCTTGCCCTGATACAGCAGCCACAGAGATTTCCAAAAAGCGAACTGTGACAAAGCCTAGAAGAAGGGGTTAGGGAAGGGACTCCAGGGAATAGATACTGTTGAGACAATGGAACCCTGTCCCTGGACAATACAATTTGTGTCTTGACTTTACTGAATAAATTAGTAACCTGAATGATATAGATCATTGAACTAAGAAGGAGACTTCATATTCCAAATCAAATTATATGGTGAAAGTATTGTACCACAGATTAAGTTTGTGCGAACCTGTGATTGCCTTCATGAAACAAGAATGTCAGTATCAGTTCAATTTATCATCATTTAGCTTTTTTTGGTTATAAAAAACATAGAAGTAAACATAGGAGCATAAGTTCAAAAGCATGGCACAGTAAAAATATTTCAAGTCAACAAGCAGCATTGATGAAAATTCTGTTTCCAGCAAACAAAAAGCTTGATGGGACCTTCCAGAAAAACCCTGTTTTTTAACAGCTGTTCATATACAAAAGCATAAAAGACACTTCAAATTACTTTAAAAGTGCTATATGTCAATTAAACTAAAAGTGCATAGTGCGGTGAGGTATTGATACCTTTTTTCTGATATGCCATGTAGAATTAAGGTACCGGGCAACTAAAAGGTAATGCATTCAGTGCTTAATTTGAGCTGGTGGGGTCTAATGGCACTCATTGTTGGGGACCGGCACTTATTTTTCTTTTGTTCCAGCACAAGAAAGAAATATCAAATAAGGGAAAGAAGGTGGATAAAGATGGAAAAATTGTGATGCAGGGAGCAAAAGGGGATAAAAAACATGTGTAAGAGTAAGATAAAGAAGCTGGGAGAGTGGGATGGAGGATTAATGAATCATGAGGAGGAATCAGGACTGCTAGCCATGGTGTTTGGCACCTGACCTTCAACAGCGCCGGCCTCTGGCTTCTGAACAAAATGTTGGGCCCGGCACTTATTATTTTATAAGTAAAGCGTTGAATAGATTTTGGATCTGATAAAGACTCCTTATCTTAGAATTATCCCCAGGCGTCAGACTAGATCCGGAAATTTTTCGGGAGCTGTAACCCTGCGCTCCGGTAGGTGGTGGCATTCGCCTCTGCATGGCATCTTCCGCGCAAGAAGTGACGTGCACAGTACCTATATAGGCGCCACCTCAGTGCACCGACATCAGTTCTTTGCTTTCTGCGCCAGTCAGTGCAGATCCGGAGAGAGCTAACCCCACTCAGTATTTGACTGACCTATTTTCAACTTTTTGTGGAAGCCTTTTTGAGATTTTTTCCCTGTTGTGGCAGGATGTCTACTAGGAAGGCCGACTTCAAGCCCTGCAGAGCCTATCAGAAGCAGATGTTGGTAACAAACCCGCACCTTGTTTGCCTCTGGTGCCATGAGTGCAGCAATGACACGAAGACCTGCATTGATGGCTGCACCATGCACCCCAAGGCCTTGAGGGCCAATGTGGGATGCCATGATGGTCTCAATCCCAGTCGAGAGGAAGATCCCGAGCTAAGTCTTGGAGCCTAAGATCTTCGTCAAACTCTAAGTCGTCGAAGGGTAAGTCCCGCAAGAATAGTAAGAAGTCAAAGAAGTCTTCGACTTTGTTCCGTCTGTCGAAGTCAACCAACGAGATGAGCGTGGCCATTCGAGGCCTGGCTCCACAGTTGAGCCTTGGCCGGCTCCGTGCCTCCCCAATTTTTGGAGACTGATCGACTTCCCCCAACCAACTTTGCGAACTCTATGGGGCCATGCATCTCTTATTTGGGCAGCTCTCCTGCTGGTGTGCCTTCAGGCCCCACGGGTTTGGGAAGGGCCCCTTCTGGTTTTCCACTGGCGGATCGGTCCCTGGCTCCAGTTGGGCCCTTTGGATCCACGGGTGGATCCGTCCCGATGCTGGTTGTACCATCTCTACCTTCCCCGGTGCCACTTCGGACGACGTCCCCATTCTCATCGCCGAAGGAGCCGGATGGGCATAGTCCAACTCCGGCGCAGACTGGAGCTATGTCTTCCAGACTGGAGTCTGAGCCCTATTCCTATGGACTGGGACTCTGAAAGGATTGTGAGGGGGTCGCTGGACCCTGCAGAATACCAGCCCCTAGACCATAACATGGACCGGTGTGAGGAATTGGCTGTTGCCAGAAGACTGGACACACTGCCAGATACTGCCATACTCTCTCCTCTTGCAGGGGCTATAGAGGATTGGGCTACGTTTGCTAGGGTGGGGACGAGGGCGGCTGAGGTCCTGGACCTTAGCATACCATCAGTGACGGTCAAGACTAACACCTTGACTGAGGTGCTTCCGCAGGTAGAGAGCCCCCTCAGAACCGCTTATTCCATTCAATGAAGGCCTCAGATACGTCCTGCTGGAGAGTTGGTCCAAACCCTGCACAGGGGCTCGTGAACAGGACGATTGACGCCCGCCACTGCAACGCCCCAGAGGACCCCAACTTCCTCACACAACACCCTACCCTGGAGAACTTAGTGGTCCAAGCCTTCACCCCTTGTGTATTTTCTTGTGCATTCCCTACCACTCCACTGGATAGGGAATCCAAGCAGCTTGACACCACAGGAAAGAAAATGTTTGCTTCCAGCAGCCTGGCACTGCAGTCCTTGAATACCATGTGCCTTTTGGGACGTTACTCCCATGTCCTGTGGGATTCGGTTGCGCAGGTGCTGCCCATGGTCCTGGAGAAGGCCCAGCCATGCTCTCCACGGCTATGTCTAATGGGAGAAATGCATCGAAGTTCATGATACAGTGTGGGCTGGACACAACCAACTTGCAGAGCATTTTGCCAATGCTGTATGGTGCTACACCTGGCTGAGAATTGGATTTTCCATGGATGTCCAATGGTTGGAGAGGCCTTTGATGGCCACAGTCTCTTCGGAGACATGGCGGACCCGGTGCTGGAGTGCTTCAAGGATGACCGAGCTACAGCCAGGTCCTTGGGCCATTCCATGGCCCCTGCCAACCCCAGTGCTCCTTTTGCTCATTTTGTGGCCACGATAGGGGCTTCCAGCCTAGTCTTTACCAGTCCAGCCACCATGGAGTGCATCCTTCCCAGCTTCTGCGTGGCTGAGGACGCAGTACCCACAGAACCTGTGGGTCTTGCTGACAGATGTCTGGCCAGGCCACCACTCCCCTGGCAGCCACTGCCTATAACCCCTTTGGTTTGCCATATTACCATCATAGGCATTCAGTGGGAGATAGGATACGCATCATCTGCCCTACTGGAGGTCTATCACATCAGACTACTGGGTTATAAAGAATGTCCGAAGGGGATACTCCTTTCCCTTACATGAACACTCATCCACCCTTGCCACAGGCTGACGGAGGACCATCTCTCCTTGTTCCGCCAGGAAGTGCCCGCTTTCTTGCCAAGGGAGCCATTGAGAGGGTGCCGACTCAAGAAGTAGGTCGTGGTTGTTGTTCCTGCTACTTTCTGGTACCCAAGGAGGACGGAGGCCTTCGTCTTATCCTAGACCTGTGCTCGCTCATTGAAGTAGTTCCAAATTCTCACTCTCGCGCAAGTTCTGTTTGCCCTTCACCTGGGAGATTGGATGATAGAGTTGGACTTGCAGGACGCATACTTCCACATTCCCATCCTGCCTGCCCACAGACGCTACCTTCTGTTCACGGTGGACCATGAGCACTTTCACTTTCTTTTGACCTTACCAGCGCCTCTTTGGTGTTCGCCAAGGTGGTGGCAGTGGTAGTAGCTCATCAGCAGAGATCAGGGCCGCCAGCCTTCTCCTATCTCACGGACTGACTGTTGAAGGCGGCTCGTCCCACACAGTCGTCCCCCACCTCCAGGCTATGGTGGACCTCCTACACTCACTTGGGTTCATTATCAACGTGCCGAAGTCACTACTGACTCCTCCCTCAGACGCACCCTTTCATCTGAGCTGTTCTGGACACGGTGCATTTTCAGACCTTTCCTCCAAAATTGCGAGTCTAGGATATTCAGGCTATGATACCGATGTTTCAGCCTCTAACCTGCATTTCGGTGAAACGGACTCTGAAGCTGCTGGGCTTTATGGCCTCCTGCTTGCGTCTCCTGTCTGCTGGCATATGCGGGCTCTGCAGTGGACCTGAAGGTGCAGTGGTCGCAGCACCAGCGGATTCTCTGCAGCATGGTTGGGATCTCAGAGAGAACTGCAAAAGATTTGCAGTGGTGGCTAATGAACTGCGATTGGGTCTCTCCCTTACCCAACCAGATCTGATAGTGGTGACAGATGTGTTACTCCTGGGATGGGGCAGCCATCTGGAAGAGGTGGAGATCAGGACTCTGGTCTCTGGACTCCATATAAACCTACGGGATCTCCGGGTGATTTGGCTGGATTTAAAACCCTTTCTACATTCCATCAAAGGAAGGCTAGTGCAGATTCTCCCGGACACCTCCACCATCTTGAGGTACTCCAACAAATGGGGCGGGTTGGGGTCATGTACCCTCTGTCAGGAGGCTCTGTGTCTATGGACATAGCTGGAACGTTGGGTATATCCCTGGTAGTTCAACACCGGGCTACCTCCCTGCATTCTAGGGCAGCCTCAGCCGAAGATACCTAGCAGATGATGAATGGTGTCCCCATCCGAAGGTGGTGCAAGGTCTCTTTCAGCAGTGGGCAGAGCATTGGTTAGATCTGTTCGCTGTCGCCGAGAACATGCAATGTGAACAGTTTTGCGTGCTGGAGTTTCTAAGGCAGCTCTCACACAGAGACTTTTTTAGTCTTGAGTGGAGCTCAGACCTTCTATATGCCTTCCTGCCTATACCACTCCTGCCTAGAATTCTCAAGAAGATGAAAACAGCTGGGCTCAAGTCATTCTTGTGGCTCCAGACTGGGCTGACAGAATTTAGTATTCCGAGCTGTTAAGTATGGCCATTGATCCTCTGATCAGACTCCCCCTTCAGGAGGCTCTTCTGTTGCAGCAGAAAGGGAGGGGTTCTCCACACTAACCTGTCATTGCTCTGCCTTCGTGTGTAGAGATTGAGTGGCGACAGTTGACCGCTTTTGACCTTTCGCCTGAAGTCTGCACTGTTATTGTGGCAGCCAGGCTTCCCTCAACCAAGTCTTTATACGCCTGCCATTGAGGCTATTTTGTGGCATAGTGTGCAGAGAAACAGGTTTACCCTCTTTTTGCTCTCCTCTCTCAGATCCTTCTCTTTATCCTTTCTCTTTCCCAGGAGGGCTCTACTCTCTGCATCTGTTTTGCTTTACACTCCCAAATTAAATAAATTCAACACTCCCAAGAAGAGGCACTCTGTATGGCAGGAAAAAGCTCCTGGAAAGGAGGCTTGGCACTAAGAAATGAGGCACATCAAAAGACAGTTTCAAAATAAAGCGTGGGGTTCTATAAATGCAACATTCTCTAACAAAGACTTTCCCAGATGTCAAATGAAACTGGTAAAACAACATGCAAATGTATGTATACGATGTACAAACAAGTAATAATAAAACTCACAAGTAATCAAATGCATGAAATAAATCACAAGCAGATAGTAATGGTAAGACACGCATATAATAAATACTCACAAGTCAAATAATGGAACATTCACAAGTAAAATGCAAGGGAGCAAAAACATAAGCAGATAATAATGGATGTGCAATGCAAGATACAACCATATTGTCAAATCCCAGAAATAAACTGTCAAATGAGAGAATTATTTATAAAGAGCACAACATGAAAATATCACAGAGCGATGAAACTCCTAGCTCATACGTCTCCTTTGAGTAATGCACAACATTCTGGTCAGCTCAGTTGGGAAGCCCTTTCAGTCACCTAGAAATCTCAGTGGGACAGCAAATGTTCTCTTAACGGTGCGTCCACCTCACGAGTGAGCTTCGGTACGAGCGCTAAAACTTCCTGTCTTTAATACTTTTTACTAACACGGAGAGAGACTTCTAGAAATTCCCCCTCCCTTCATCTATTGCACAACAAAAGTTGACTGTACCAGTCTGTTACAAGGTCAAGATGTAAGCTGGTCAGCCCTCCTTGTTTTGACTCTAATACAGAGAAGTATGTTCCTCTCTCTCACTGCCAAACGCACATCTCACACGTTCTGTTCCAGCAAGGCTGTTTTGCTCTGTGCTGAGAAGAAAATAAACATCACAAACTGAAATCAGGTCAGAAGCACAAAAATTAAGATGTACATTTAAAATGGAGTAAGTTAAAACACATTGTCAAAGGTCATCATAGTCTCATTATGTTAAAATACATGTAGCACTACAGCACTCTAAAAGGCTCTTTCTGCAATCTCAGCCTTTCTGCAGTTGCATGATTAGCCATCCCTCTTCATATCCCCCGTCGTAAATAGGTTCTTGAAAGGTTTGCAACACATACCCGCCTCCACGCTACATCATGCCTTAGTGGGACCTTAATATGGTCTTGACTTTCTGATATGCGCTCCCTTTGAGCCCTTGCACAGTTGTCCTCTCTGGCTCCTCACCCTCAAGAATGCTTTCCTCATGGTGATCTCATATGTCCGGAGAGTCAGTAAGCGTCAGGCTTTGTCATCCAAGCCTCCTTACCTGAACATCTACACAGACAAGCTGGTTCTTTGCACTATAGCAAAAGTCTCCAACCAGTAGCTTGTGAGCTACTGTAGCTCTCCAGCTACCTCTGAGTAGCTCACCTGTGTGCAGCCCAGCTTATTAAAATAATAAGCTTTTGCTTGGTTGAATTAATAAACATATAAAAAATGGAGATTATTCATTACTAATAGTAGTAGCTCTCAATGCGTTTCATTGCGTTTCACAGAAAAGGTTGGAGACCCCTGTACTAGAGCCTCCTTTCTGAAGAAAGTTGTCACTCCTTTCCATGTAGGCCAGTCCATCGCTCAGCCTATCCTTAATGCTCCGCCACATCCCTCTAAAGAGGAGCGACTTCACTGACTGGACCTAAAAAGAGCGTTCTTCTACCTTGACCACACAAAATGGTCCAGGGCGGATGACCAACTCTTCGTGGGGTATATATAGGAGTGAAGAACGGCAAGGCCGTGCAGAAATGGACCATCTCCTGATAGATGGTGCTCTGCATTAGGATCTGCTACGAATTGGCCAAGAAGCAACTCCCTGAGGGTTTGAATGCTCATTCCACCATAGCTAAGACTGTGACCACTCTGTTAGCAAGCAGAGTTCTGGTTTTGGGTATCTGTCAGGCAGCAACGTGAACATTCTTTACACACATTCACGAAGCATCGCTGCCTGTACGGTCCGCTCCGTTGGACTGGCACTCTGCTTGTCCTGTCTGCTCGGTCCTGCAGGATTTTCTAGTGTGAAACAGTTTGTAGACCCAACTCCATTGAGGTACTGCTTGAGTTTCTATTCTAAGGAAAGGAATCTGCAGATTTAAGTCTCAGATGAGGCCTTTGGTAAGGCCTTAGTCTAGTAGAGACTAGTTGCAGATTCCTTACCAATCCATCTTCCCTGCAAATGGATTTCTAGAACTAGGGCAATTCCCTTTTCTGTGCCCTAGATTTTCAACCCAGTGTTCTTTGTGGCTCCTGGTGTGAAAAGTTGCAAAAAGAAAGTGACGTTAGCACGCTGGGGTGTTTCCTATAGAGGCACCGCACACGTCACTTCCGGCACGGGCGACGTCCCGTGGAGCCAAATGACGCCATCAGCCGGCACACAAGGAGGGGTACTGCTCACAAAAATCTTTGGCATCCAGTGTGACGCATGGGGATAATTCGAAGGTAAGGAATCTGCTGCTAGTCTATAACAGATAAGGTGTTACCGAAGGTAAGTAGCTTGTTTTTTACACACATATGCACCTGATTTCAATACGGTTCCATATAAGGAAGTTGGAAAGACTTTTCAGATGAACAGTCCACATAGTTCCTTACTCTTTCCTTGCAAATGTATGATCTTAACTTCAGAACAACATTGTGTACTCAGGACTGATTTTCAATAACTATGTTCTAGACTCTTCTTTTCAGAGTCAGTTGCCCAACGCAACTGTGACTCGTAAGTGCTAGTAATGTTCCCTTTTAGCCCAAACTCTCTCATGTCTTTTTACAAAAATGGGAGAAAAATAATGTTCACTCTCTAACTGTTAGCGAACAAAGAGATTGGGATATTTCACAGTTAAACAAGAATAATCGCCATTTCCTTAACACACCATCGCAATTGTTTTTATGTAATGCAAAACCAAACACTCAAAACATGAGTCTTTCAAACTGTTTTGGGAATCTCCAAGTCTCTGTGAGGGCTTACCATTGCAAACCTGTTTGAAAAATAAACTGCAGAAGATCGCTTTCTTCAGGGAATTTCAAGGAAGTAACTACTTCGGAAAACAAACATGTTGACTGTCATTTTCAAGGCAAGCCCTCACTTTCTAGAGAAATGTTGCCCTGTCTGACAAGATATTGTGCAACATTGAGCTTCTTGCTAGATCCAAGATGGCTGATTCAATGAAGGGCATGTTCTACATACCACCTACACAAGCAACCTTTTAGAGCCCCAAAAAATGCCAAACCACATAGTAGTCTGCCACAATGTCTCTAGGAGCCAGCAGCCTTAATGCTCCACTTGGAATCATTAGACAGGAGATTCCACTGTGCCTTGGAACATGGTGGACTTCTTTGAGGTCTCTTGGAGATCGTTCTAGGTGCCCAATGAGGTAATAGACAAAGTCATAGTCTGAGAATCAGTGATCTGTCCCCCAGATCTGAGTGCACTGGAAGTTCTCCTGATACTGTTACTTCCTTTTATTTTGTTTTAACTCCTTAAACATAGCAATATATACTGTGGTTCACCCTCAATATATTTTGTCTGTTATGAAAGTGTAACTGTGAGTCATAATGAGTCTGGTCCTCATGTTTCGGAATCTTCTGACTACACTGGTTCTGTCCCTGTCTTGTTCCTGATGTGTCAAGGCTGCTGAGTAGCTTACTCCTATATATATATATATATATATATATATATATATATATATATATATATATATATATATATATATTCATAAGGAGTACAAGACTACAAGCTACAGTTGCTTGATCAAGAACAAAACCTTTTTTTCACACACAAGTTAGGTTTGATTTGGTATTGATGAGTTAATACAAATGGCAACACATTTTGTATTGGGTGTTAAAGCTGGAGCCAACCTCACTACTGATTTAGGCGAGTGATCCTCTTGTGCATGCTTTTTTTCAAGAAAAAGACCTGTTGAATGATCCTCTGTCCTGAAGAACCTGTTCAACCCTTGTAATATGATTTCAATATAGTGGAGGGGAGTGACCCTGCTTTGGCACTAATTCATGTAATTGCAAAGCATCCTTTGGTCAGGTCAGCGTTTGAGAATCCCTTTTTTCATTCGGTTAAGCCCATCTTCCTCTATCTTACTGCATGATAAATCCTGCAAGTCCTTAATTGTGTAACTCTGGACCATAACTCTCCAAAATGATCGAATCTCCTACTGTTACATTCAGTAGTAGGCTTATTCCAAGGACGTGGTAAGTTGAGGATCTCATTCACATATTAACTTGAAATCAGAACAGGTGCTTGAATTGGTCCAGTCAGGTTTCTGTAAAGCTTCACAGACAAAAGCAAGAGGAAAAAGAATAGAACGCATCAGTGGCATTTCAACTGAGTACAACTAAAATGTAACACTTCACTTGGAACATCTTTGACAATACGGAAGATTGTTTTTCACACTTCAGAGTGAAGGTTTTGAGTGTTACCAACTCACATTCTGTCGAGACTCCATGATCAGCAGTGGATTTTAGATCTTTTGATTTATTTATTTATTTTTAAGGTGCTGGTTTTTCTTTTTGTATTTAGTTCGTCTTACGATAAAGGCCTCTTCCAATAGAACAATTAGTGCAGACATCAAACTAAATTACCCTCCAACCATCCAAGTGGCATTTTGCCTTTGATCAGTTAATGTTGTGCGTCATTATTCAACCGATTTCTGCTGATAATGTGGAGCTATTTGCTCCAGTGGTGAATACTACAGGGTATGAGCTAAGGTCTTATTTGGACATTGTTTCTTGCCCAGTGTGTGAAGAAAGTGAAGGGCACTTATGCTTCATACATTATGGTGCAATTTACTCAATTTTCCTCTAGTTTAAATATGGCTCTGTTTGCAGATTAGTGCAATTAGTGCTAACGTTTCAGCCGTTGCAACATGTGCTACCTGAGGCTCCTAGAGTATCCTCTGCCTGCCTTTAACAATGCGCATAGTGAATAAACAAAGGCTGCCTGTAGGAAAGTGCCCCTTTTTGCATGGTTACTCCCCACTTTATGCCTGATATCTGATGCACTTTGAGTGTGCACTGGGTCCCTGCAAATCAGGTCCCCAGTGTCTGTGCTCTTTCCCAAAACTGTACCTTTGTTTGCACAATTGGCACACCTCTGGTCCACATTTAAGTCCCTTGTAAAAGGTGCCAATGGGGTGCAGCATGTATTGTGCCACCCTCAGACTCCTCAACAAACACGTACACACTGCCATTGCAGACTGTGTGTTTTGGTGCCAACAAAAAAATATCCCTGTGTGCCATGCCTACCACCACTGCCTGTGGCATAGGTTAGTCACCCCTCTAGCAGGCCTCACAGCCCTATGGCATGGTGCCCTATACCACAGGTGAGGGGATAGCTGCATAAGCAATATGCCCCTCCAGTGTCTAAGCCTATTCTTAGACATTATAAGTGCAGTGAAGCCATATTGTGTACATGGGCTGAAAGTTTATCATTATGAACTCCACGACTCCATGATGGCTTTACTGAACGCTGAGGAGTTCAGTATCAAACTTCTCAGCACAATAAACCCACGCTGATCTCCGTGTTGGATTTATTGTAAAATCACTCAGAGGGCATCTTGGAAATGCCCCCTGAAAAACTGCCACCTCCCTTATTTCCAGCTGACTGGTCTTGACCAGACTGCCACTCACAGACATGTGTCTGACTCCCTGAGGAGGGAGCCCTTGTGCTCTCGTGGGTCAGGGACAAAGGCTGCTTCGGGTGGATGTGTTTAACACCTACCCCCTAGAAGGAACAGCATTCAGGGTGGTTAGACTCAAAGGCTTCTTGCCCTTTAATATGCTAACCGTGGCCTCTCCAGCTAGTGGATATGCCCGCCTTCCTGACCAAGTCCCACTTTTGGCAGCAAGGCAATGGGAACATTAGCAGTCAGTAGAGGTGTGTCCCCCCCCCCTCTGCCAGGACAACCACTAAGGTGCCCCCGGACCGAGATGACGCCTCCTTAGATAGAAGGATTTTAGCCAGTCAGGTTCCCAAAGGGAGGTGACAGGCAAAGGGTGTAGTCACCCTAAAAGACAAGTAGCCCATTGGCTACCATCTGCCAGTACCTGTAAAACCCCTAAATACAGTGTTTAGGGGCACCCCTAAACCATGATCCTCCGATTCCAAGACCTAAGAAGGAGAAGACGAAAGAAGCAGCCGTGCAGCCGAGCTTGGAAGAAAACTGATTTCGCCCTAGCCCTCCAGGCCTGTCTCCTGCTTCATGACCCTGCAAAGATGACGGACGTCCTGTGGCCAGTGACTTCCAAGAACCCCATGAAGACTGCCAAACTTCAACAAAGAGCTGGTCTCTCTATGGGCAACGGCCCTGTCCAGAAAACACCAACTGCAACGACTCTGGATCCGCGACCCCTGTCCACTCTGCACCCGACGTCCACGGCCTGAGTCTGAGTGGCTTACTTGTCCAGTGATGTCTCCCCAGCGATCCAGCTCTTGACTCCATCGGTGGTTGTCCTCTCCTAAACTCCACAAAGTCGCCTGCAGCATTTACACGAAGAGTCCCCCGACAACGACCAGCTCCGACAAAGAAACCCTGACTCCAAAAGCTACCCCTGCATCCTCAGCCCCCTGGGGGCCCAACCAACAGTGCCCAGACCTCCCTTGACATCTCAACTTACCTGTCAAGCCAGTGGTCACCTTCATCCATTCACCTGGTCTGAGCCTGCAGCCTCTTTGTGCGATGAGATTCCCCATTGAATAGCATTTGATGCCAGACGCTGATTTGCACCCTGCACCCAGCTGCCCCTGTGCTTGGTGTAGCTTTGGTGCTGCCTTGTGGCCCCCCACTCCTTGCTCACCTTAACCCGTGGACCCTGTGCCCTGAAATTGCGGGTACCTACATGCAACCAGCACCTTTTGTGCTTGCCATCAGTCTCCATTGACTGACATCGGGCCCAGTGACCTCTGCCCCTGGCCACCCTTGTGTCGCTGCTGGTGCTTTCTTCTCATAGAATTGCATTGCAGTTTTTGCTATTGCATTTAAAAGTCATTTATTTACAACTGCTAAGTTCTACTGTTACTGATTGACGATACCAACGTAGTTCTATTACTGTAAAGCATTTTTACTGCCTTGCAAAACACTTCCTACTGCATCCTGAAAAGTGATATTGCTATTCTTGCAACTGTTACGTATCTGCACCTGAGTTCCTCTTGGTTTTAAAAATAAAATAAGAAGGAAATAACTTTTTGTACTAAACAATTGGTCTTGGATTCAGTATTGTGTGTAATAATTTTTTGCCTGAGTGTGTACAACAAATGCTTAATAGAGCCCTCTGATAAGCCTAACTGCTCAACCACACTACCACAAATTGGGTTTTAGTATTATCAATGTATGCCTCTGGGGATTCACTGGCCTCTGTTCACACTATACCTTACTTTGGTATTTTATATACAGAGCCAGCTGCCTACACTGCCACAATGAGGGCAGTTCTGAAGGGGCATTTATGAAATGTTAAAATATTTTAAGGTCTAATTGCTCTTGCCAAGATGGTGGTCCTTCCCAAATTTTTGTACCTGTTCGTAAACGTGCCACTACCTATGACAACACACTTCCACACCCGGGTCCGCTCACTACTGCTGAAGCTGGTATGGGCCGGCGGCCAGGCCAGGGTCTCTTGGGACCTTCTCACGCTTCCGCTCCGACAGGGAGGCCTGGGGGCCCCGGACTTGAAGCTCTATTCACTCTGTGCACAAGCTCAGTTCTTACATTTCTGGGCCTACCCAACCCCCTACCAGCCGCATTTGGCGGTGGAACTGGCAGTAGTCGCCCCCTCGCCATTACGAGTGGCACTATATGGTGAGGTTACGTGCCCGTCGCGTGATGTGGACACAGTGGAAATGGTCCGCTGGTCCTGGCGCGAACTTCGGAAACGAGCTGGTCTCTCCCTGCTTTATGCGCCGGCGATTCCTCTGAGGGGCAACCCGCTGCTACCTTGTTTGACGGCGAGGGGTGACGTCCTCACTATCCGTGGGAGTCGACTTCTCACCTTCGCTGACCTATATCCAGATGGCACATTTTTCGAGATGCCTGTGGATGAGGATGCCCAGCCTTGTACGTTTGCTGACAAATTACTATATCATTCCCTAAGGGAATCTTGCAAGAAGATAGGACCGTGCTTCCCGGAAGAGCCCTGCGCACTAGAGGCCCTGCAAAACTTGCTCTCACGGCCCTCCTCTAAAAAACTGGTGTCCAGATTATATAACTGCATGCAGGAACAAGCACCGGTGACAGTAGCCGCGGCCGTGGCCGCTTGGGCTGAGGACCTGGGGGACCAGCTACCGGAAGACGCCTGGGAGTATTGCTGCGCTCAACTCACGGCTCTCTCACCGAGTTACCGACTGCGGCTTATCCACTTCAAATTCCTACACAGATACTACCGCACTCCGACGCTACTACGCCGCATGGGTCTACGTGAGGATGCCTCTTGCTGGAAATGTGGGGGTGACGATGCCACCTTTCTTCATGTGGCTTGGAGCTGCCCCAAGCTGGGGGCATACTGGACAGGGATCTTCAATGCCATCAATCAAATCACGGGGAGGAGGGACTCACCATCTCCACTGCTGGGATTACTGGGGTATGTTAAGCACACTGTGCCCTGCGACAGGAAACTACATGCATTACTCCTTTTATACGCCAAGCGGCAGATCGCTATACACTGGGGCAGGCCGGCCCTCCCCACGCTTGAGAGCTGGATCAGAGATGTGACTTACGGCCACACGCAACTGACACACTATTGGGAGACCATGCCCACCGCTTCCAGGCCCACAGATATATGGGGCCCGTTTGTACAGTGGACTACAGAACGCACGGCTCCTGACTCCGCCGGTACTTCACGGGCTACTAGTATTTCAGACGACATGGGCTGAGTGTACGCGCTGCGTAGGTTAACGACAGAGGTCCCGCTGCCCCCGCGCTTACACTGACAGGAACTGCCCAGACGTAAGCTCTGCGTTTACTGCCTCCGCTGACCCGGATAGTGTCCCCCGCCCCACCCCCCCCCCCTCACGCCCTACTGGGCCGACTGTGGATAATTCATTGCCCCTCCCCCCCTCCCCCCTGCCCCGCCCGCCTGTCGCTACCTCATACACAGCCAGGATACCTTTCCGAGCCTGCCCTGAACAGGACTGGCCCTCTACTGGGGAGACCAGTGGCGGACCCACTCGACCCTTTGGTGAACTGAAGTGTGATACAAACGCTGTTTCCAAGTACTTGCACCTATGTTTGACGTTTTTGGTTTGGTTTGTTTGGGGGTATTGTTGGGAGAAACAAGGTGCTGACTGGCACGTCCTTTTTACAGGCTGCTGTGGCGGGTGGTTGACTGCTGCTTATTCGGAGGCGGCCTCATTGATTTTCGCTATCCTTCACTTGTCAGCAGCACTAAGAGAAAAGTAAGACCGTTTACTTGCTAGAGATGCACAGTACAAGATGCAGATTTTATTGTACCTTAAGTTTACCTCTGAATGATCCACTGCCCGGATGACGACCTTAAAGATATTTATATGTAATCTTTGTATAATCTACCAGATAGCGGCCTGCCTCCGGGTTGTTGGCGTGACGCAGTGTACAACATCTCTTTCATTTGTTCATAATAAATGTCTTACAACCAAAAAAAAAAAAAAAATATTTTAAGGTCTGACTAGTAAGTCCTGTATACATGGGTTCAGTTGCCCGTGCCCCCCCAACTCTTTCCTCTCACTCTTTTTTCTTTTTCACTCCTTTCTTTTTGACTTGTAGTCTTTCCATTAACTTAAACTATTTGCCAAGTCGCTGTTCTATCTCCTCCATCCCCTGTGCTCTGGTGCTGAAATTCCTCTGGGTTGCAGAATGGCAAGAGCTACAACTTATTACAATACGTGGTAAATACAGTGTAAAGAAGGAAAGGGGCATTCAAAAGAACAAGGAAAGCTGTGCTCTATGGCTCTATATTAGTGTTAGACGCACTCAGGCTCTGCTCTGTGCATTGGATTTGCCTGATGGAGGCATACAGCCGCTTTGAGACCAGGGAGTTGTGCAAATGTTTGTCAATGCTAGAATGAGGAACAATTGGCATGTCAAACACTGGCAGAACAAATCCAATTGACTGATTGCCATTTTGGTATCCTTCCTATAATCTTATTATATTACAATAAGCAAGGATGAATCACTCTCTGATTATGAAGCACATTTAGACGACTTAGTCAATTTTCTTTGAACAATGCAAGGAGCAATGCAAAAATAACTACTAAAGACTAAAGCATTGGCTAAAACATTATAGAGTTCAGGTCCAGGAATCCAGGGGAAGCACTCCTTCCTGGAAGGCAATCAAGCGCCTGAATTTTTAACACATACTTGGACAGACTTAATTTTTTTACCTTGCGAGATCCCATACAGAGCTGTGGGAGAAGTCTGCTTCCATTCCGCTCACAGCCGGGATGAAAGTATTGTCACTTTGGGTAACGTAATTACCTTTTTAACAACCTTGCATCAAGCTGATGCAAGGTATAGCCATTATTTTAGCTTTCAGTGCATAAATAGCCAAACAATTTGGGCACTGTTGGTTCGAGTTTTTTTTGGTTGCTTTATAGGAATGACGTATGGTGGGTACCCCAGTGTGTCTTGACACAATATAGTTGTCATCGCAATATGTTGATTAAGAATTTGGGATGCATGTGAATGGACATTGTTGTTAATTCAGTTAAGAGCTCAAAATAATGCAGACAATTTATTTTTCAAAATCAATATCAGTGAATGTGCTTAAACTCAAGAATCAGAGAAGTTGGTATGGTTTTTATCATCTTGTATGTGATTAGAACAGCAGCATCTTTTATTGTCAATGTTTGCTGCCTTGTACAAAACCACTGTAACAAGACTTGTGTTTGCCTCAGATCTTCAACATTTAGTCTTCTAAGCGGCTAATGACAATTCATCCTGCTGTTCCATGTATCATTCTCAGAGTGCTGAACACCTGGATGTAAATAGTTATTTCACATTCATACTTTTGCATGAACATGCCCAATATTCTCAAGTTGGTGACAACATATTATTACTCTATTTTGCAACGTCCTATCCTTCTTTCTGTGACTGCACTTTCAGGGTGCATATACTGGTTCCTGGCCTTTCCTTCCCATACATATTTATCTTGTTTTCCTTGGACACCTTCACCTCTTCGCGTGGGGTAATAACTGGCAGTGCCTAAAATAGGTAGAGTAGATGCAATAGCAAATTTATCCTGACAGTGTTAATGCTGTCTAGCATGTATACTGTCATCTGCAGTTCCATAGATCACCTGTAATTTCCTCTTGTAATCTTGGTCAATGAGCCCCCAGAGCTTTGTGCAGCAAATTTGTTAGGTAAATCCCAAAGCAACTCCGGCCCAAGAAATTAATTCAGGACTTCAGTAGGACTTACCTCGTACCCAGATGTTGTCCCATTATTGACTAATCAATTCATTAAGACCTCAAGGGTTTTCTCTTTCACCTAACATTATAAAAGTATTAATAACCCTCCCCAAGGGTCCAACTATATTTGATTTCGGTCAAATTCTCTTCTCCGAGTAATTTTGCCATCGAGAAATAATGGAGAAAGTGGATCCCTGGTGCTTCCTTCTGTTGAGGGTGACCATGTTGAATCTCCCATCAGTGAACAGGATAATTGCCTTTGGTCTCTTTTAATTTACTTCATTTCCCGAAACCCATTATCAGCTCTTCCTTTTGCTTTTCTCAATAAATGTATTGGCCAGAATGTTATCTGCTTTGTTCCTTTCCTCATAAAATGTTTCCCTAATGAAAAGCAGTTCTGTATGATGCACAAAAAAATTCAGATGGCATCTTAGCAGTAAGGCCAATGAATGAGATTTACACCTGGAGGCACTGAAAGAAGAGTGTGCTTCGTATCCAGAGGACTACAAATTTGTCAGACCATCCATCTGTTGTCCATCGCAAAATTCTGCATTGTTGTCTCTTAGAACAGATGGCATGTTGTGTGTTCTCGACTAACAAAACCAGAATGTGCATGTGTTTCCAGATTCAGTGGTCCAAACCCATGAGCAGCATGTTGGGCATGATCCAAATTGACCTTCAGCTTTAACTGTAGTTTTGGAATAATTTTCAGTTTAATCCAGATGCGTGATCCAGTTGAACAAGCTGTGATCCAAGCATTATTGGTCACGGATTTCAGTTTTGTGCCGGCATCTTTCCCTTTTTGCCTGCGCCCTCATCTCGAACCTGGAGCAATTTTTTAAAACTATTTTCGACAAATTAAATTTTTTGGGTGCAGTTACACATGTCTCACCCTAAAAGCTCAGGATTTAAGCAGTGTAGCGACTGTGATGGGCAGATGTCCTTGACAGATCCACACCAGATCTGCTTATTACCTATGATGCCTGCGGTCGGACCACAATGCTATGGTCTGCTTTTCTTGTCAAAGCATTCACCTCAAGGCGTAGATGACCGGGAGACCAAGATGTTCATGTGTTGGGCTCAGGATGACCATCATGGAAGAAGAAAGTCAAGACAAAGGTCAGAGGCCACACAGTCTCCCCCTTCGTCAAAGTCCTCGTAGCACAATCACAAAAAGAAGAGATGCCTGAGTCAATGGAATGTATGACAATCCACAGAGGGTCTGACACCTGCAACTACACGGACCCAATGAGATTCCAGACCTGCTACCGCCTGCAGCTCTGACTTGGAGGCCCCAACCCGGTCAGCCTTACCTGGAGTTCCCTGCTCCAGGACCAGATCCAGCTCTTTTATCTAAACTTCATGTTTGCTGTATTTTGTCATGGCATGGTCTCCTCGGAGCACTTGGTGATTTCCATGGTTCCAGTAGGATATGCCTTTGAAGCCCTTTTGACGCTCCATCATGTGCTCTTTTCTCATCTTTGCTGGCTCTTTGTTGCACAGAACCTTACTACATAAATCATGCAGTAACTATTCCCCTTTTGTTTGCAGAACCAGATCCTTCAGCCTTCATTTCATAAACATTATAGTATGAAAAGAGTGCAGATGTTGTCTACTGACTAATCTAGGTTTGCATTATGCAAATTACCAATAGTTGAATACGAACACAGGTCAATTATTTCATACAGTACAGGTAATTTTGATTTATTTACAGTGATACATTATATGTGATGTTGTAGAGTTTCACAATTCCTTGATGGCTTTGCAAATTTCAATGAATATACAGCTGAAGCCCTACACATGTTAAATTATCGTCTTAATTCAATGGTCTGGGCCTTTCAAATATGTCGCAAACTTAAACAGAGTTAGTCAATGCTCCTTTCTCAACCCATTCCTGTGAATAGATTTCAGTGACCCCATGCACAGTACATCAAAATATCTATTGCTTTACTCTAAATATATTGCCTGCACACTTTTAGATGAACTGAATTTAGTTTTTTTCTTTACAGGCCTTGTTTCATGGAAAATTTATTGACACTGGTTTTTCACTGCCATTCTACAAACGCATGCTAAGCAAGAAACTTACCATAAAAGATCTGGAATCCATTGATCCTGAATTTTATAACTCCCTTATCTGGATCAGGTTTGTTAAATCTGTTATATTTCAAATATATTTAGTTCTTAACAAATATTAAAACAATTCAGGTTATCTTGTCTCTTGGTAGGTTCTGCGAGTATGATGAAATAATTACTTCATCATAGACCATTCATTTTCATACAATGCTCTAATGAAAAATCTTGTGTTTTAAATTAATATTTGTATGTGCCACATTAGCTGAATTAAGTTCGAGAATTTAGTTTGTATTTATGTAGAAACAATTTGCTTACAAATGTAAAACGGTTTGAGATTGAATTTGATTGGTGGTTCATGGAAATGTGATTCTTTTAAGATGGAAAACCTAATTGAAAGGATTTCAAGACAGACCGCATCTTTATTTAGCTGAAAAATCAAACAGCACCTCTATTTTTGTTTGATAATGACCTGTACATGAACACTGGGCTCTTCCCACTCAGATGCTTATGACCGGAAGTCTTCTTCAGTGTTCATTACTCTTATTTTCACCTGACCTTTTTCATAGCACAATTGTTTGGGTGAAAATGAAGTACGGATAAGTATTTTATCTCTCTACTTTTACTTCACAACTGTTCAAGACGTCCTTACTCTTTGTAAGGTAACGACAATCCTAGTCCAGTTAAGAGGCAGACTAACCCTAAATTTACCTGTGCTCACCCTCTTGTATTTTGGCAAGAACAGTCAGGCTTAACTTTAGAGGCTGTGTGTAAAGTATTTGTGCAACACTTCAAACAGTGAAAATGCCACACAAAAATGATTCCACACCAGTTTAGAACAAGCATTGGCATAGCCAATAGGTCTCGCATTTGGGACCTTATAAGTGTTTAGCCATGCAACAGTTGATGTTGTTGCACCAAGTATATTGTGATGCATAACGAAATACTTATAAGGTCCCAAAAGCGAGACCTATTGGCTATGCCAGTGCTTGTTGTTGCCATGGGCCAGTTTTACAGCAAAATATTTTTTTGCCCTTTTATGTTGGTAGCATTGACATCCAGAAAGACATCTAAGCAATGTATGCCTTAGATTATTGTGTGTCTTTATTTTCCTGCTCAGTTGACGAGATGATGACCTCTCCACACCCCTTGAGTGATTTCCTGGTTTAGGCATTAGACATTTTTCGTGTTTGTCAGTTAGCTGTCATGTGCAAAAACGAAAAAGACAATAGGTTTGGAAGGAAATACCAGAGAGGATAACCTCCTTTTTGAGATTTGTCAAATTGGTGATGAGGTTTCTCGGATATTATATTGCCGTTGCTCATTTATGGTAGGGTCAGATGAATTGATTGGCCGAATACATTGACTGCTGTAGTCTGTGTTTAACCTACGGTTTTGAATGCAATGGTAGATGTTGATGGTTCGTTTTCTGAATATGATGTTTCTAATGTAAGTGTGAATTTCCATTAGAGTGCATTGCTGCAGGATTGCACCAGCATACACAGAGAACCGCTGCAGTGTGATCTTATGTAGGAGTGACATAAATAAGAAAAGTGTAGCATGCACAATAATTATAGGTTCCTGAGAATGTCTAGTAGTCTACATAGGTTAACCGATAATTATAAACCTTTACCGGTTGCTGGTATCAAAAGCTTAAGGCTCCATGTTCTCTGGTTAGGTGATTGGAAAAAATAAACTATCAATCTTCCAGCTTTGGGGGAAAAAAAAGACATGGCTTTATGGAATAAATTCTACTTTGGACGTGGCCCATGTTTGCACTGCTTGACTGTACGGAGGGCGGCCGAAAAGACCAACAGAAGAAGAAGACAGGAATCGCCTGCCTCAAGGAGGCAGAGGCAGGAGTCCACAATACGAAGGAGGCTGGTTTACATAGAGTACTCGCAGCTGTTCGCTCCTAAGGACGCAGGTTCGATCCTAACCTCCCTCCCTCCACTCATGATTGTTTCAAGTAAATATGTGAAACATGTCATTGTGCCTCCCAGTGAGATGTTTTGCCTTTTTATGTGTCAGTGTAGCCATCAGAACATATACTCCCTCCTCGCGCCCCAGTACGGTACATTTGGAAAAACAATTGACGTGTACCTCAACGGAGAAGTTCGGGAATTTTGGTGCCTTTTTTTGCGTGTGCTGCTTCAAGACACACTTCTGCAGTGTTGTATAAGCGCTGTAAATAATTGGTCTTAAAAGTACCCAGTTTAATGGTGTTCAGGTACCGACCTCGGAAGGAGGAGTTCCCCTGTGAGGATTTAAAACCATCACCTTCATACCTGTATCAGCATCGGGCATTCAACTCACTCTGCTATTGTGCTAGCAGGCGTTCAAAGCAACACAGGTAGCTCCTATGTGGGACTCTTTCTTGGTGTCAGTAATGCCACGGGGACATATATAATGGTTTGTAGTCGACATTATACTTTGCCATTGCAGCGAGCAGCAGAACCCCTCACATAACCCCCTTAAAAGGCAATTAAACCATTCACCCTAATGGTAATCCCCCCGCTTGTAATTCTAACGTTTGAGTACTTAGCACAGTTCCTGCAAGCCTCACTGAATAAAACATCATTCTTACAGGGACCTCACTTGGAATCTGAAACGCGCTTTGAACGTTCTAAGGTGAAAATAATTGACTTCTCTTCTGTGTAATATTAGGGCGCAGGTCCCTTGTGGTTTGCTGGCTGCAGGAGGGCGTTTAGTCTGTATTTCAATCGTGATGTTTCTCAGCTCCAGCTGCCCTTGTGATGAATCTTTGATGCCCACTGCTACAGACTCTCGAGTCGCAGAAATGCACCCAGGGACGATGCAAGCATTGTTACGTACCCGGAAGTTGCACTGTACTGCATCGCCGCTCCCCAGGCGATGGGCTCTCCTTTGATGCTTTGAGTGGCAATGAGCCAGAGAGATAGGTTGTGGATCAAAGAAAGCTAAGGGATATGTAGGTCAATAGGCGAGAGACTATGGGGAAGTAATGCGGGGGGCAATGGGCAGTTTTGTTCAATTGCTGACCTCCACAACTTATTACAGAGATGAAACGAGGTGAAATAAAAGTCAACACCATAATATTTAAAGTGAAGTCTTTAAAAACACATATAGTATTCCTTGAACTGTAACTCCCATCCAATATGTAGCTTCACTACGCATTCTTATGATCTATGCTGGCAGATTGGCCAAAGCATAAAGTTATTTTTTATGTTTTTATTATCCTGAGCGAGAACACACGTTTGCATCGTAAAAACAAGCATTGGCCACGCGGCCGCGAAAGTGCCGCGGCCGCGAATGACAGCATTAAAAAAATAAACAAGCTTTGGGCACGCGGCCACGAAAGTGACGCGGCCGCGAAAGTGAAAGTGATCGCGCGCTGCGAGCGCGGTGGAGGAAAGACTTATGGCGCTGCACGCGTGCACGCAAGTTTTAGGCCACAGGCAGCACTTTGAAAAGCCGTATACAAAATTTCTCGGCCCGCCAGCGCATTCGCTAGATCAGGCGAGACCTAAAAATAGCTCTGGTTTGATTAAAAGATGACTAAAATTACAAACATCCAATAAGTAGAACTTAAGATATTGATTTTTGAAGTTTATAGTGAAAAATAGCACCAAAAAGCTATTGGAGATATCTGGTCGCAGCAGACAGACAGTCACAAGTTCTGGCCGACCGCGATGGAGTGTGGGATGGCTACAGGGACTAAGCTAGGCCCGCTGAACAAAGTTCACTAAATCAAGGTTGCGTGGATCTGCTTCGAAGATGCAGAGGCAATGTGTCTGTACCGAGATGTAGTGAGGATGTGGTGCGAGGTTCTGTTGCATTGACGTCTAGGATCCTTTAGATGAGGCTTGTGAAGCCAAGTCTTGTGTCGAAGATGCCAGGCATAGCAGCAGCGATACACTGGTTACGATGAGCACTGAAGCTGTGATGTGGAGTTTTGTCAGCGTCGTCATGGCTGCAATTGACAAAAGAGTCGCGCAGCGGTGGTTCTGAAATTGATATGTTGGTATGTTGGTCCCAAGAGGCAGGAGGCACTGGCGATGCTAGTCTTTTGCGACAAGTCCAATCCACTAGCAGTGACGATGCTCCGGTTCTGCTCAGAGATGCGTCGTTCAGCAGAAAAGAGGTATGGGTTCCGCTGGCAAGCACCTTAGGCCCACTTTCAAGGGTCCAGGACTGTGGTGGCACCACCTTGCAGACTCACAGATGGGAGAGTCCAGGTGCAGGGGCCAGCTAGCCCTTGGAGTCACTCTGGGTTTTGGGATAAAGTGATGCAGGACCAGTCCTTTTCACCCAGTGAAGAGGGCAAGCAGGATTCCAGCAGAGTGCCAGTCCAGCAGAGGTCCAGATGTGTACTGAAGTGATGGTGTCTGAGGCCCAGTACTAATACCCAGTGGTGCCTTTGAAGTGGGGTAGACATGCCTTTGTTGAGCTAAGATATCCTTCCTTCCTGCCTCCAGACTCACTAAAGGGGGGAATGCAGCCCTTTGTGTCTGGACAGGACACAGCCTATTCAGCTCTAAGTGAAGCTTTGCCCCGGAAACACTCTTTCCTCTCCCCCGATGCCTCAATGTACAAAAATTCCCCCCTCCCCGCCCCACTGGAGCAGCAAACACTCACCTTGCTGCCTGGATGCCTGGAAGCAAATGGCTTCCAACGCGTCCGGGGCTTTCTGATGACGTCGGCGAGCTGATGTCATGGGATTGCCCGGGGGGGGGGTGGGGGGGGAGGAGTCGGGGGGGCAGCTGAAACTCTTCCGCTGCCATCCCCCTCTGTGGGGGCTAGATCGGTTGCCAATGGGGGGGAGCGCCAGCGCTTCCCCCATGGGTGGGTGCCATGACGGAGCGGTTCCGTCATGAGCACACACCGACCGTGGCTCATGACCGAACCGTTCTGTCATGAGCACCGAAAGGGTTAAATACATTGCACTCTGGGTTGTCCAGAGCCTGCCTTATGAGTGATTTATATGTATAAAAAGGTAATGTTTGGGCCCTGCAAAAGGTTTATTTTTCCAGGTTAACATGACAGTGGCAATAAAACTGCTTGAATATTGTGACTGCCTTCCTACCATTCATTATAGCCATTGATGCATTTAGCATTGAGGCCTTCATCTCTGGGTAAATGCTAGGTAATAAAGACCTTCACAACATGATTTTATGATGTCACAGATCTCTTGGACCAGAGCCTCTTTTAACATTAACAATTTCATTCAAGACACATTACTGAGTGCAGTGTTCTTCCAATTCAGTATATTCAAAGGCAATTTCACTATGAAGAATGGTTCATGTTATACTGTTGCCCGAAATACCACTGCCAGTAATTATTCTTTTTAGAGCTATTATTCCTAGTAGACATAGGCCACTTTTCTAACACAGGTTCACTGCAGAATCTGTTCTGATGGCTATTTCTCCTTAGAGTCTCACCTTATGAATATTGTCCAAGCGCCCAACAGGATCCGGAAAACTTTAACTCCAGCATTGGCTCTCCAGTGCCACTAGGTGATGTCAGGCACTTACAATTGTGTAATGTAAACAGAAGGGCACCCTGCGAGAGGGTAAGAGTTCCTTTAGGCAGGGAAAAAATTGAAATGTAAACTCCTAGGGCAACTCAAATATGTTCAAAATTTACATAAAATAGCTTTATATCAACTTATAGGGACAACAGACCATACTATAAAAAATTACAACATATATTTTATTTGAACAAAACAGTATAAATATTACATTGTATAATTTACATCTCTACTTGAGTCATAACTGCATTCACTCTAAAATCCTTCTACACAATAAGAACCAGGTACACAGACAATAGCAACATAAGTATGATGAACTAACAATATCTCGTATTTCCTAGTTTATCATGAGTTTTTCCTCAAGATCGAAAAGACACTGGTCTATAAACACAAAATAATATCAGGTGACAGTCTGTGGCTGGAAACACAAATTTCTTTCTATGAACGTTTCGGCACAAAAGTGGCAGGGTACCTGTATGTATGTATGTATGTATGTGTGTGTGTATGTATGTATATATGTGTATGTGTATATATATATATATATATATATATATTTTTTTTTTCAAGGTACTCCGCTTCTATTCCTTGTGTTTCTTTCCCAGAGAACGGATACGGACCACAGATTAAGTGCAAAGTTATTTTATTTTAGAGCAAATGTCGCCATGACGCGTTTCAGCCCTTCCCCACGGGCCTTGATCACATGACACAGTCAAGCGTTGTACATTGGCTTATAAAGTGAAAAATGCAGACGTAATTATTGTAGCAAATGCATACAAGAATGGTCAATATTGAAAACACTCACTAAGAACTTAGTCTTTTTTCATTTTTCTCAATAAACCATGATTGACTGGGCTATGTAAAATACAAACAAACACCACTGATTTTACGATGAACAATAATACCTTACAATAAAATCAGTTAAAAGCAATACATGATAAAAATAAATGCATTTACGTCTCCCCAAGTAATGAAATGTGCAAAAATGTATTTAAATTGTGCAAAAAGTGCTTTAGTGAAATTAGATTTTAAAATTTAGACAATAAACCAACAAAAAGATTTTCTTTTTGGCAATAGGCGTAAGTATAGCGCCGTAAATATCTGTATAAATACACAAATAACTAATGCCACTGTTTACTGGACACTAGTAAACACAAAGGATACTGGAGCCCCAGTAATCCTTAACCAAGTACGGTAGGCATGAATTTACAAATAAATCCGATTATAAAGCATTGCGGTGGTGCCACCTTGGCACACTTGTAGATCCCAATCTGATCAGTACCCGATAGGATATCGGTCTAAATACCAGAAGTCCTTACTTATAGAGCATATGATATCCTAATGCTGTTAATAGTCAGTTTCAAGAAAGTGGACAATAGAGTATCTCGTTGATTTCTACCGACAAGCCCTGATCTTCACACACATAAATAAATGAATACACATGTGATAAATATTAAATAAGCAATACAATGCAATCTATAATAGATCAAATCTGCTTAAATATTCATATATGCAACAAATAAATATGTATATTGAAAAAATCATTGAAATGTCAATCAATAAATACGATTATAAAATCCACAATCATAAAAACCCATAAATATTGCTCTCAAGCTGATCTAAAATTCCTAGTCTAAAAATCACAGTAAAAATCACAGTTAGATAGGTCGACAATCTGGAAAAATTCTACAGACATGTAAAAAGATCCTCTGTTACATTCAAACCAGAAGGCTGTTTCGTGTTCAAATCTAAAATGTATCTAGTTTCCAACTGGCGTAGTTTTTCTTCTCTATTTCCCCCACTCCTACTGGCAGGGATTGAGTCAATAACAAAATATCTTAAATCTTTACTTTTTGAATCATGTTTGGCTTTAAAATGTCGCGCCACCGGATATGTATTGTCCTGATTGTTTATTGCCCTCAAGTGCTGTAATATTCTTTTATGTACTTGGAGCTTATTGCTCCCTACGTAAAGTAAGTTGCATGGACATGATAATACATATATTGCAAATTCGGTCTTACATGTAAGCAATTTGCCAATTTTGTGTTTTTTCTGATCAAAGGGAGTATTATACTTGGTTTTATTCTCACCTTGTTGGCATGCTTTACACAATTTGAAATTGAAAAAACCAGTATGGGTTTGTAGCCAACAAGTAGAGTCAATAACTTCGGGTCTAGTTTTGACTAAATCGTCTCTCATAGAGCGACCTCTGCTGTAGGTTATGGACGGTCTTTTAGGTAATTTGGGTCCTATGATGGGGTCACTGAGAACCAAAGGCCAGTTTCGACATATTATAGATTCAATCTTTTTACGCTGTTGACTATATTGGATTACAATTCTAAATTCCTTATCAGTTTAATCAATGTTGATTTCTGCTCCATTAGATGAGGTATTGGTTCTAGATTCTGTAACTCAAATCTACTTTTTCGCATAGATTTGTTAATGGCATTGTCTATCATCAATTCAGAGTATCCCCTTTCTTTGAACCTCTGTTTGCTTTCAGCCTGGGCCATCAACAAATCATTGTCCTTACTGTGAATACGCCTCAGCCGAAGCATTTCACCGTAAGGAAACTGGTTACTAGCTGTTTGACATGGGAGCTACTCACATTGAGTGTCGAGTTACCAGCGGTTTCCTTCCGATTTAAGTTTTGTCTCAATTCTACCGTTGTCAATATATACCTCTCTGTCAAGGAAACTCACTGTTGATGCACTAATGCTGGCAGTGAAATGCAAATTCAAATCATTCACATTGATAGCCTGTATAAACTCCTGGGCTGCATCTGTACTACCATCCCATATAATGAACAAGTCATCAATAAAGCGCAGCCATAACTTGTCATTAGTTATATACACATATATACACACACACACACACTCTCTCTCTCTGTCTCTCTCTCTCTCTCTCTCTCTCTCTCTCTCTCTCTCTCTCTCTCTCTCTCTCTCTCTCTCTCTCTGTCTCTCTCTCTCTCTCGTCAGTATATAGTTAGGACCTAGTTTCCATAGGAAAAGCGTTTTTTGTTTTCCCAATAGCTTTAGCGCCAGATGACGAATCTTCGCGAAAGTTTTAAAACTCGTGGGGCGCTCCGGTAAGCTCCTATCCTGAAAATTTCAGGGTGAATCGGTAAGCGGGGGCCGAGAAAAAAGGGGGGTCCCAAAACGTGTTTTCTCCATGTTATTTTCCATAGGAAACTTTGGACACGGCTACAGCCTGAACTGCTGAACGGAATTGCACCACATTTGGCAAAAAGGTTGCCGTTGTTTCAGAAATAACTTTTTTTGTTAAATGGTGTAAATCCGTTTAGTAGTTCCTGAGAAATTGAAAAAAAAAGGTCGAAAAATGAATTTCCCATAGGAAACTTTAGACACGGCTACAGCTCGAACTGCTGAACGGAATTACACCACATTTGGCAAAAAGGTAGTGCTTGGTTCAGAAAGCTCCCTTTTTTTATTTTTAAATGGTGTAAATCCGTTCAGTAGTGGCACAGAAAATGAAATAATAAAAGTTTCGATATATAGAGGCGTTGTGGATCCGCGGACCCTCCCGACCACGAGCTTTATTCTAATTGGCTGTCAACACTCCAAACCAGGAAGTGTTGGCAGACATCTTGTGCCTCGGTAACCGAGGCACAAGGAAACAAAGGTGATTTTTTTTTTTTAAATCGGTGAGATTCACGCACCCAGCGCGAATTTCGGCCGAAAATACAAAAAAACGAAGCGCGTACTCCCGCGCTTCGTTGTATTGTTGTGGTAAATATCCGTGGTAAATATCAGTGCACAACGTCACCAGCCTCTGAGAAAATAGCATCCAATCAATGAAGGTGCGATTCCCCCTCCCCCTTCAGCTTTACCCCCCCCTTCATCATCACAGCCCCTCCTCCAGTATCATCGAGTCTAAAACTAGTAGACTCCTTCCAACGCTGCCATTCTCTAAAGCGCCTCAAAGGCGCTTCATGCTCTTGGTGACACTTTCCGCATCTTACACAATAACTTAAGCTGGCTTCCTCTCAGGACTCTGCATTTGATTGACGTGCATTAATTAAGCAGTTCCGCACTTTCAAGATATTTATTTCGTAAGTGCTTAACACATGGATATAGCCCCCCAGGGCCCTTCGAGGGCCCCCCACCTCCTGACACTAAACAGAGGGTGCTACCAGCAGCATTTCATGCCACAGGTTTGCTCTGAGCGGGCGCGCGCATGTTTGGAATCGTGCACTCTTTACCACCCCCTAAAATGAACAAACACCGCACAGATCTCTTCTGCAAAAACAGAAACTACTAAAATTTCAAACTCACGTGAAGAATTCCCAAGAAAGGTTCGACCTGCTGGCACTGCCCCTGCCCAGCTGATGCCACCATACCTGGCAACCCTGGAGCGCTTCTTTAACCTTCTAATTGTAAAGTGCCGGTGAGTGAAGAAAAAGCGCGAAGATACTCCGGGCTATCCATAAACTGTATAAAATGTATTCTTTTCAGTCCTATTATAAGATCAGGTTCATTAGAACCAATTCGGTGGCAGTAATTAGACAGCAGGGGTGTAGTACCGCATAATGACACATGATTACACCTCCCCTGGGAGATTACTGCTTTACTCTGCAGCCTTAACTGCTCAGAGCTCGTGTGCGCGCTTCGGACTGATCGCAGAGCTACCCAGGGAGGATGAGCAGCTGCCAGGGCTCACAGGCTTACTCCGTAGACAGCAGAGCTATCTCTCCAGTCAGACAGATCCCACTGCTCAGAGCTCATGGGCGCGCCACTAGCTGATCTCAGAGCTTCCCAGGGAGGATGAGAAGCTGCCAGGGCTCACAGGCTCACTTCGGAGACAGCAGTGCTATCCCCCAGTTGGACACGCTCCTGAATCTTACGTGCTTAGATCTTATGTAACAGAGCTGTCCTTCGTGTTCGTGAATCGTACATGCTCATCTTTCATGCTCTGATATTAAAAGACAGAGCAGTCCCTCAGGTTTCTAAATGTCATATACTCATATCTTTGACAGCGCAGCTGTCCCTCATGTCCTTGCGCCTTATATGCTTGGATAACAGATGCCTCAACTGTCCTTCAGGGTCACATGCTCAGATGCTAGACAGTGAAGCTGTCCCTCATGTTCCCGAGTCTTACATTCTCCGATCCTAGACAGCGCAGCTGTCCCTCATGTTCCTGCTTCTTACATTCTCCGATCCTAAACAGCGCAGCTGTCCCTCATGTTCCTGAGTCTTACATTCACAGATCCTATACAGCGCAGCTGTCCCTCATGCTCATGAGTCTTACTTTCTCTGGTCCTAGACAGCACAGCTGTCCCTCCTGTTCCTGAGTCTTATTCTCCAATCATAGACAGAAGGGAGGGGCGGGGCCTGAGGTGACATGTGTGCAAACACGCCCTGTGGCTCGTATCTGAACGAAACACGTTAGTTAGATTCCTCACCTTAGAATATCCCCAGGCGTCAGACTGGATCCGGAAGATTTTTCGTCAGCAATACCCCTTGCGCGTCGCTAGGCGTCGTGCGCCGGAATGACGTCGTCGGAGTACTTAGACGCCGCCCTCGCGCGCTGACGTCAGTTCTTCTTTTTTCTGCGCCAGTAAGCGCAGATCCGGAAGAGCTACCCCTTTTAGTCTGTTTTTACTAAGTTTTTTGATCCTTTTTGATCTTGTCTCGACTCCGGTGCCGGTAGGATGCCTGGTTTTAAAGCCTGTGCTGACTGCAGCCGCTTGATGTCGGTTACGGACCATCACCGCCGGTGCCTTTACTGTTTGGGCCTCGACCACGACGCGGAGTCGTGTTCGGACTGCAAGGCCCTGACCTCGAAGGCTAGACGGGAGCGGTCCCGTAAGCTTCTCGAGATTCGCCACTCGGCTCCGCGCCCCTCTCGATCCCAGTCCAGGAGGAGGTCCAAGGATCGGTCGCGGAGCCGCAGCCAACGTCATCATCGATCGTCTGGCTCCAAGTCTTCGGGTAAGTCGAAGCACTCCAAGAAGTCCAAGAGGCGACACCGCTCTTCGGACTCCCTCGCCGGTCGCGCAACTCGGCCGATGGTCAGGGTGGTTCCACCCCCGCGGCTCCAGCGGAGCCGCAGGCGCCGCGCAAGTCCCCATACCCGCCGGTCCCTGGGACTGATGCGACGCCGGCGGAAGTCAGTGCCTTCCTCTCGGCCATGAGGAACCTGGCTCCGCCGTCGACGCCCGCTGGCGCGCCTTCGGGCCCCGCGGACCCGACTGGGCAACCTTGCCTGCAGGCGGCTCCGGCCCCGTCGACGGCTCCGGCCTCGACGCCGCAAGTGCCCGAGGGACCCGTTCCCGAGTCCCCGCTGACGCCGGTCGACCTCGTAACGCCTCCTCCGCCGGCGTCGACACCGGTACCACCTCCGACGCCGGCGTCGTGCCCCAGTTCAGCCCCGGTCCGGGCCCGGCGCCGTTACGGCGTCGATGGGCGGCACGTTCGGCGCCGCTGGAGACACATTATGTCTATCGTCCGGCTCCGATCCTTCCTCCTGCTTACCAGGAATCGGATGACGGGGGCGAATGGGAGGGATCCGAGGATCCTATGGCCGTTCAGGCTCAGCTGTCACAGGACTGGGCAGATGAACTGGGGGAGGCCAGTGGTCTGGATACCTCTCCAGACACTGGATTCATCTCTCCTCCGACTGTGGCTTCGGAGGAGGGTGCTGCTTTCTCTGTGGTGCTGCGCAAGGCGGCCGCAGCCCTTGGGCTCGAGCTACCTGCCGTGGCTGTGAGGACTAACGTCCTCACTGAGGTGCTTCAGTCTGCAGCAAGCTCCACTGAGCCTCTGCTGCCATTCAATGAGGCCCTCACTGACGTTCTGCAGGGCACCTGGTCCAAGCACTCCACAGTCCCTCCTGTCAGGAACGTCGCCAGGCGCCACCGCCCTGCTCCGGGCGACCCCAGTTTTCTGTCCCAACACCCTACCCCCGAGAGCCTGGTTATCCAGGCCTCTACCTCCCAATCCTCCTTCCCGACCGCTCCGCCGGACCGGGATTCCAAGAGACTGGAACAGTTCGGCAAAAAGCTGTTCTCCTCCCTTAGTTTGGGCCTGCGGTCTTTGAACACCGCCTGTCTCTTGGACCGTTATTCCCACTCCCTGTGGGATACGGTGGAGGACGTGCTGCCCCTGTGTCCGGAGGAGGTCCAGACACGACTTACCCAGGCTCTGGCCGATGGGAGGGATGCAGCACGACATGCTATCAGATGTGGGCTTGACACTACGGACTCGCTGGGTAGGGCGATTTCTACCTCAGTGGCGCTTAGACGTCACGCGTGGCCAAGGAAGGGGTGCCTCCTCACGTACGCCTAGCCACCAGCCGCAGAACCAACCTGCACGCGGTCGCGGTTTCCGCCGAGGCGGTTCTGGAGGACGACGCGGTCAGCCCACATCCACCCCGGCAGCATCCGCCTCAAAGCCTTCCTAGTCCGAGCTTTCAGGCCCATTCCACGCCAGTGGGCGGCAGAGTTCGCCATCACCTGCTCCACTGGCGGTCCATCACATCGGACAGGTGGGTGCTGCAAATCGTCCGAAGGGGCTACTCCCTCCCCTTCGAGACGACCCCTCCAGCCATGCCACCGCAGCACCACCGTATCTCGGGGGATCATTTGAATCTTCTCCACGAGGAAGTTTCGGCCCTCTTGGCCAAGGGGGCCGTCGAGCGCGTTCCGAGCCCAGAAGTAGGTCGTGGTTGTTATTCCCACTACTTTCTGGTTCCCAAGAAGGGCAAAGGGGGCCTACGCCCTATCTTGGACCTCCGGAACGTCAATGCCTTCCTCCGGAAGGAAAGGTTCAAGATGTTGACTTTGGCTCAGGTTCTAGCTGCCCTAGACCCGGGAGACTGGATGGTAGCGTTGGACTTGCAGGACGCATATTTCCACATCCCCGTCCTGCCGGCCCACCGGCGTTACCTGCGGTTCACGGTGGGTCAAGAGCACTTTCAGTTTACCGTGCTCCCCTTCGGCCTTACCAGTGCCCCTCGGGTGTTCACGAAAGTGATGGCGGTGGTCACAGCTCATCTGCGCAGATCAGGGGTTCCAGTCTTCCCCTATCTCGACGACTGGTTGTTGAAGGGGGCTCGCCCCAGGCAGTCGTCTCCCACCTCCAGACTACGGCGGATCTCCTGCATTTGCTGGGGTTTTCCATCAACGTGCCGAAGTCACACCGGAGTCCCTCTCAGAAGCTCCTCTTCATCGGAGCGGTTCTCGATTCAGCGCAGTTCCGGGTCCATCCACCGGAACAGCGGGTCCAGGATATTCAGGCCCGGATTCCCATCTTTCGGCCTCTATCCTGGGTTTCGGTCAGGCTAGTGTTGCGGCTTCTGGGGCTGATGGCCTCCTGCATCCTACTAGTGCATCACGCCAGGCGGCGCATGCGGGCTCTGCAGTGGGACCTGAAGTTTCAGTGGGCCCAGCATCACGGCAACCTGTCCGACCATGTCTTGATCTCGGAGGGCACTGCATAGCAGTTGCAGTGGTGGCTCACGGACCGCGATTGGGTCAAGGGCAAGAGCCTCTCCCTTCCCCAACTGGAGCATGTCGTAGTGACGGATGCGTCCCTCCTGGGATGGGGTGGCCATATGGGAGAGGCGGAGATCAGAGGCCTCTGGTCTCCGGCGGAGTCTCGTCTCCACATCAACCTGTTGGAGTTGAGAGCGATCCGACTTGCAGGGGAAGTGTCGTGCAGGTGTTCACGGACAACACCACCGCCATGTGGTATTGCAACAAACAAGGCGGGGTGGGGTCGTGGACCCTTTGTCAGGAGGCTCTGCGCCTCTGGACATGGCTGGAACACCAGGGCGTCACCCTAGTGGTTCAACATCTGGCGGGCTCTCTGAACGCCAGAGCAGACGAACTCAGCCGCCGGTGCATGATGGATCACGAATGGCGTCTGAACTCCGAGATGGCGCAAGGTCTCTTGCAGCAGTGGGGAGAGCCTTGGTTAGATCTATTCGCCACCGAAGAGAACGCGCAATGTCAGCAGTTCTGCGCGTTGGAATTTCCAAGGCGGCACTCGCTCGGCGCCGCTTTTCGTCACGAGTGGAGTTGCGGTCTGTTGTACGCCTTTCCGCCTATACCACTTCTGCCCAGAGTGCTGAAGAAGATCAGGCGCGACCAGGCCCAAGTCATCTTGGTGGCTCCGGATTGGGCACGAAGGTACTGGTATCCCGAAATACTCAGTATGTTGACCGATCCTCCGATGCGTCTGCCCCTTCGGGAGGATCTTCTGTCGCAGCAGCAGGGGACGGTCCTCCACCCGAACCTGTCCAGCCTCCACCTCCATGCGTGGAGATTGAGCGGCGGCAGTTGAGGCCATTTGACTTGCCTCCTGAAGTCTGTGATATCATTCTGGCAGCCAGGCGTCCCTCCACAAAGACGGTATACGCCTGCCGGTGGAACAAATTTGTGGCATGGTGCACAGCAAAGGCTGTGGATCCCCTTTCCGCCCCTCTTTCTGAGGTTCTCCTCTTTCTTCTTTCTTTGGCCCGGCAGGGCTCTGCCCTGGGCACCTTGAAAGGTTATCTTGCTGCCATCTCTGCCTTCTTGCGGCTTCCTGATCAGCCTTCTCTTTTCAAGTCCCCTGTAGTTATATGCTTTCTAAAAGGCATTACTCACACGTTCCCTCCTGTCCCTTTTGTAATGCCTCAGTGGGACTTGAATCTTGTTCTCACATTTCTAATGTGCGCTCCCTTTGAGCCTCTTCATAATTGTCCTCTTCGTCTGCTGACGCTTAAGACTGCTTTTCTGGTAGCCATCACCTCGGCTAGACGGGTGAGTGAGCTCCAGGCTTTATCTTCAAAGCCTCCTTTTCTCTCTGTTCATCCGGACAAGGTTGTCCTTTGGCCTCGTCCCTCCTTTCTTCCGAAAGTGGTGACCCCCTTTCATCTTGGGCAGTCTGTCACCTTGCCCACCTTCTTTCCGCCTCCGCATCCTTCCAAAGAGGAAGAGAGGCTCCACCGTCTGGACCCAAAACGTGCGCTCTCCTTTTATCTGGCAGTTCCGGGTGGACGACCAACTTTTCGTTGGATACGTGGGTGCTAAGAAGGGGAAAGCTGTGCACAAACGGACCATCTCTCGGTGGGTCGTTTTGTGCATCAAAATTTGTTATTCCTTGGCAAAAAAGGACCCTCCTGTTGGGCTGCGCGCCCATTCTACTCGGGCCACAGCGGCTACTACTGCTTTGGGACGGGGTGTCCCTTTGCAGGACATCTGTCAGGCGGCAACGTGGGCTTCGCTACACACGTTTGCCAGGCATTATTGCCTTGACAGCCAAGTCCGGAGGGATGGCTTCTTTGGCCGTTCTGTCCTCCAGGACTTTCTGGTGTGATCTTGGTTCGCAGACCCACCACCGGGGATGGTATTGCTTGGGTATCTATTCTAAGGTGAGGAATCTAACTAACGTGTTTCTTTCAGATGAACAAGTTACTTACCTTCGGTAACGATGTATCTGTAAGAAACATTAGTTAGTTAGATTCCTCACCGACCCACCCATCCTCCCCGTTCTGCGAACTGACATCTAGGGTTACGGTTATCCTTTTCAGGCCCCTAGATTTTATTTTTGGCACCAGTGTCGGTCTTTGCATGGCTCTGCGTTCCTGGCGCGGAAAGCTATGTACAAGAACTGACGTCAGCGGGCGAGGGCGGCGTCTAAGTACTCCGACGTCATTCCGGCGCACCACGACGGACGCGGAGCCGCAGACGACGCCTAGCGACGCGCAAGGGGTATTGCTGACGAAAAATCTTCCGGATCCAGTCTGACGCCTGGGGATATTCTAAGGTGAGGAATCTAACTAACTAATGTTTCTTACAGATACATCGTTACCGAAGGTAAGTAACTAACTTGTTCTTTAAGGTCAGGAATTAATTCCTCTTCTATCCTGAGGGTCCCTGGGGGCCAAGTAGCCCACCATGTACCTCCGGTAAGCGTCACTGCGCTGCGTTGCATAGAGGTGGTCCAGGCCACGCCCCTTTTTACACCTCTCTGCAATGCAGCTCTGTGGTGCTTACTGGAGGTACCTGGTGGGCTAGTTGGACCCCAGGGACCTTTCAGGATTCGAGGGGACTTAATCCCCCAACTTACAACGCGCAAGGGGGCGTGTTTGCAGAGTGGTGGAGAAAGGGGGCATGGCCTTTGTCTACCTCTCACCAATCCCACTGCATGGGGCTTACTGGAGGTAAAAGGTAGGCTAGGTGGCCCCTAAAGGAGCCCCAGCAGTGAAGGGGACTTCAATCTCCATCCAAGAGCGTGCCAGGGAGCGCGTTTGTAGAGTGGTGGGCGTGGCCTGGTACGAGTACTTACCAATGCTGCTGTGTGGGACTGACTGGAGGTAATAGTTTGGGAAGTTGGCCCCCAAAGATGTCCTTGGGGGCCAACTACCCCTCTTGTTACCTCCAGTAACTCCCACACAGTGGAATTGCTAAGACGTCTTCGGAGGCCATGGCCCCCTTTCTCTACCACTCTGCAAACGTGCCTCGTGGCAGACTACGGGATTGGGGATGAAGTCCAATTTAGTCCTGAGGGAGTTTGGGGGCCCAAAATCCCTCCTGTAAGTCCTACGCAGCGGGATTCCTGAGCGTTGGTTGGACGCCCAGCACCCTTTCTCCACCACTCTGCAAACGCGACTACTTGTTAAAGTAGCATATTTCTGCACCTCTGACTTAGAGGTAGTTTTAATTCCCCTGCCCTATTATGTACTAGGGCCTTACAGAGGAGGAAATGCTAATCACAGGGGTACCCCAATGCATAGTGTTCCCTAGTGTATGTAGGTGTTTTCCCTGTATTCTAAGTGTCTTTTAGCATAGCACTGGCTCTAGGCCTGGTTAGTCAGTCAGTTACCACCAGCACCCGTCTGAAAAAGTTGTGGGCACCGGATGATTTTACAACAAGTCCTCTTTATGTTCCTCTGTTGGTTCTTTCTGCACATGTCTTGCTTCTTTCTGCATTTTTCTTAGTCTTTGGGGACTTCTGTTGCTTCTTTCTGCATTTCTTTTGCTTGTTTCTGTGCGTTTTCTTCTTTCTTCACATGTCCTACCTCTGTAGGCATAGTTAGAAACTAGTATTTAAAAAATCTTTGAAATTCACTTAAAATAACATAGGTTTCATGCACGTTATAGTTAGAAATTAGCATTTAAAAAACCTTTGAAATTCACTGAAAAAAACCATAAGTTTTAGGGAAAGTTATAGTTAGTTGGACATTTCACTCGTACAAAACCAAAGAAATTCCCCCGTTATAGTTAGTTCAGCTAACTATAACTCGCGCCCCCGCAATGCACTGCTGATGACGTGTCATATTACATCACTCATGACATGGTCAGTGACATCACGGATGACATCTCAAATGACATCACTGATGACATCATCCATGTGATAATTTGATGCATCTTCTCGCACCCTAATATAACATTTGATACACCCACTCTAAATTACAGACTGCCATTCTCAAAACCATAGACACTCCAACACCAATAGCTACATACCCACTCACTGATCCTTAGGTTTACACACACATCTACTCACTCATCCGTACAGTCACTCATACTTATGGTCACTCAGTACAGGACTGTCATATGTACTCATACACCTATATAGATACTTACACAGCGCCACTCATCCATAGAGGTACTCACGCACCTAGTCAGTCATGCAAATAATTAATCACACTGCCATTTACTCACCTATACAGTTATACACACACCAGCTCACTTACTCGTACAAATACTAGCACATTCTTACGCTCTTATACAATCACTGATACAAGCACACACACTCATCCATACAGCCACTCTCACAATCACACACTCACTTATAGCCATTTATATACTCCAACACACATATATACTGCCTTTCACATATGTAGTTACTCACACATGTACCACTGAGATATACATTCACTCACTAACACACTCATACACTCACCCACCCATACAGTCCAGATGCACTCTTGAAACCATGCACCCAGTGAATCACCCACTCACACATCTATGCACACACACCCCAGCCACACAAACACTCAGGCACCCACACAGATACTCAGACAACCAATACATAACCCATATAGACACTCATGTAGCTATTCACAAACACAAGCAACAGCTTACACACCAACAGACGGATACAGACATTGACACAGTTTAGTCGCTAACCCATGCATTCAGTAAGATACATTTAATCACTCACTTATAGAGTCAGTCACGCACCTACTAAATCATCCATTCAGTTATACACTCACTCATTCTTCAATACGCCTTTCCCTGTATATGTTAAATATATTTAAACTTTACAGAAACAGTCACCGGATGATGTCACCGGATGATGTCATCAGTGATATCACTGACCATTTCATGAGCGATGTAATATGTGACGTCATCAGCAGTTCATTGCGGGGCGCAAGTTATAGTTAGCTGGGCTAACTATAACGGGGGAATTTCTCTGGTTTTGTATGAGTGAAACGTTCAACTAACTATAACATATATATATCCTAGTTGCCCCTCTGGTAGAAGCACACTCCACAATGTCTCAGGAAAATTCCTTTTATTGGTAAAAATGCCACCATACGCTGACAATTTCCACAGCTATGTCGTCGATTTCTCCCGCCGCGTTTCGAAGCCTCAATGCTTCTTCCTCAGAGGCTCGACGGACATGATGCATGTTAGACACACCCTCTATTTTTGAGTCAATGCCACGCCCTCAGATGGGCAAAGAATTCTGGATCTTGTGGTGTGTAAAGTTTCAACTCTGTATGAGTGCATTTCATTATCGTTGTAAAAACAATGTTCAAAAGCCTGTGATGGGCCTCAGTGCACAGGTGCATTATTAATCCACAGACGATGTCCCGCACATGTGGCCAGGTAAATACCGAGCCCCGCGGTCCCCAACCATCACGGGGTGGTGTGTTCCTCACGGCAAGGGCTGCCGCGTTTTAACATAAAGCTCCTAGTTGCCCCTCTGGTAGAAACGCACTCCACAAAGTCTCAGGAAAGTTCTTTTTATTGGTAAAAATGCCTCCATGCGCTGACAATTTCCACAGCTATGTCGTCTATTTCGCCCGACGGGTTTCGAAGTCTCAATGCTTCTTCCTCAGAGGCTCAACAGACATGATTCATGTTAGACAAACCCTTAAGACAAGATGCAATAAAGCCCAAAAGAAAGCTATATGTACAGCATGCCAATGCTCTGTGCAGCCAAACCGTAGACTCTATCTTCAATAGTACATGCACTACACCGTGACCTTCTAGATGACATAGAAAAGTTTTTATCCACTCAAATTACGGAGACCTATAGGGGGTGACATAAAGGAAAAAGTTAAAATTGTATCCAGATGTAGACTCCAAAGATGTTCTGTGGGTCGATGGTCTAAGAATTATGATTAAAATATATCTGGAATAAGTAGAGAACACTGTTGTGCATGAGCGTTAATTTTTTATGTCTAATTATCTAGATAATGACGAAATTATTACCTAGATCTGCAGTTGACTTATGCTGACCAGAATGGGATAGGATAAATCTTACACAGGCAACCCCTAAAAACCAAATTGCAGAAAGATTCTCACAATGTGCGTTTGTGCCTATAATAGAAATAGCACGGCTGATTCATGGTCGAAAAAACTTCCTTATTGGCAGAAAGGGTTGCTGTGCACTCATCTTTAGATATGTAATGCACAGAAATCCTGTTGCCTATATTTGTACATGTAGAGGAGAGGACAGTCTGTTATATCTGGAAAGAAGATTCAAAACAGACTTACTAAAAACATCCTAAAAAGTGCAAGTCTAATAAAAAGACCTATGGACAAGAGGACTTACTTGGAATACAACTGATGGAAAGCCAAGTATGGTGCAGCCGAATGCCATCTGAACCGTGTAGACCACGCCGTAGCCGAATCAATAAAAAAGCAGTGAAGGACAGCCATGTATGTCATGTGAGAAGTCGCATGTGTGAGTATATCTGCAACAGGCTCTAACTAACGCGGCAGCCACGATTAAATATATCAAGAGAATACCAATGAAAAAAACTGAATGAACATCACAAAAGATTTAGTGTACCTTTATAGATCTCAAACTAGTGAGACTCAACAGAATACGTGAGTATATCTGCAACAAGATCTGCCTAATGCAGCACCCGTAATGAAATTACTTGAAAGATAAATAAAATACCTTGGTAATTACAACCTATTAGGACTCAATCGAATAAAGCAAAAACGAAAAAGAAAATTTAATCGGAGAGACAATCAAAAATCCATGTGATTCCAACTGCTTTCAAAACGGCATATTACTAGAGGACAAAATTATAACCTAGAGTGTAGCCCCAAGCTATGGAAGTAATGTATGAATGGCACACTCTCCCAGATTGTAGTGTGTATTGTTGTATATCCATTTGCTCCAGATGTGTATGGCATCCTGCTATATATGGCTATGACTGGTTTGCAGGCACCAGTTCCTGTCTTTCTGTGCCTCAACAGTGTGGATCCTGCATTTTTCTTGGTTTGATTGATTTAAATCCTTTCAAATTTGACCGCGACTAGATAAATCTCACCTCCTAAGGTCTCAGAGTTCAATCTAAGAATGTTACAAAAATATATCTATTGGATCCCTCCATATGTGGTACCTGGGATCTGATCATAATCCCTCAACCTGAAACTGTTTTTCCTCCATTCTCTCCAAACCCATCTGTGTTCAGGAGGCAAAGCTATTGGCAAAGGCATGAAAGATTTCTCCAAAGCAGTCCTTCCCTCTAACTTCAGGTAAGCCCACTTACTAAGGCATCCTACCACAAAAAACGCAAAGAAAGCAATTAGAGGGAGCTGTTCTCCTCTTCCTCAAGGAAACATTTCTGTTCCCAAGACTGTTCGGAGACTTGATAGCACTTTTTCCCGACCTCCCCTTCATCGTCAGAGCCCTTCTGAAAAAGGAGAAGCCAGAGTTTCTGACTCAGCCTACCAACTCAACCAGCCTTTTCACTGACCCTGTTGCATATATTCAGCAAGGCCCACAATCTTAAGGCCTAATTCGGCAGGTTTGGCAATTCTAATGGCAGCCTTCTTAGCAGCTCCACTCTGATAGAGACAGCTAACCACAGATTCCTTACCTTTGAACTTCAAGGCGTCTGGCTGAATCCGGAAGAATTTCCTTAACAGTACCCTTGTGCGCTGTTAGGTGGCATCGGTCGACTCTGCAGGACATCGTCGTGTTCGTCATCGTGACATCCACGTCGTCAATATAACCGCCACTCCGGTGCACGGACATCAGTTCTTTTCTTTCCGCGCCAGCCAGAGCAGATCCGTCGAAGAGAGCTTACCCCCTGTCATTTTTTGACAGACTTTTTCTGACTTTTTGTCGACAACTTCTGTTGTGTAGTTCCTAGGATCCTGAAGGACACCACCCCTCAAATCCCCCCCCCCCCCCCAGGACCTGCACGTTTTGGATGACCTAAACTAAGGGCTTGGTGTGCAGACAGACTCTGGGCACCCCCACAGGATGAGTCAGCCGTTAGACCAGCTAGCTCTTAGGTGCCACTACCACCCCTCTGTATTATACATTGTGGTAGGTAGCTTCTGGCAACCACTGAACATGACAACCCTGATTCCTCAGGGATCGTGGAAACAATATGGTATCTTTCACTCAGTCACTCGTGCTTACTTTTCTCAGAATACATAGACTGACGATTGGAAGGGTTTCCATAATTATTTATTGGTCAAACGTCAGTCTAGTAGCAAACATGTTAGCTGCGACAATCAAGACCAGAGCACACAAATATAATCGCTAGTACCAATATCGTCAAAAGTGGATACATTTCTACCATAGTGCTAATAAGATGAATTAAAACATATTACATAAAACAATAGCATTGGCGTACTCCTACGATGCGTAGCCTACCTAACCATGCCTAGCCTAGAAGTGTAGGTGAAGCATATATGTGTAAGTGCTAGGATATGTCCTAATGGAATCTAATGGAGCCAAGAATTCCCTGAGGAAGTGCTAACCCCTCCCCTGATGGTTCTGAATGAAGGACCCCGTCTCTGCGTCAAGGACGGCACCCTGCAAGGGATGTCAGGTCTCTGCCTGTCGATGGATCAGCTTGGAGAGTCACGGTCCAGCCTGGAAGTAATTCTCCTCTGCCTTCTAAGTGGGAGTGAGGTTCTTTTATACTAAAGTGGTCCCTCGGGGGATTTTATACAATCATTATGTTTTGAAAACTTTCGCGAATCCCCTGCTAAACAAACGTGATCATGCACTGCTGGCTGTTGGCCATGGATAAAAAAAGTGCCGACCCTTGTACAGAATAAATCTGCCATACCCTGGGACCTGTTTATGTATGTGAGGTACAAGGATTAAGATATGGTACAAAGAACCTGATGTTGGAGACACAGAAGTAAGCTACTAGGTAAAAGGTCACCTGCGTAAGACTACTATGTAGTGTGGATGGTATGTTATCGGTATGTACATAATGGGACTAACCTAAAAGACATGACACTTCTGGTGTGCTAGGGATCTCTAGCAAAAAGACCTTGATGTTCAAGCCGTGTGGCGCCTGTCACTGCTCCGTGTCGGTTGCTGACCCCCACTTAGTGTGCCTCTGGTGCCTGGAGCGTATCCACAACACAAAGTCATGCTCCGATTGCTGGGCCATGGCGCAGAAGGCTTTGAGGGGCCCTAAAGCTGCCCACTGGCGTCACCTCCCCAATCTTCATTCCTGGCGACGCGGAGCCTGTCGGGTGTCCACTGACTCTGACTGAGCCATACTTCCCCATGCTGTTCAACCTGCCCTATTCTGGAAGGTGAGGAATGGTTGAGGAGGATTGTGAGGGGGAGCAGGACTCCTTAGAAATCCCGCAACCTCAAGACATAGACTGGTATGAAAAACGGGTGATGCCAGAGGCCTGGATACCTTCCCAGATTCTGGAATGCGGTCTTCCCCTAACCTGGCTATGGAGGAAGGGGCCATCATTTGCTATGGTGGTGAATAGGGCTGCGGAGGGAGGTCTTGGACGGAGGTCCTGCAGTCTGGTGTCTCCAGCTCGGAACACTTGCTGCCTTTCTTTGAGGCCTTTTGGGCACCTGGTCCAAGCCCAGCACTGGGGCTCCTGTGAATAGAACAATTGCCTGCCGCCATCGCCCTGCACCGGGCGACCTAGTCTTCCTCACCGCCCACCCCACCTCACAAACCTTGGTGGTACAAGCCACTTTCCATGGTGCGTTCCCTTCCACACCCCCGGGCAGGGTATCCAAGTGACTGGAAAGCTTTGGGAAGAAAATGTTATCTTCTGCCAATCTAGTATTATGGTCGGTGAACACCGCATTACTTTTGTGCCTTTATTCCCATTCGATATGGGACACGGTTGCGCAGGTGTTGCCCAGAGTCTCAGAGGAGGATTGGATTCTACTCTCCCAAGCCCTTTCAGATGGGAGAGATGCAGCGAAGATCGCCATCCGATGTAGCTTGGACACAACAGACTCGCTGGGCAGAGCGATTTCTACGACGGTGGCCATACGTCGCCATGCCTGGATGAGAACGTCTAGTTTTTCCGGATGATGTCGAAGCTAATCTTATGGACATGCCCTTTGATGGCTCCCATTTCTTCGGAGACGAAGCAGATGTGGTACTTGAGCGTCTAAAGGACTCCCGGGTTAGTTCCAAGTCCTTGGGCCTCACCACTACATCCTGGCCGGAAGGGGCTACCAACCGCGCAAATCCAATTCCAGGCTAGAAAGCCCCGCAAGTTTAGCAACCTATGCGGGGCCGTGGACGCGGTTCACCCTGACCCTGAGGGTAAAGAGGCCAGAAGTTGAGCCAAGCCACAATCCCCTCCTCCATCACAAAACCCTCCCAGTCCGATCCCCAGGATCATTCGCGACCAGTTGGTGGCAGTAAACGCCATCATCTCCACCACTGGTGAGGCATCACCACAGACAGATGGGTGTTGCAAATAGTCCAAAGGGGCTTCTCCCTCCATCCATGCCTCTAGTATACGATTGGCTGGCAGAGGATCACCTTGCCTTACTTCCCAAGGAAGTCAACTCTCTCTGCCAAGGGAGCTATAGAGAGGGTTCCTGGGCCAGAAATAGTCTGTGGTTGTTCTGGCTATTTTCTGGTCCCAAAGAAGGACGGAGACCTTTGTCCTATCCTCTACCTCAGAGCCCTCAATTACTTCCTCAAAAAGGAGACGTTCGAGATGCTCAACCTAGCTCAGGTCCTGTCTACCCAGGACCCGGGAGACTGGATAGTAGCGCTAGACTTGCAGGATGCCTATGTTCATATCCCCGTCCTGCCTGCCCATTGTCACTACCTGCGGGCCACAAGCACTTTCAGTTTGCCGTGCTCCCCTTAGGCCTTGCCAGGGCCTCTCAGGTGTACACAAAGGTGATGGCGGTGGTCACACCCTGACTGCGGAGATCAGGGGTTCCAGTCTTCCCGCTATCTCGAGGACTGGTTGTTGAAGGCGGGTTCTTCCCAAGCAGTTGTCTCCCATCTCCAGACCATGGTGAACCTCCTGCATTCGCGGGGGTTCACTATCAAAATGCCACAGTCACACCTGACTCCCCCCTCAGACACTCCTTTTTATTGGGGAGGATCTGGACACAGTGCAGTTTCGGGCCTTTTTCCTGAACGGCGAGTCCAGGATAGTCAGGCTATGATACCAATGTTTCAGCCTCTATCCGCATTTGGGTTAGAATGAATATTAGGCTGTTGGCCCTCATGGCCTCCTGCATCCTGCTGGTGGACCATGCATTGTGGCGCATGCTGGCTCTGCAGTGGGGCCTGAAGTTCCAATGTTCACAGCATTGAGGAAATCTCACTGACCTTGTTCAGATATCAGAGGGCACTGCCAAAGACCTGCAGTGGTGTCTAACAAACGATGATTGGGTCAGAGGCAGACCCCTCTCCCTTCCCCACCCAGATCTCACAATAGTGACGAATGTGTCTCTTCTGGGATGGGGTGGCCATCTGGGGGATGTGGAGATCAGAAGACTCCATATCAACCTATTGTAGCTTTGTGCGATCTGATTAGCACTGAAAGCCTTTTTGCCATCCATCAAGGGAAGGCTAGTTCAGGTGTTCACGGACAACACTGAAAATGGAGAGGATGTAGCATTACGGCTAGAGCGGTCGACCTCGACTTTGGGGAACCAGGCTTGAGTCTCGGCAACGGCGCATAACATCCTGTGATTCTGGGCAAATCACTTAATCTCCCTGTGCCTAACAAAAATGAATGTGTCCTTCTGTACGCCTTTCTGCCCAGACCACTCCTGCCCAGAGTGCTCAAGAAGATCAGGAGCGTCGGGGCACAAGTCCTTCTTGTGGCTCCGTAGCGGGCACTGAGCGTTTGGTATCCTGAGCTTCGGGCTATGAACATCAATCCACCGATCAGGCTTCTCCTGTGAGAGGATCTTCTGTTGCAGCAGCAGGGGAGGGTCCTCCACCCGAACTTGCCTGGAGATTGAGTGGCTACAGTTGACAGCTTTTGACTTTCCTCCCGAAGTCTGCGAAGGTATTCTGTCAGCCAGGCGTCCCGCCATGAAATTGGTATACCCTTGCCCATGGAACACATTTTGTAAATATTGTACAGAACCGTCTATTGACCACATATCTGCTTTTCTGGTAGATATTATTCTGTGTATCCTTTCCTTAGCCCAGCAGGGCTCTGCTTTGGGTACGTTGAAGGGCTACCTTTCAGCCCTCAGCTTTTCTTCAGGTGCCGTATCAGCCTTCACTTTTTAAGTCCCCTCTAGTGCAGAAGTTTTTGAAGGGGTTACCCCACTTGTTCCCCCTTCTCCTTTTCTTATGCCACAATGGGACCTTAAATTGGTACTTACTTCCTTGATGTGCGCACTGTTTGAGCCGCTGCACAAATGCCCTCTACGGTTGCTCACTATCAAAACAGCCTTTTTGGTGGCAATTACCTCTGCCAGGAGGGTGAGCGAACCGCAGGCACGGTCATCACAGCCTCCTTCCCTGACAGTCTTTCCTAACAAAGTGGTGCTAAGAAGTATGGCTTCTTTTTTGCCCAAGTTTGTAACTCTCTTCCATCTTGGACAGTCTGTTACTCTGCCCACTTTCTATTCACCTCCGCACCCTTCCAAAGAAGATGAGCATCTCCACCGTCTGGAACCAAAAAGAGTGTTATTGTTCTACCTTGATTGCACTAAAGAGTTCTGGGTGGATGACCAACTCTTTATAGGGTACGTGGGAGCAAAGAAAGGGTGTGCTGTCCTAAACATTACCATATCAAGCTGGGTTATCCTCTGTATCAAAATATGTTAATGCCTTAGCAAAGAAACAGCCTCCTGAAAGCCTTAGGGCCCATTCCACCAGGACGAAGGCAGCCACCACGGCCCTCCAGCGTGGAGTTCCTATTGCTGATATCTGCCAAGCGGATACGTGGGCATCTCTGCACGTATTCACCAGATACTATTGCCTGGATTCTCAGGTTCGCAGGGAGGGCCTGTTTGGCCCCTCTGTCTTGCAGGATTTCCTAGTTTAAAGCCTTTCCGCTGGCCCTCCTCCGCGGAAGGTAGTGCGTGGGTATCTGTTCAAAGGTAAAGAATCTGGCGCTAGATGTCTCTATCAGATGGCCAAGTTACTTAACTTCGGGGTAACACCTTATCTCGTAGAGACGTGATCTAGCTGCAGATTCCTTTCCAGTCATCAAGCTGGATCTGGAAGATTTTTCTTAGCAGTTGCCGAAGGTAAGTAACTTGCCCTTCCCTCACCTACTTTAGCTCTCCTCTTCACGGTTGCTGAAGGTAAGTAACTTGCCCGTCACCTCATTAACTTTAGCCCTCCTCTTCACACAGACTCTAAATTGATACACACTATACACCACAGGGGACCTGTTCACTGGGTGTCATTTTATTCCCTGAACTGAGGAAACCCGTTTCATGGACATGACCCTCTGGACTGATTTAATTTACACCGAGTACAGGGGACCCTGAGGGCACAAGTCCCCACATACCCTTTTGCCTACAGAGATTTCACCCGCCCCCCTTTCAGCCCTTAATAAGGATGACACTGGCTAGCATTTAGTTTCAAAATTATATTGCATGCCTAGACTTATCGCCTGTGGCTGACGACCGTCTCCTAGAAACCTGGTCGGACGACCTACAGCGTCCTATGCCTGACAGTATGGCACTACTGCTGCATACAGACCAAACTGGTCTCCCCTAACCACGGGTACAAGTTGCAACATTTTACATTTCTGTGCCACATATATGACGCCTAACTTGATGACCAGTATCGATTCAACCTGTTCATCGTGGTGCCACACTACTGACAGACACTTAATGCACCTGGCGTGGCAGTTTCCCCATGTAGCCAGCTACTGGACTGACATTTTCAAGCGCATCTCTCCCATAGGCATTGCTGGGGTATGCCCATGGTGTTCCGAAGGTTCGCAGCAATTGCACTCCCAGTCACAAAACGCAAGGTTACAATTCACTTGGGGGGGCGGGGAGGGGAGGGGGGTTGGTACATGGCAACCCACTGTGTAGAGCTGGTTCAGAAGTCTGGTCTTTTGTGACACGAACAGTGAACTGTACGCCCAGATGCAACCGCCCACATCTCACCCCCATGATGTATGGCAGCCACTGCACGCAGATTTACTCCGCTCAAACGCGACTGACGATGACTGGGACAAAAGTGCAGGATGCTCCACTTACCCCACTTCTCCCAAGCTGGGAAACAAATGCAGAACCTAAGCACTTTGAAAACCAAGCAGGCACTCCGAAACTACAGATGTTTTCTTGCAGATACAACATGGACCATACCACATGTTCACAATATATTTCCTACACCTTCATTGCATTGATAACGTTGATTCAACCTTCACTACTTGCTATTAAGTTGATCACTCGATACGTGTAATGTGCACATTTTCTTGTTAAAAAAAAAAAAAAGAAAAGTTAGCTCTCCTCTTGCTCACTTGGTCTGAGCCAGTTCACAGACCCACCACTTTGGTAGATACTGCTAAGGTATCTATTCATAGTGTGAGGAATCTGTGGTTAGAAGTATCCATCAGAATAACAAGTTATGTGCCTTAGAGTGTCCACCAGAAATAGCATTACCCTTCTATCACCAGATTCTTCAAGGAGCCTTCCACCTCCCTATTCTGTGAACTGGACTTTTTCTATCTAAAAATGTCCCAATTTAGAGATCTGTACACTGGTCATGCCAATCTGCCGATGGCCTCTGAGTCTGAGGGCGCGGACAGCCTGAAAAACAGCAACTGACAGCGCGCATGGGTGCTCTTACATGTGATTATGCTTGTTGCTTCCTGAGAAGAACAATCTTGTCTCAAAGCCAAACTAAACCACCTATCTTAGCAGGTATACTGCAACAAATATAAACAATTAGAGCGGCAACTTTCAACACAAAAAATACACGATTCAGCCCATTGCTGGATTCAAAGCAAACAGATGATACAAGTGGTCTTTTCTTTGCTTGTATTGACTCTTTTGGTCAATATCTTCTTATTTATGACCGACAGTTCAGCACAGCCAATGCGTTTCGCCCAACATTTGGGCTTCCTCAGGGCTGTAATTTTCTTTCGGTCCACTTATTTATTTTTTTAAATCTTATTTTTAATCAAATATGTTTCTTTAGAACAACTATACACAGTATGTAATAGTGGTGGCACATTCATTACATGTAAAATATTTTCAGTTCAATACCAATAATTTGTACTTTACATTCCATGTTATCCCAAGTACAATCCAATAGTCATCAAATCTCTCTTCGTGTATTCAAAATTCTCATTAAGTATGGGTAACCAGCTGTACGTTTAGCAAATTGAATCAATTTCTTATCCTACGTTGCTCCACCTGTTATACACTACACGTTTTATCCTTTCAATATAAAGTGAGCTTCAGTGATTGTCCACCCCACTTAAATGCAAAATGGATTTGGAACTACCTTTTAAGTGCTATCATGCACCCCAGTTATGCTGGAAAGAGAGAGAGAAGTAAAACACTTACAACAGATAGATATCAATGTACTGTCTCACTTACCCAGAAACAAGTCGAGTGTGTTGTTTCTAGAGATCCAGTAACTCCTCCCATTGGAATCTACGTCCGCGTGATAGTGTCTTTTAAATATGGAATTCACCATCAAAATCTATAAATATTACACAAACATCTGTCCATAAACACATCGTATGTGTCCTATAACAGGTTTCTATCATTTTATAATATGCCGGCAATAGTGCAAGCAGAGACCTATGTACACCATAACCTGATTATAGATGTCCTACCGAAATTTCCCAAAATTATTGATGGTGTGTACCCAATCCTATCTAGTTAATTGCCTTCTCCCGGTCCGTCGGCCGACGCGACGCAGGACTCGGAGCGTTGTTTTTCTCCTGCTCCGCCCTCGGACACTTCTGGGACGCCTCCGTGCTTCCCTCCCTTTCCAGGAGCTGGAGCGTCCCCTGCACAGCTTTGTGCATTTTACGAAGCCCGCCATTCCATCTTTGCGCAGCCCGACTCTGCCGGTGCACCTTCAGGTCCTGCGGACTCGGCTGGGGGCGTCTCCTGCCTCTGCACCGCAGGGCCCCCAAGGATCCACGCCTGAATCCGGATCGGCGCCGGTTGACCCCACGGTACCTTCCCCAGCATCGATTCCTTTGACGACGCCTCCACCGCCGGTTGTGTCCCCGGCCAGCGTCGACCCCAGCCTACCTCTCGACTTGGACACCGTGCCGGAGGGTACTTTTGTACCGTGTTCTTCCCTGGCGTTCCTTATCGCCCTGAGTGGCAGCCAGAGGAGGGTGAGGAGGCCTGAGCGAGGTCTGTTGACCCTCTGGTAGACCAGCTTGAAGAGCCATACTGGAGAGAGGAGTTGGGTGATGCCAGTCGTCTGGATACCTCCCCAGACCTTGGTATGCTTTCTCCATCTACCGTGGCTACGGAGGAGGGAGCTTCCTAGGCCGTGGTGTTGCGTAGGGCGGCTGAGGTCTTGGGCCTTGAGCTTCCTACGTGGCAGTAAAGACTAACCTCCTGACTGAGGTGCTTCAGGCGGCAGAAGTCTCTTCGGAGCCTTTGCTGCCTTTTAATGAGGCCCTCATTGATGTCCTTCTGGGCTTCTGGTCCAAGCCCAGCACAGGGGTTCCTGTGGATAGGATGATTGCCCGACACCACCGCCCGGCCCTGGGCGACCCACTTTTCCTCTCCCAATACCCTACCCAGAGCGCTTTGTGGTCCAAGCCTCATCCTCGAAAGGAAGCGCTTTCCCTACAGCTCCTCATGATAGGGAATCCAAGAAGCTGGACCATCTTGGGATGAAGATGTTTTCTTCTGCCAGCTTAGGACTGCAGTCGGTGAACACTGCATGTCTCTTCGGCCGTTACACACATTGGGTGTGGGACACTGCTGCACAAGTGCTGCCACAGTGCCCAGAGGAGGCCCGGGCCATGCTCACCCGCGCTGTTGCTAAGGGTCGAGACACAGCAAAGTTCACCATCCGGTGTGTACAGGATACCGCCAACTCGCTGGGTAGGATGATTTCCACGTCGGTAGCCCTGCGTTGCTACGCCTGGCTGAGAACCTATGGCTTCTATGGGGATGTCCAATCTACCCTTTTGGACATGCCCTTTGATGGCCGTCGCCTGTTTAGTGACCAGGCGGACAACGCGCTTGAGCGCTTCAAGGACTCTAGGGCTACAGCCCGGTCCTTGGGCCTTGCAGCAACTTCTCGCCCCATGCAGTCTGCCATTCGCCCCTTTTGTGGCCACTGAAGGGGTGCCCCACCACGTTCCACCCAGAGCCACAGGGCTGCAAGCCGCCTAGCCTCTGCTTGGCCAATGACGTGGGACCCAGCGTCGTGGGTCCGAGGAGCAAAGGGCGGGTCAGTCCGTCCACCAATGCCACCCCTGCAGCTGCCTCCAAACCTTCCTAGTCTGACTTTTCAGGGCCACCAGTTGCCAGTGGGCGGTAGGATCTGCCATCACCGCCCCCACTGACACAACATCACGTCAGACAGGTGGGTTTTGCAGATACTCCAAAGGGGCTACTCCCTCCCCTTCGAAACTACCCCTCCCTCCATGCCACCAACACTCCATCGCAAGTCGGGGGATCACATGGCCCTTCTCCATCAGGAAGTTACGGCTCTCTTGGCCAAGGGAGCTATCGAGCGAGTCCCTGTGGCAGAAGTAGGTCATGGTTGGTATTCCCACTACTTCTTGGTACCCAAGAAGGACAAAGGCCTGAGTCCTGTCTTGGATCTCGGGGACGTCACCCACTTCTCCGGAAGGAGAAGTTCAGAATGTTGACAGTGGCTCAGATCCTGACTGCCCTCTACCCTGGAGACTAGATGGTAGTGTTGGACTTGCAGGATGCTTATTTCCACATCCCGTCCTGCCAGTCCACAGGCATTACCTACAGTTCATGGTAGGCCGCGAGCATTTTCAGTTTACCGTGCTTCCCTTTGGCCTTACCAGCGCCCCTCGGGTGTTCACGAAAGTGATGGCGGTGGTCGCAGCTCATCTGCGCAGATCAGGGGTTCCAGTCTTCCCCTATCTCAATGACTGGCTGTTGAAGGCGAGCTCTCCCCAGGCTGTCGTCTCCCACCTCTAGACCAAGGCAGACCTCGCGCACTCACTGGGGTTTACTATCAACATGCCAAAGTCACACTCGATTCCCTCTCAGAAGCTCCTTTTCATCGGAGCAGTTCCGAATAGAGCGCATTTTCTGGCTTATCCTCCTGAGCAGCGAATTTGGGATATTCAGGCTTTGCTACCGATGTTTCAGCCTCTATCCCGGTTTTCGGTGAGAATGACCCTAAGGCTGCTGGGCCTCATGGCCTCCTGCTGGTGGATCATGCCAGGTGGCATATGTGGGCTCTGCAGTAGGACCTGGAGTTACAGTGGGCGCAGCATCATGGGAATCTTTCTGATTGCGGTCAGATCTCAGAGGGCACTGCACACCTTTTGCAGTGGTGGCTAACTGACCAGGATTGGGTCAACGGCAGATCCCTCTCCCTTCCCCAACCAGAGTTCACAGTGGTGACAGATGCGTCACTCCTGGGATGGGGCGGACACATGGGAGAGACGGAAATCAGAGGCCTCTGGTCTCTGGCAGAGTCCTTGCTCCACATCAGCCTTACGGGGCTCCGGGCGATTTGTCTTGCACTGAAGGCATTCCTGTCTTCTGTCAGAGCAAGGGTAGTGTAGGTGTTCACGGACAACACCACCGCCATGTGGTGCTGCAACAGACCGGCAGGGTGGGTTTGTGGACCCTATGTTAAGAGGTCCTTCGCCTTTGGATGTGGCTGGAACATCCGGGCATGTCCCCGGTGGTTCAGCACCTGGCAGATTCCCTGAACTCCAGGGCAGATGAACTGAACTACCGGTGCAGGATAACGAATGGCGTCTTCACTCGGAGGTGGTTCAAGGTCTCTTTCAGCAGTGGGGAGAGCTTTGGTTAGATCTGACAAATGCAAAAACAACAATTGATGGACAGAATGCAGAACAATGTCATACATTTGGTTAGATCTGTTCACCACCGAAGGGAATGTGCAATGTCAGCAGTTCTGCTTGAAGGAATTTCCAAGGCGGCACTCCCTCAGCTACGCTTTTCGTTGCGAGTGGCATTGCGGTCTTCTATGCGCCGTTCCGCCTATACCACTTCTGCCCAGAGTACTGAAGAGGATCAAGCGTGACCGGGCCCAAGTCATTCTTGGCACGAAGAGTCTGGTATCCCGAGCTATTGAACATGGCAATCAATCCTCTGATCAGACTGCCTCTTCGGGAGGAGCCGCAGGGGACGGCTCTCCACCCGAACCTGTCCAGCCTCCCCCTCCTTGCATGGAGATTGAGCGGCAACAGTTGACAGCTTTCGACATTCCTCCCGAAGTCTGTTATGTCATCTTGGCAGCCAGGCGTCCCTCCACTAAAACTGTATACACCTGTGAATGGAACACATTTTGTGCATGGTGCACAGCAAAAGCTGTGGATCCCCTTTCTGCCCCTCTTTCAGAGGTTCTCCTATTCATACTTTCTTTGGCCCAGCAGGGCTCTGCTCTGGGCACCCTTAAAGGCTATCTTTTGGTCATTTCAGCCTTTCTTCATCTTCCTGATCAGCCTTCTCTTTTCAAGTACCCTATTGTAAATAGATTTCTTAAGGGCATTACTCACCTTTTTCCAACTATTCCTTTCGTAATGCCCCAGTGGGACTTGAATCTGATTTTAACTCGCCTTATGTGCGCTCCCTTCGAGCCACTATATAATTGTCCTCTCAGACTCTTGACTTTAAAAAAGTGCTTTACTGGTTGCCATCATCTCTGCTCGCAGGGTGAGTGAGCTTCATGCGCTATCTTCGAAACCTCCTTTCCTTGCTGTCCATCCATACAAGGTTGTCCTTCGAACCAGGCCTTCTTTTCTACCCAAAGTGGTTACCTCTTTCCACATAGGACAGACCATCACTTTGCCCACCTTCTTCCCACCCCCGCATCCTTCCAGGGAGGAGGAAAGACACCACCGTCTGGATCCTAAACGTGCGTTATCATTTTATCTGGATCACACAACCCAATTCCGGGTGGACAATCTACTCTTTGTTGGCTATGTGGGTCCCAAGAAAGGTTGGGCCATACACAAGAAGATCATCTCTCGATGGGTCATCCTTTGCATTAAGATCTGTAATTCCTTGACGGAAAAGGAGCCTCTGGTAGGACTGCACGCCCATTCCACCAGGGCAATGGCAACCACTATTGCTTTGGGACGTGGAGTCCCCCTCAGTGACATCTGCCTGGCAGCCACGTGTGCATCACTGCACACGTTCACTAAACATTACTACCTAGATAGTCCAGTCCGGAGACATGGCTTCTTTGCCGTTCAGTTCTCCAGGACTTTCTGGTGTGAACTTAGTTCGCAGACCAGCCTCCGGCGTTGGAAATGCTGGAGTATCTATTCTAAGGTAAGGAATCTATAACTAATAGTCTCTTTCAAATGAACAAGTTACTTACCTTCTGTAATGATATATCTGTAAGAGACATATATTAGTTATAGATTCCTTACCGCCCCACCCATCCTCCCAGTCTGCGACCTGACTTCTAGGGTAAGGGACTTCCCTTTCAGGGCCCTAGTTTTGTGCACAAGTGGTCAGTGTCTTGCATGGCTCTGGACTTCTGGCATGGAAGGTTGTGTAAAAGAACAGACGTACGCACGCAGGGGCGGTGTCCAAGTAAATACCATTATGTCATCCCAGCGATCACGCCATCGAACGCTGAGTTGACCAATGCCACCTATCGATGCGCAGGGGTACTGCTGAGAAAAAATTCTCTGGATCCAGTCTGACGCCTGAGGGTAATTCTAAGGTAGAGAATCTATAACTAATATATGTCCCTGATATATCATTACCGAAGGTAAGTAACTTGTTATTCACTTAGTATAGTTACTTGATCCTGCATCTAATTTTAATGTGATCTGCGCTCTGGAGACTATTAACATGCCCACACAAAGATCTTGAAGGAGGTTGCCAGAGTTCTCGAAAGGGGATAGGTGGGCAGTAAAGTATCACCCTCGTTCTTTGATTCTTTATAAAAAATAAAAAAAATCCCTGGGACTAGGGAAACAGATTCATGATGGTATTAATTTTGCAAGTTCTTCAGGCATTTCATTGTCGGGACCAGCTAGCCTTTGTGGATTCTCTGAGAGGTGAGCTTTTTCAATTTCACTCTCCTATTCTTTGGTCTGTCCTTTGCCCCAAGGTATTTTACCAAAGAGATGCCAGTGGTACTAGCCCAGCCCCACAGAAAAGAGCCTGTCTTCCCCAATTTAAGAAGAGTAGATTAGACCAGGCAACTTTAAAAACATTATCCCTCATTTGCACGATTCAGGATTTTCCATAAACCGACATCTCTAATCTAAACTCTAATCCTGATGCAAACGATGAGGTCTTTGGAGCAGGGCTGAGTACTGTGCACCTCCCAGCTTTTTTCCCTTGTAGTGTTCAAGATATTCAACTTGATTGACTAGTTCACCATGAATATATTTTTGTAAGTCTGCTCAATACTGAGGTTTCTTAGTTTAAAGACTTCAGGCAACTTTATGATGCCTCACGTCTGGTGCAACTGTGACCATTGCAGTGGCATCTTTATAATTCAAAGATTTTATGACTTTTGGGGAAGATCTTGATATCGCCTGCATTGACTCCGCAATTACTTTCTTGTATGTGCCCGGAGATGCTACTTATCAGAGAACCTGTTCTCAAGCTCACCATTGTCATGTAGGTAAGTATTCCTCAATATGTTGAAGAGCTGGGTCTTCTATGGCACACATTATTCCGCCTTCTGGAATATGATAGAGAGATTGTGACCTGTCTGCTTACTTGAGCTCAGAGCATGCACCTAGCTGTGGAAACCTTTTTATTTTTTATAGTTGTGCTGGCAGGAAAAGTTCAGGTCACCTAGTGTACACAGTTAAATTGTTTTATACCTATAGTATCTTCTCTGTTGGATGTAAGAATTTAACATGTGGACAGGCCCATAGATAGGCAGCTTTACTTAGTCAGTTTGACAGTGAGCTTTCTAAGCAGACTGTGCACACGAAACCAGATATGGGAGCTCCATCCTCATATGCTTTGTAGGATATTTGCAGGTTTTAGGATCCCAGATGTGGACATCTTTTCCATTCACCTGAACAAAGAAAAACACTGTTACTGATTGATGGTATTCCCAGAGGCGCACAGGCTAAGGTGCGTCTTCAGTATAGATTCAAATATCCATTTCCTCATTTTCCCTTTCATCCTAAAGGTTATTCAGAAGGTCTGTATGCTCAGCACGAGTTATCATTGTTGGGCCAAACGCAGCCAGAAGCACCTCAGCACCGTTTCTGGTATAAGATTATCTTTCTTGGCTTTAGCCTTGCATAGATATGCTACTTTTAAAATAGTTGAATAGGAATCTCCCTTATACTGTTAAATTAGAAGGTCCGGCCTGCTTCTTCCTCCTTGTTGGATCCCTCTTCTTGTGGTTGTCAATTACTTCTATTTTTCCATTTCTTTGCTTTTCTTACCATGGTAGCATCTTTCAAGCACATAAAGTAATTTGAACTGCCATCTCCTGTGCCAATTGGTGCCTGAACAGGCCTGCTTACTACAATGATATCATGCTTCAGATCTGTAGTAAATGGGAAATGCTGCAACACTTCCTGATCCCACCTGAATCCTTGGAAGGGAACATCATTAGAAATTAATGTGTTGAGTTTCAATCAGAAACAACATTACTGAACATAAGTAACCTGTTCTTTAGTACTACTGAATAGCCAATGGACCTTTGCCTGTAATCTTCCAAATAGCTGATCAGAAAATAAATATGTGAAAAACTTCTCAGACCAGAAAGGTTGAGAAACCGTCTTAAGATGTGATCCGTTTCTTATAAGTAGCTTATACCTGAGGCAGTAGTCCTTTGACTACCCACCTGATGCTACACATCAGAAGAGGTGTGCCAACCTAGTCATCCTTAAAGATGAGTTTGGTCAAAGAGAACACTCTTAACGTTTGTCTGTCACCTCTGTCACAGTCCAGCCATCCTTTTTTTAGTTCTCTGCTCAAATGAATCATTTCTGGCGAAATTTTCCCACCAGGTGCAGTCTTGGTGATCCTGCTAGGTGCTTGCCAGCTTGGCATGTAGGGCCAGTTGGTACTTTTTTGTATCCTAAAAACAAACCACCAAGGCACTGTCTGTTTATAGAAAAAATAGATCTGTCTCTGACACGCTGGGAGCTTTGCCCTCTGCATGAGGGAACATTTGTTTTTTCCCTGCCAGGTGGCGGACTTTGTATCTTATGATCCTATATAAACCGGGCAGACCTTCCAATGCCATTTCTACCAGTTGTTGGCTGATGGACATGGTTTTCTCAATGGCAGGAATACAGCAGTTTCCCCTCCTTGGAGAGGCGAATCTTTGATCCTACTCCTAGGTTATGCGTCGTCCATCAGGGCTGCATACTGGTGGGACTCATCTGTAACTAGAACCACATGGAGACCTTAAAGGTCTCGATGAACAAGTTACTTACCTTCGGTAACGATATATCTGTAAGAAACATAGGTTAGTTATAGATTCCTTACCTTAGAATTAACCCCAGGCGTCAGACTGGATCCGGAAAGTTTTTCGTCAGCAGTACCTCTGCGCGTCGAAAGTTGGTGTCGGTCGGCTCCGCGTCAGTCGTTGGCATCGTGGTTGATGTCGCGTTGGCTACTTAGACGCCGCCCTTGCCTGCTGACGTCAGGACTGTCCACGAATTTCCGCGCCAGAAACGCAGAGCCATGCACGACACTGACCACTGGTGCACAAAACTAGGGCCCTGAAAGGATGACCTTAACCCTAGAAATTAGTTTGCAGAATGGGTAGAATCTATAACTAACTTATATTTCTTACAGATATATCATTACCGAAGGTAAGTAACTTGTTCATTCGAAAGAATAGATACCCCAGCAATACCAACCCCGGAGGTGGGTCTGCGAACCAAGTTCACACAAGAAAGTCCTGGAGAACAGAACGGCCAAAGAAGCCCTCTCTCCGGACTTGGCTGTCCAGGCAGTAGTGTTTAGTAAATGTGTGCAGCGATGCCCACGTAGCTGCCTGACAGATGTCATTCAGAGGGACTCCTCGTCCCAAAGCAGTAGTGGCTGCCGTCGCCCAGGTGGAATGGGTGCGTAGCCCCGCTGGAGGCTCCTTTTTTGCTAGAGAATAGCAGGCTTTAATACACAAACCAACCCATCTGGAGATGGTCTGCTTGTGTACGGCCCGACCTTTCTTGGCGCCCACGTAGCCAACAAAGAGCTGGTCATCCACCTGGTTGGTGCGATCCAGATAGAGGGAAAGCGCACGTTTTGGGTCCAGACGGTGGAGCTTCTCTTCCTCTTTATAAGGATGTGGAGGCAGAAAGAAGGTGGACAAAGTGATCGCTTGGCCACTATGAAAGGAGGTGACCACCTTGAGAAGGAAGGATGGACGAGTTCGTATGACAACCTTGTCCGGATATACAGCCAGAAAAGGAGGCTTGGATGAAAGAGCCTGGAGCTCACTCACTCTTCTGGCAGTTGTGATGGCTACCAGGAATGCAGTCTTAAGAGTTAAGAGTCTGAGAGGACAGTTGTGAAGCAGCTCAAAGGGAGCGCACATCAAATAGGTCAATACCAAATTCAAGTCCCACTGAAGCATTACGAAAGGGATAGGAGGAAAGAGATGAGTAATGTCTTTTTAAGAAACGATTCACAACCGGGGACTTGAAGAGAGAAGGCTGATCAGGAAGCCTAAGAAAGGCAGAAATAGGTGAGAGATAGCTCTTGATAGTGCCCAGAACAGAGCCCTGCTGGGCCAAAGAAAGGAGGAACAATAGAACCTCAGAAAGAGGGGCAGAAAGGGGATCCACAGCCTTTGCTGCGCACCATGCCACAAATTTGTTCCATCGACAGACATATACCGTCTTAGTCGAGGGACGCCTGGCTGCCAAGATTAATCAATCAATCAGTCATAGCATTTGTAAAGCGCACTACATACCCGTGAGGGTCTCAAGGCGCTGGGGGGGGGGGGTGGGGGGCAGGGGGGTGGATGCTGCTACTGTTCGAAGAGCCAGTCTTGAGGAGTTTCCTGAAGGTTAGGAGGTCATCGGTCTGCCATAGTAGGATGGGGAGGGTGTTTCACGTCTTGGCGGCGAGGTGGGAGAATGATCTGCTGCCGGTGGTCACGCTTCGGAAGCGGAGGACGGTGGCGAGGGCGTGGTCTGCGGAGCGGAGCTGGCGGGCGGGGGTGTAGAGGCCGAGTCAGCTGTTGAGGTACGCTGGTCCAGTGTCATGGAGTGCTTTGTGTGCGTGGGTGAGGAGCTTGAAGGTTATCCTCTTGTTGATGGGGAGCCAGTGCAGGTCTTTCAGGTGGGGGGTGATGTGGCTGTGGCGGGGGATGTCGAGGATCAGGCGTGCGGAGGCGTTCTGCATGCGTTGGAGTCGTTTCAGTTTGGCCGGGGCTCCTGCATAGAGTGCGTTGCCGTAGTCCAGTCTGCTGCTGACGAGGGCCTGGGTGATCGTCCTTCTAGTTTCGGTGGGGATCCACTTGAAGATCCTGCGAAACATGCGAAGGGTGTTGAAGCAGGAGGAGGAGACGGCGTTGACCTGCTTTGTCATGGAGAGTGTCGAGTCGAGGATGACCCCCAGGTTTTGTGCGTGGTTGGTGGGTGTAGGGGGTGCTCCTAGTGCCGTCGGCCACCAGGAGTCGTCTCAGGACGAGGGGGTGGAACCGAGGATGAGGACCTCCGTCTTGTCCAAGTTCAGCTTCAGACGGCTGTTCCTCATCCAGTCGGCGATGGCCTTCATTCCTTCGTGGCGGTTGGTTTTGGCGGTGTGAGGGTCCTTGGTGAGCGAGAGGATTAGCTGGGTGTCGTCGGTGTAGGAGATAATGTTGAGGTCGGGCGACGGGGGCGAGTGGTGCCATGTAGGCGTTGAACAGTGTTGGGCTGAGGGATGAGCCTTGGGGTACGCCGCAGATGATCTCGGTGGCTTCAGAGCGGAAGCGGGGGAGGCGGACGCTCTGGGTTCTCCCGGAGAGGAAGGAGGTGGTCCAGTCCAGGGCCTTTTCTTGGATTCCGGCGTCGTGGAGGCGTGCTCTTAGTGTGCGGTGGCAGACTGTGTCGAACGCGGCTGACTGGTCCAGGAGGATGAGGGCCGCGATTTCTTCGTTGTTGAGCAGGATCCTGATGTCGTCGGTGGTGGTGATGATGAGGGCAGTTTCGGTGCTGTGGTTGCTGCGGAACCTGGACTGGGACGGATCCAGGATGTTGTTCTCTTCGAGGAAGCTGGTTAGTTGTTTGTTGACGGCCTTTTCCATGACCTTCGCCGGGAAGAGGAGCAGGGAGATGTGCCGGAAGTTCTTGAGATCCTTTGGGTCAGCCTTGGGTTTCTTAAGTAAGGCGTTGATCTCTGCGTGCTTCCAGCTCTCCGGGAAGGTCGCTGTCTCGAAGGAGATGTTGATGGTTTTCCGGAGGTGAGGTGCGATGATGCTACTGGCTTTGTTGAAGATGTGGTGTGGGCAGGGGTCTTCCGGGGATCCGGAGTGGACGGTGTTCATGATCTTGATGGTGTCGTCGTCGTTGATGTTGGTCCAGGTGAGCAGGCGGTTGGTGCGGGTGGGGGCGGGGGTGTCGATGGTTGCCGGGGTGGTGACAGCATCAAAGCTGTTGTGGATGTCTGCGATCTTGCGATGGAAGAAGGTGGCCAGCGAGTCGCACAGGTCTTGTGACGGTGGGAGGTCGTTGGTGTTGGTGCTGGGGTTGGAGAGTTCCTTCACGATGCTGAAGAGCTCTTTGCTGTTGTGTGCGTTGTTGTCTATGCGGTCTCTGAAGGCGGTCCTTTTGGCGGATCTGATGAGTTGGTGGTGTTGGCGGGTGGCGTTCCTGTGGGCTGAATAGCTTTCCGGTGTTCTTTCGCGGGTCCAGTTTTTTTCTAGTTTTCGGCAGGTTTGCTTGGATACCTGGAGGTCTTCGGTGAACCAGCTGGCTCTCTTGCTGGTGTGGGTGTTGGGGGGCTTCTTGAGCGGGGCGAGGGTGTTGGCGCAGTCGTCAATCCATTGTCTGAGGCTGCGGCGTCTGGGTGGGTCGGGTCCGAGGGTGGGCTCTGTGTGAGGGTGGCAGTTAGCTGGTCCCCGGTGATCTTGCCCCAGCTGCGACGAGGCATCTGCTGGGTGTGGTGGGTTTCCGGAAGGTGAAGTGGATGCATCGGTCGAAGAAGACGTGAGTGCTGGCTGAGAAGATGGGGTAAAGCGTGTGGCCGGCAGAGTGAGTGGGTGTTGTGACTAGTTGTCTGAGTCCGAGTTGTCGATCAGGGTGGAGGAGTTGGCGTCAGTGCAGAGGCAAAAAAAAAAAAAAACAAAGAGCAGGCGGGATACTGGTCAACGGGCGGTAGCAGCAGTGGTGCTCAAGTCACACAGGGGGCTGCGTGGCGGTGAGGGGAGAGACCTGCCTGGTGACAGATTACATTATAGACTTCTGGAGGCAAGTCGAATGACGTCAACTGCCGCCGCTCAATCTCCACGCAAGGAGGTAGAGGCTGGACCGGTTCGGGTGGAGGATCGTCCCATGCTGCTGCAACAGAAGATCCTCCCGAAGAGGCAGTCTGATCGCAGGATCGATGGCCATGTTGAGCAGCTTGGGATTTACAAGACTCTTCTCGCCCAATCCGGAGCCACAAGAATGACTTGGGCCTGGTCGCACTTGATCTTCTTCAGCACTCTGGGCAGAAGTGGTATAGGCAGAAAGGCATATAGAAGACCACAACTTCACTGGTGACGAGAAGCGTCGCCTAGCGAGTGCCGCCTTGGAAATTCCAACATGCAGAATTGCTGACATTGTGCATTCTCTTCGGTGGCGAATAGATCTAACCAAGGCTCTCCCCACTGCTAAAAGAGACCTTGCACCACGTATGAGTGAAGACGCCATTCGTGATCCATCATGCACCTGCGGCGGAGTTCGTCCGCCCAGGCGTTCAGTGAACCTGCCAGGTGTTGAACCACCAGGGATATGTCCTGATGTTCCAGCCATGTCCAGAGGCGGAGGGCCTTCTGACATAGGGTCCACGACCCCACCCGCCTTGTTTGTTGCAGTACCACATGGCAGTGGTGTTGTCCGTGAACACCTGCACTACTGTTCCACGAACAGAGGGAAGGAATGCTTTGAGTGCAAGACAGATCGCCCAAAGCTCCAGAAGGTTGATGTGGAGCCCGGACTCCGCCGGAGACCAGAGGCCTTTGATCTCCACCTCTCCCATGTGGCCGCCCCATCCCAGAAGGGATGCGTCCGTCACCACTATGTGTTCTGGTTGGGGAAGGGAGATGGTTCTGCCGTTGACCCAATCCTGGTTCGTGAGCCACCACTGCAATTGTCGTGCAGTGCCCTCCGAGATCCCGACGCAATCGGACAGATTCTCCTGATGCTGCACCCATTGGAACTTCAGGACCCACTGCAGAGCCCGCATATGCCACCTGGTATGATCGACAAGCAGGATGCAAGAGGCCATGAGGCCCAGCAGCCTCGGGGTCATCCTGACCAAAACCCGCGATAGAGGCTGAAAGATCGGAATCATAGACCGAATATCCCGGACCCGCTGTTCGGGAGGGTAAACCCGAAACTGCGTCGTGTCCAGAACCACTCCGATGAAGAGGAGCTTCCGAGAGGGGGTCAGGTGTGACTAGGGCATGTTGATGGAGAACCCCAGCGAATGTAGGAGGTCGGCCGTAGCCTGGAGGTGGGAGACGACAGCCTGGGGCGAGCCCGCCTTCAACAGCCATCGAAATAGGGGAAGTCATCGAGTCGAAGTAGTCGTCGAGATAGGGGAAGACTGGAACCCCTGATCTGCGCAGATGAGCTGCGACTACCGCCATCACTTTTGTAAACACCCGAGGGGTGCTGGTAAGGCCTAACGGAAGCACTGTAAATTGAAAATACTCATGGCCTACTGTGAACCGCAGCTAACGCTGGTGGGCCGGCAGGACAGGGATGTGGAAGTAAGCGTCCTGCAAGTCCCACGCGACCATCCAGTCTCCAGGGTCTAGTGCAGACAAGTCCTGAGCGAGCGTCAACATCTTGAAATTGTTCCTGAGATCCAAGATAGGACTCAAGCCCTTGTCCTGCGTGGGTACCAGAAAGTAGTGGGAATAGCAACCACGACCTACTTCAGGGGCAGGAAAGTGCTCGATGGCTCCCTTGGCCAAGAGAGCCGTGAAATCCTGTTAGAGAAGGCCCAGATGATCCTCTGACATACAATGGTACTGAGGTGACATGGCTGGGGTGGAAGGGGGGGGGGGGAGGGTAGGCCCGAAGGGGAGGAAGTTGCTCCTTCGGACTATCTGCAAAACCTTCCTGTCTGCCAGTGGGGGGGGAACATCCTTTACCACACAACCATTACAATGCGGTATGGGTACATCGTGGTTTTCACAACGCAAGTCATTACGTCGACTTGCACTGGAGGGCGCTCTAGACTAAGGAATAGTTTGAATTACTATTCCAACACCTTCCCTACTGTACGTAGACTGGAGTTGGAATAGTAATTCACACTATTCCTAAATCCAGCACCCTCCAACGCAAGTTGATGTAACGACTTGCGTTGTCAAGACCGCGATGTAACATACCGCGTTGTGATGGTACGCGTTGTATCATCATACATTCCAGTGGGGGAGGTGATGGCAGATCCTGCCAGCCACTGTGCCTGAAATGTCGGACTAGGAAGGTTGTGCAGTGGGACGTGAAGTTCCAGTGGGCGCATCTTGGGGGAATCTGTCTTATTGCGTCCAGATCTCGGAGGGCACTGCACGACAATTGCAGTGGTGGCTCACGAACCAGGATTGGGTCAACGGTAGATCCCTTCCCCAATCAGAACAGACCGTGGTGATGGACGCATCCCTTCTGGGATGGGGCGGCCACAAGGGAGAGGCGGAGATAAGAGGCCTCTGGTCTCCGGCGGAGTCCGGGCTCCATATCAACCTTCTGGAGCTTTGGGCGATCTGTCTTATACTCAAAGCCTTCCTTCCCTCTGTTCGGGGAAGAGTAGTGCAGGTGTTCACGGACAACACCACCGCCATGTGGTACTGCAACAAACAAGGCAGGATGGCGTCGTGGACCCTGTGTCAGGAGGTCTTCTGCCTCTGGACATGGGTGGAACATCAGGGCATAACCCTGGCAGTTCAACATCTGGCAGGTTCACTTAACGCCAGTGCGGACAAACTCAGCCGATGGTTCGTGATGGATCACGAATGGCGTCTTCACTCGGAGGTGGTGAAAGGTTTCTTTCAGTAGTGGGGAGAGCCTTGGTTAGATCTATTCGCCACCGAAGATAACGCGCAATGTCAGCAATTCTGCACGTTGGCATTTCCAAGGCGGCACTCGCTAGGCGACGCTTTTCGTCGTGAGTGGAGATGCAGCTTTCTGTACGCCTTTCCTCCTATACCACTTCTGCCCAGAGTGCTGAAGAAGATCAAGCACGACCGTGCCCAAGTCATTCTTGTGGCTGCGGATTGGGCGAGAAGAGTCTGGTATCCAGAGCTGCTCAACATGGCCATCGATCTTCCAATCAGGCTGCCTCTTCGAGAGGATCTTCTATCACAGCAGCAGGGGACAGTCATCCACCCGATCCTGTCCAGCCTCCATCTCCCAGCGTGGAGATTGAGCCACGGCTGTTGACGTCATTCGACTTGTCTCCCGAAGTCTGTGATGTAATCTTGGCAGCCAGGCGTCCCTCCTCTAAGACAGTATATGCCTGCTGATGAAACAAATTTGCGGCATGGTGCGCATCACAGGCTGTGGATCCCCTTTCTGCCCCTCTTTCTGAGGTCCTCTTGTTCCTCCTTTCTTTGGCCCAGCAGGGCTCTGCTCTGGGCACTATCAAGCGCTATCTCTCGGCAATTTCTGCCTTTCATAGGTTTCCTGTCCCCGGTTGTAAATTGTTTCTTAAAAGGCATTACTCATCTCTTTCCTCCTATCCCTTTTGTAATGCCTCAGTGGGACTTGAATTTGGTCTTGACCTATTTGATGTGTGCTCCCTTTGAGCCGCTTCAGAACTGTCCTCTCAGACTCTTAACTCTTAGGACTGCATCCCAAGGTGGTCACCTCCTTTCAGATTGGCCAAGCTATCACCTTGCCTACCTTCTTTCTGCCCCCACATCCTTCTAAAGAGGTAGAGAGGCTCCACCGTCTGGACCCAAAACGTGCGCTTTCCTTCTATCTGGATCACACCAACCAGTTCCGGGTGGATGACCAGCTCTTTGTTGGCTACGTGGGCGTCATGAAAGGTCGGACCTTTCACAAGCAGACCATCTCCAGATGGGTTGTTTTGTGTATTAAAGCCTGCTATTCTCTAGCAAAAATGGAGCCTCCAGTGGGGCTACGCGCCCATTCCACCAGGACGACGGCAGCCACCACTGCTTTGGGAAGAGGAGTCCCTCTGAATGACATCTATTAGGCAGCTACGTGGGCATCGCTGCACACGTTTACTAAACACTACTGCCTGGACAGCCAAGTCCGTAGATACAGCTTCTTTGGCCGTTGTGTTCTCCAGGACTTTCTGGTGTGAACTTGGTTCGCAGACCCACCTCCGGTGTTGGTATTGCTGGGGTATCTATTCTAAGGTAAGGAATCTATAACTGTTTCTTTCAGATGAACATGTTACTTACCTTCGGTAGCGATATATCTGTAAGAAACATAGGTTAGTTATAGATTTCTTACCACTCCACCCATCCTCCCCGTTCTGCAAACTGATTTCTGGGGTTAAGGACATCCTTTCAGGGCGCTAGTTTTGTGCACCAGTGGTCAGTGTTGTGCATGGCTCTGCGTTTATGGCGCGGAAAGTAGTGTACAGAACTGACGTCGACACACAAGGGTGGCGTCTAAGTAGACACCGCGATGTCATCCCGGCGACCACGATGCCAACGACGGACACAGAGCCGACCAACGCCACCTTGCGACGCTCAGAGATACTGCTGGCGAAAAACTTTCCGGATCCAGTCTGACGCCTGGTGGTAATTCTAAGGTAAGGAATCCATAACTAACCTATGTTGCTTACAGATATATCATTACCGATGGTAAGTAACTTGTTCTTCAGATGCTGAAACACAGTAACCATGTACTCTCTGGACAAGACTTGAAAATAGCAGTAGGTTCTTTTCCTTTTCTGCCCTACCTGTAGCTTCGCTTCCCCACAATGGACTGGATCTATTTAGAGACGTCCAGTGTGCCTCTCCAAGATGTCTATTCAACATCTAATCCAAATGTTTTTAACTTTGTCACCCCAGTTTTTACTTTCCTTAAATGGCCACGTTGTTGCCGAGTCCTTAAACCTGCTTGTGAAGGCAACTAAATTCTCTTGAATTTCCATCTTAACCACTGGAGCCTATTATGAAGTGTTTTTTAAATGAGGTCCCATTTCTTTCTACAGGTTTAATGTAGATTTTATTGAGTGTTTTCTTACAGTGTACTGCTTGCGTTTGTTTTAGGGACAACAACATTGAAGAGTGTGGGTTAGAAATGTACTTTTCGGTCGACATGGAGATCTTGGGGAAAGTAACTTCGCATGATTTGAAACCGGAAGGCTCAAATGTTCTGGTAACAGAAGAGAACAAGGAAGAATATATTGGGTGAGTAATCTAATCGTATTGTTTAGATTTGCACGGGGAACAGGTAAACAGCCTGAAAGTGTGTCATGTTTTTCCTTGAATCATGATGCCTGAATGGTGAACGCAAAAACAGGGAGGTCTATGGTAGAAACGTTCACGAAAACAACGTCCAACCTCTAGGTGATCTACCGTTTGACACTTTTAAATATGAAGATGCAGAATGATCTCTGTAGGTTTAAGTATGAAATGTCTATTTGAAGTGCTGATGCATCATTGTAATTATTTGGTTTGTGGATGCTTGGTTTGTGGCATGTATTAGTTTCACAGCACTGCAGACTTCATCCAAGGTTTAGTAGTGTCATTTAAATTCTCATTCTATGGTAAATTAGAAAAATGAATCTTGGATGTTATATTCTGTGGAGTTATGATAGTGATTGGGTATATATAACCTTATTAAAGCTGGCATTGCCAGATATTTATACGTCAAGAAGGTGAAGTCGGCAGCTATCCTAGTAAAGTATATCTGACACCAAAAAGTATTCATCTTCCTGTTTTATCACAAGCGTTTTTAAAAACTTTTATTTTCTCTCTCCTGCCGTGCCAAAATCAATTTGGCCATTGCGGAACAAAAGTCTAAACCCACAAAACTCCCAGAGACATTGTTGAGTTGAGGAAGTGTTGTGTTAGTATATCTTTCAAAATAAAAAGGCATCCAAAACATTCATCCTGATGATAGTACAATAAATCTTGAGTCACAATGTACATGTGGCACCTATGGAATCGAATGAATAATGGCAAAATTTAATTGAGAAGACTTCTGATCTAAGAGAAAACAGAAATTGAATTGGAGTCTATCCCGACCCTTAAAACAGCATATCTCATGGTTCCATTACTGTGATACTTAAGTTTCATCGGCAAAAAAACAATGTATCCAGTGACAGTCAAAGTATGGAATCTTCATATGTAGGGGAAAATAAAGTGTACTGTTTATGAATAGCAAGTTTAGTCCCAAGCTCTTGTAAACAGTAGAGAAAGAGTTTTAGAGAGGTTTCTGGTTTGGGAGATCATTTCAAACCTCCTCTCATTCAAGTACCTCCCTCAGCTGAGAAAACAATGTGACACTTGCAACTAAATAGAGGAAATGTTCCTCTATGCACTTGTGGATAAGTAAGATGAACAGAATTCCAAACAATTAACAGAAGACCCAGTCTGTATTGAGGGACATGCTGAACCAGATTTGATAATGGTTGCAAATGCCAGGAGGCGACCTATTAATCTAAGAGGGTCAGAGAGGAATGGAAAGAGATTTGACACCGTAGAAAGCAGAATCCAGAAGGTGGATGATCACGTCATATTGTCAGTTCAAATGTTTTAGCAACAGATTTGCCCATCAGCTGTAGACCAATCTGTAAAAATTAATACAACTCCTTCCAGAGAAATACCAGGAAAAGGATAACCTGATAGCCCAACAGCGGAAGGTGATGGTGTTGTAGCATTATTCTGGGCCCAACTTTATTTATTTGATATTATAATTCATCTACTAATTTTCTTAACCTCTTGCTACCTGCTACAACTACTTAGTCCTCCGATTGATCTTGTTCTGTGCTGATAGGGACTGCAATATTCGGAGGATGGACAATTATCCTACGAGGACTAGGAATGGGATAATTGTCATCAGTTCTCTTTTCTCTAACTGTCAAGAATTTGACTGAAACCTCCTAATAATTCAAACCCCATAGATTTTCCCTCAAAGAAATAACGAGGCTGAATCAGCAGAATTTAGTTACAATTTCCAAGTTTAGTTCTCAAGAATTTGGATAAGGAACGTTAGCATTTAAAATAATGAGTTCATACAACCCTAATGTCAAATTAGTAAAGGATTTAATAAATTAATACCACACCTCAGAGATTCAATGAACTTAAAGAATATTCAGGGAGATATCTACCTCAGCTGACGCAAATTTAGACTCAACCCAACGGTTTGAGTTGATAAGAAATAATGAATCGGAGGAGCCTTATACAGACCCTTTAGAAAGTTCAGAAAAATTCCAAATAACCAGTTCTGGTTTTGTCGAGATTGCAACAACAAAGTCACAGCAGCATAAAGTGAACCCTTCAGCCGAAGAGGCTCAATACTGCTCTAGCACACCAGTCGTTAGCAAATTGCACAGTTGCGTCATAAGTAGCCGCAGTCCTCAAATGTCCAGAATCAAGCCATCTCCAAATCAAGGATATGGGTGCTGCTGCCTTTGTCCAAAAATCTGACCAATTATACTTCATAGTTTCCGGGGTGTCACCCACTAGCATCACCAGAAATGTCGAATCACTCAGTCCTATTGGATAATTTATATGAGAAGGATGATGTAGTAGGGAAGAGGATACAATCCAGAAAATTAAGTAAATCAATTACATAGTCTCCTTAAGTCATGAAGGCATAGGACATGTTGAACAATGGGATATTTCAGGAGAAGTAATGCTAAAGTTTGACTATATGCTTTCCAAAGCAGCTGTTTTAGGATGTTGCAGAATTGTTACAATTGTGCTGTTCTTTCCAAAGGGTGTCAAAAAGAAACAGTTATTTGTTCAAATACTAATGGTAAGTTTGCTGAGTATTCCCATACGCCTCGGAATATTCAGTTCATAATTGCTTTAGGGAAAGGCTAAGTAGAAAAAACAATGAGGCCTATGTGAAATGCAGCGAATACACGTCAATTATGTTGAATAGTAAATTACACATTAATAAAGAGACTATCATACTCAATACATAGGAAACCACATTCATAAACCTTTCCTAACTAGTCCTAATTATTTCCTGTAAGTATAAGGTACTCTTAAATGTTTTGCAAGTATCACCATTGCACGTATAGAAATATAGTTACTAAGCTAGTCGTATAAGTGTTATTTAGTGATTACATATATAAATTACACGTTAGAGAGAGTTTCACGAAGACATTTGTAACCAAAACCGTTTAGGACCTACTTTTCTTTTGTCATTTTCGGTGCACACATTGCAACATGCAATAACGGTTTCATACCCTTTCACAAGTAACTTTGGTCTCCTACATATTAAGTTTCTTTCTTTCATTTAATATATTCATAATAAGAATTAACACGTTAATGCTTGTTAAAAATCATCATCTATTGAAATTAAGCACATAACATCTCTAAACTTATTCTCCCATCTGCATGCTTTTACGATGCAGTATCTGATATCATTTTCAGAAACATGAAACTAAGCACGTTTGTCATGATTTGCATTCAATGTTCTCATAATCTCTTTTTTGTCATGAAAATTGATAGGTGCAATCTCTGCTCCATCAATGTCAAAATCATGGATTAAAGTTTGAGATTGATTAAAGGACACACATGTGCAGAAGCTGCAAACGTCCATCTCCTCAGTAACTGCTCATTTCTCAAGTGTTTCGTCAACATTGTAACAGAGCAGCCGTTAACATGGCAACGCTTGCAAACCCCACAAATGGGGAGATAGTTAAACGTATATAAGAGGTCAGACCTCAAATGCAAATTTCCAACAAAGCAAAGACCATGTTTAATAGCTCCCCCTCCCGAGCACATCAATCAACATTATTTGCTGTGTCAAAGTCAAGCAATCGCATATCAAGACCATCTATGACAAACACCACAGTTTTTCCAGCATTTGATCTTTCATAGATTGACATCTTGAATTAGGCTGGGAAACCCGGGTAGTCAATGGTAACACACCAGTTTTCTAATACTGCAACTAATATTGAAAACAACAGTAGACTACCAGTAGCCCCCCCACCTCATTTTGGCACTGAGTCAGGTCCAGTTTGGTGAGGTCTGAAGGGACCAGGACCCATCTGGAACGGCTAGCAGCACCAGGACTGCCTGTGCCACCTTACTGCAGGGACTTCGGGGTGAGGCGGGTCCTGCAGCGAGACTTGATGAGATGAGATCAATCAATCATTCAGATCAACATGTGGCTGGAGGGAAAGCACGAAGTGGACGGTGTTGTGAGGGCTGACCCAGACCCAGGAAGCATACTGAGACAGCACACTAGGCGCAGGGCACTGCTCGTGGTAGAGCTCCCTCTGAACTAGGTCTCTCCTCTGTGCTAGACTGCTCATACTTGGGGCCTGGTGGGTACAGCACAATAGACCGCTTTATCTAAAGCAGTTTCTGGCACAGCAGACTTGTGTGCAGGTTCCCTATTGGACCCAAGTGAAGCTTGATCATGGGACGCACAGGGGCAGCATTACCCCAGCAGCTGAGGGATCAGAGTGGCAGCATCATGGATCACCATAAACAGGACTTGCCACAGGATACCTCATCGTCCGTGGCACATACAGATCTCGAGCAGGACAAAATACTAGAAGCTTTTGCAGACACCAGGCAAGCTCTACGTACCAGAGTCAATAGACTTGGTTTTACTGCGTGAGGACCAATGAAAATTGGCTGATCGCATCACCCACGCTGAAAATGAGATTATGAAGATTTGCTCGATCATGAAAGATCTGGCGGGACAGGTTCACTCTCTCACCACTTGGGTCCAGGAACGAGAAGCGAGAGCAGAGGACACTGAAGGATGTTCACGCCGAAATAATATCCGCATACTAGGCATCCTGAAGGTAGCAGAAGGCACTGATATTGTAAAGTTCTTTGAAACCAGGAGGTGGCACCGGGGCCAATTGCCCCCACACTTTCTAGTAGAACGTGCCCATCACGTCCCACAACAACGACCACTAGCAGGGGCAACCCCCAGGCCTGTAGTGTCCCGCATAATGAACTACAGAGACCAGGAAGCCCTGTTGCAACCGGCCAGGGCGATCACCTCACTTCATTATTAAAATGCACAGGTGTTCATCTTCCTGGACTATACTATGTCAGTGCAAAACCAGTGGGCTTCATTCCTGGGGGTCAAATGCAGATGAGGCAGATTGGCCTTTGCTATTTGCTGCTTTTCCCAGCAAAACTTAGTCACTGTCAGAAACACAAGTTATTTCTTCACAGAGCCAGCGGATGCTTGGGACTGTGTAGAGCAGCGCCGGTATGAGTCCTCTGCTCCTCATCAACATGCCGGCAGCGCACAGCTCAGACCCCATGCCACAGGAAATGAAAGGCTTGCAATGTGTATGGTGCTGAGATCCAATGGGCATCTACCCTGAAACAAGCTAAGAAGGAGCAGGTCCAGGCACTGAGGATGATAGTGGCATTAAGGGCGGTTTGTTGTTCTCCACCTACCCACACTACCGAAGATGGTATGCCCGACATCAAATCCTCCCACACCACCAGCAGGACGGCCTCTGTGGTTTTAAGTGACACCACAAACAGCAGAAGAGATCCTGTGATGGACACCAAGAGACAACGGCACAGTTCACCACAGAGGGCTTGTTCGTGAAAGCAGCACTCCTTGAATTTTGCAGCTCTGGCTGAGAAGTAGTGGGTCTACCCAACAGACTTGAGTATAAGCACAACTCGCACACAGTCCAGATGCAGAGAGGACAAATGACAAGCTGGCTAGCCCCTTTGCCTAGCTCCTAGGCGATAATGGTGCACTCTAGTGCACATTCAGAAGCACCTCGTCCATGGGTGAGTTTCTTAAGTGTTTTGGGCAATCACATGCTCGAGGTTTGCCCTGGGTTGTTCTACTGTTACAGTTTGCAGTGTCATGTGGCGTGCTATCGTATTCTTTTCATGAAATGTAACTCCTGTATTTGGCTGTGCAATTGCAGTCATGTGGTCTGAGGTTCTCTCGGGGGCCTACCCTTATATTGAAACAGCGGGATGAACAAAGTTGCCATAATCATGTGGAATGTCTGTGACAGGGACATCGCACGAAAGAGGCATGCAGTTCAGCAATGCCTCAAAAGGAGCAGCGCGCATATTGCTTTATTACAAGAATCCCATGTTGCAGGAGGAGAGGACAGTCGCTTACGAAAGTGCTGGCGAGGGCCATGTTTTTTTACCACTTTTTCTGGATTTGCCTGCGGAGCTCTGGTCTAGTCTGGGGCCGGCGGGAGTCCCCTTCCCAGCATATAGGAGCAGAGATTGACCCAGGGGGCTTGTGTGTGTTAGTCAAGGAAGAATTGCATGTGAGGAATTGCCTGTTAGGAAGTGTATACATCCCCAAGATGGTGCAACCAGCCTTTTTTACACAAGCTAATATTAGATAGTGGGGGAAACGCAGCCCTGATACTTCTGGGCTTGCCAGTATCCTTTGATACGGCTAATCATGGGCTGCTGCGGCAGCGACTGACTTGTATTGGGATCAGAGGAAAAGCGATGTCCCTGTTGGGCTCCTTCCTGTCGGAACGATCTCAGGAGGTGGCTCTGGGTAACATTGTATCAGCTCCCTTTACGCTACCCTGTGGAGTCCTGCAGGGCTAGTCTCTGAGCCCAACCCATTTTAATCTTTGTCACCCCCAGACTAGTAAGACACTATGGATTTACCCCAGTGTCATATGTAGACGACACTCAGATCATCGCCTCGGTAAGCAACCCAGCCAGTCAGAGAGCAACTAGGTTCCACGATTGTCTGAGCCACGTCGCCAACTGGATGTCAGATAACTGCCTGAAGTTAAACTCAGCTAAGACTGAGGTTTTGACTGAGGAACAATCCAACTTTTTGGACAGAAAGCTGGTGGCCAGTCCACTGGGCGGCCTGCCCAATCCTCTGCTTAAAGCCAAAAATCTTGGAGTAAGTTTTGACACCAAGTTGTCATTTGAGGCACAAATCAATTCAACCTCCTCAGCATGCTTTTTCATCTTGAAAATGCTGAGGAAAATCCTTCCGTCAATACCCATAGACTTAAGAAAGACGATGATAACAGTGCTGATAGCTTCAAGACTGGACTACTGTAATGCCCTCTTTTACAGCGCCCCAAAGCGTAGCATCAATAAACTACAGATGTTACAGAATGCGGCAGCTAGAGTTTTGCTGGGCATCTCCAAATTTGATTCAGTCTCCTTGTCCTTGGCCCGACTCCCCTGCCTACATGTAGCTAAGAGGATTTAATTTAAATCTCTGTGCATTGCATTTAAATCCCTCAGTAACAGGGGCCAACCCAACTGGCAACATTTTTAAAACCCTATACACCTGCCAGAGCCCTCAGATCCACCAACCTGGGAAATCTACTTGTTCCTAGAGTCAACAGGGTCTAATGGGGCGGCAAGAGCTTTACGGCTACAACTGCCAGCCTATGAAACTCTCTACCCATCATGCCGAAAAAAGAGCCCAGTCTTTTCAAATTTACGAAAGGCCTTAAAACGTGGTTGTTCTCAGCATAACTCTACCTTAGTGTCCGCCCGAGTAACATATACCAAAGGCAGCGCCTATACAGCTCAGGGTATTTGTTGCGCTTTATAAATCACTCATCATCATCATCTACTGACAATACTCACTAAATGGGCCCACATTCCATGGATTCTCGGTGGAAACTTCAATTGTGTGCTTAATCGCACCTGAATCATTCGCACCCACCGCTTCCAACCTTCCCAGTGGTGACGACTGCAGCTCACCTTTCCAAGTGGCTCCAACACTGGTCTTTGTTCGACTGCTGGAGATCGCTCCACCCAGACTCTAGGGATTTCTGTTCTTATCTAGGCGCCAGGAAACCCTTTTTAGGTAGCTGTTGCGCCCTATAAATTAAATAAATAAATAAATAAAATCTCCTCCCCCATATGATCTGCATGTCTGACTGGACCAGATACTCTGTGACCCAGCCATTGGGCTTCTGGTAACAGGCTTTCTGAGCTGAGACCAATGACTCTGTTCCGATGCCTGTCTGTCCGAAAACTAGGGCACATCTACTTCTAATGTAATAGTCTGGGAAGCAGTGAAGGTTGTTCCTAGGAGCCTTTGTATTTATGCAATTGTAGAGGTGAGGGCGGACCAACAGAAATACCTGGTCTGTTTTGAGATGGCATTGAGCAGACTGGTGGTTAAAGCTTGGCCTGACTGCATGAAATGGGGTGCCTTAACAGAAGCGCTGGGAAGGCACCCCAACTAATTAAACAGCTACTCTGAGTGGAGCTCAGACCTCCTGTACGCCTTTATGACCATCTGACTCCTGCCCAGAGTTCTCAAGAAGATCAGGAACGACTGGACCCAAGGCATCCTTGTGGCTCCGGACTGGGCTCGGAGAGTTTGGTTTCCCTATCTGTTGATCATGGCCATCGATCCTCTGATCAGGCTGCCCTTTCGGGAGGATCCCCTGTTGTATCAGGTGAGGGTTCTCCACCTGAACCTGTCAACGCTCCGCTGCCTTGCATGGAGATTGAGCAGGAACAATTGGCAGCTTTCGACCTTCCGCACAGAGTCTGCAATATTATTCTGGCAGCTATCTAGGCATCTGTCCACTAAAACGGTATACTCCTGCCATTTGGGCAAGTTTGTGGCATGGTGTGCAGACAAGCAGGTTGACTCCCCTTTCTGCTTCCCTTTCTCAAGTTCTTCTGTTTATTCTTTCCCTTGCCCCGTAGGGCTCTGCGCTTGGCACCTTAAAGGGTTATCTTTGTTTTCTCAGCCTTTCTGAGGTTGCCTGACCAGCCATCCCTCTTCAAATCCCCTAGTGTACATAGGTTCTGGAAAGGTTTGCAACTTATGTTTCCTCCTTCCCCCTTCTTCATGACTCAGTGAGGCTTTAACCTAGTCCTGATGTGTGCTCCCTGTGAGAAGTTGGCCTGGTATATGCTGTCCACTAATTAAAGCGGGAACCCTGTACCAGTCCAAACAACCCTTATGGTGATTAGGTCAAAGATAACCTTTAAAGAAAGCTCTCCTAGTGGTAGCTATGGAGAGCAGCCTTCAGGCTAAGTCTTGAAGGAGTGTTAAGCAGCTTGTTTTACCAGAATGCAACCTTACAGTATTTGTTAAAAGAAAGGGAAACCACACAGTAGTTATACAAATTTGTATTTATTATATATATAACACTCTCTAGTATCCACTACACGAGGATAGAACACAAATCAAATAATACAGTTGCAAAGAATCAAAAGTAAGTTGCACAATACACCGTGGGCTCCAGGGGGAGACCAAACCATATACTAAATAAGGAATTTAGGAGGTTGGAGAGCCACCCTACCCGTGGATACCTTTGTACCAGAGTTATCTATCACAGAGGAGCCAGGTGCATAGGCACGAAGTGGCGTCGGAAACCCACGTCGTTCTCTATGGATGTCGACAAAGAAATGCTGCTGCTGGAAGTAAGACAAGTGTCCGGTGGAATCCAAACGTGGATTCTAGATGAGAAGAACCTGAAAGCAGAGGGGACAGAGTCTGGGTCACTTGGGAGTAACCAGGGGCTCGGTAGACGAATGCCCACTGATGTCGTGTGCTTCAAGTGTGTCGACTGGGATCTTGACTCTTCAGCTGCGCGGACCAGAAGACTTCTAGGATGACCAGAAGCCGGATACGAGCTGTCCCAGGATGTTGAGTGCTGAGGGGTCGGTGTCCGGCGAGAGCACCAACAAGTCTTGGCAGCGGCAAGCAACGCAGAAGGTCAAATTCGGTGTCAGCCCAGCAAGGACCAGGAGACTCACCACAGCAAGGGGAGTCAGGGCAGGCCTGGAGCAACCAGGGTAGCCCAAATAAAGCAAAGTTGACCCTCAAGTGGACCCCCAGGCCGGAGGCACAGGATTGGCAAGGGGACTCCAGGTGGTTTCACAGGATACCAGCTAGCAGGGCACAGAGTGCAAGGGTGCCGGAGTCCTTCTCAGAAAAGATACGAGGGGTCAGGGCTTCAAATGGCCCAATGCACGGAATTGTTGCACGACAACAAGCATGTGCAGCTGCAAATGGACGCGGTGCACAGTGGTTCGGGTTATGCTGTCCTCACAAGGGATATCTGCCTCCAACTCGGTAAGAAGGCAGCTCGACCTCTGAGACCTTCAGAAACCCACCTCCTGTCCGCAGGAGCTCAGGATCAGCAAACCGGTCAGATGCGTTACGGTGCTTGCGTTTGCAAGGGAGTGAATCCTTCGCTCCAAGGGAGATTCTTCTGTTGTCTTGGAGGTCCACAGGGTCCTGCACGGAGCCTGTACGGATCACGGACACTGGCGAGACTGGGGACGGCAAGGGAAGACTAAGTTGAGCCCAAGGGAGGTCCAGCTGGTCCAGACGGTCGAAGTGTAGTGGTATCTTCTTGTAGAATCTTGTCCACGGAAAATCTAATGTCCTGTAGCAAGGTAACCGATTTTATACCCACGGGAGAGGGTTGGACAGACCCTAGGGACCCTCCTAGGGGAGGGACAGGACAGGGGGGAGGCTACTCCCATGTCCTCTGTCCAGTTTCGCGCCAGAGCAGGAGCAAATGGCTCCCAGGACTGGTTTGAGCTGGACTGTGCACAGGGTCACCAAATGTGCCCCTGAGCCAGACTTTCTGGCACTGTGACAGTGCACCCACTCAGCCCCAATACAATAAATCCTGTCTGGAAGGTGGTAACGCCTCCCCGTGACAGGATGCCTATTGTGCTGCCTTCCCCTGCCCGAGCTTGGCTCAGCAGCAGGAGGGCAGACTCGTATCTGTGGCTGGCAGAATCCATTTTGTGCTGTAAGTCTTGAGAAAGTTGGTACCGTTAGACTTGGGTACCCCCGGAACCTCGGTTCTGAGGGGAGGAATCCTACCTCCCACACCAGCTACTGGTGTGGAGGTATGATACCAAGTTGTTTGACACCAAACACAACAAACCTCGTTGAAGTCGTATTCGGGATAGCATTTACCGCGAGGTTATAATGCACGTCTACATATATGTCTGGTAGTATCACATACAGCCCGGGAGAATGGTGTCCGTAGGCTGCGGAAGGGCCCTACTCATGCAGGAGCACCCTCTCACAAAGAACCTAGCACCCTGCCTTCAGGATTGTTAAGACCTGCTATAGGGATGACTTATTAGGTTATAATTGTAGTGATGTATATAGATATAGTGAACCTATATCTAAAGTAAGTGGTGCAAGCGCAATCTTACACAGGCTGCAGTTGCAGACCTGAGGTTCCATTTTGCATGGCCTCTCATGGGTGGCATAAATCATGCTTCAGCCCATGGGAGGCCTCTGGGTACATGTGTACCATATACTAGGGACTGATCAGGGTGCCCCAGTATCCAATCTGGAGTTGTACCAAAGTACATACACAACCAATTTAGGGAGAAAGCAGATAAACTGGGGTCCTGATTAGCAGGATCCCAGTCAGAATAGGCAAAAACCAGCAAAACACCAGGAAAAAAGTGGGGGTAACCATGCAGTCAGATCCTACCTTCCTACACTCCCTTTGAGCCCTTGCACAACTGTCCTCTCAGGCTCCTTACCATCAAGACTGCCTTCCTGGTGTTAATAACTTCTGCAAGAGGGTCAGTGAGCTTCAGGCTTTGTCATCCAAGCTTCCATATCTTAACCTCTATCCACACAAGTCGGTTCTATGAACAAGAGCTTCCTTTCTACCCTAAAGTAGTCATCCTTTTCATATAGGCAACTCGGTCACTCTGCCTTCTTTTTACGCTCCGCCACATCCCTTTAAGGAGGCGGAGAAACTTCACGGTCTGGACCTAAAAAAGCATTGTCATTCTACCTTGACCTCACAAGAGTGTTCCAGGTGGATGTCCACCTTTCCGTGGGGTATGTCAGAGCAAAGAAGATCTCCCAATGGTTTGTGCTCCGCATTAAAATCTGCTACACGTGGACAGTGTTGCCGGCGGGTTTGCGTTCTCGTTCCACTAAAGCCAAGACTGCTAACACTGCCATAGAAAGTGGAATCCCAGTCCTAGAAATCTGCCAGACAGCAAAATGGTCTTCCTTGCGTGTGTTCACAAAACATTACTGCCTGGACTGTCAGGTCCCTCTGGACAGTCACTTTGCCCATTCGGTCCTGCAGGAAGTTTTGGTATGAAATTGTTTCACAGACCCACCTCCAGGGAGGTACTGCTTTGGTATTTATTCTGAGTTAAGGTATCTGTGGCTAGAAGTCTCTAATAGATGGACAAGGTACTTACTTTCTGTAACATCTTTTCTGGTAGACTCTGTTAGCCACAGATTCCTCATCGACTCACCCTTCCTCTCCGCTCTGCAAACTGATTTCTAGGGACAGGGCTTTCCTCTTGTAAGGCTCTAGTTTTCCACACCAGTGGTCACTTTTCTTCGTGGCTCTGCACTTCTGGCGTGGAAAGTCACAAAAAGTAACTGTTGTCAGTGTGATAAGGTGGGGCCTATATAGGCACTGCGTACCTCACATCCAGCAAGGACAAGGCGATGCAAAGCCAATCGGATACTGACATCTAGCCGCAGATTCCTTAACTTAGAATTATCCCCAAGCATCAGACTGGATCTAGATTTTTTTTTTGCAGCTGTACCTCTGTGCGCCGGGGGACGGCGCCACATGACCCTGCCCTGACGTCGTCCATGGACGTGACGTTAGCGAGGTCATATAAGTCCCTCCTGGCGCGCTGACGTCAGTTTTCCTTCTTTTCCACGTACAACGCGGATCCGGAGTAAGCGGTTCCTCTGGCCTGTTTTCAGGCCCATTTTGACGCTTTGCGTCTGGAACAGTGTGTGATGCCTTCAGGCTTTAAAACGTGTGCCTCCTGTTCGCGGCAAATGTCTGCGACGGACCCACACCTTATCTGCATGTGGTGTCTGGGCGAACACCATAACTCAACGGATTGCGACGCCTGCCAACAACTCAAGCCGAAGTCCCGGCGAGAGCGCCAGGTGAAACTACTTTTGGCTCGCCTGTCCTGGTCGGAGTCGTCACAGCCTCCTCCTTCCTCTTTGGCAGCAGGTTCCAGTGGCGGAGGGTTCCGTTTGCAGCGTCGGTCGCCGTCTGGTTCCCGTGTGCGTCGCTCGCCCATTCCTGGTAAGTCCAGGAATCAAGATGTTATTTTCCTTCTTCCACCCCTCTAGCCTTGACAGGAGGAGGCGGCCCATCAATTTAGATGTAGTATCCAAAATAGTTCTTTGGATTATCCTTATTTCCTTTTAATTGGTACAATCACACCTGTTGACCACGACGGAGGGAGTGGGGGGGGGGGGGGGGGGCGGATCTGCCAGAGCTATACTATTCATTACGTTCGTCAGGAGCGGTGCCCATAAATCTAGATTTTCTTGGAAGAAATCAATTGGGACTCAATCTGGTCCTGGAGCTCTTCCCCTACTGCAAGATTCTAATCCTACCTTAAGTTCGTTAAGTGAGAATACAAGGGGGGCATTAGACTTTTGCTCTACAGTCATGGAAGGGATTGGGGAATTAGATTTTAAAGCAAAGAAGTTTTCAAAATGGGAGACTCATGTTTCCTCATCCACATTTGTGTCTATGGTGGGGTCACTATGATTTTTAAAATATGGTGCATTTACGAGCTTCCAAAAATCTTGGCTATTTCCTGTGCTAGCCACATTATCAAGATGTACCCATAAGTCCTCCTTAATGGCCCTTTCTCTATTTTTCCGTGCCAGTTTGTACGAGGCCCGTAATGTCTATCTCTTCTGGAATTCTAGGCTTAGTTTTCAATGCTTTAGAGCATGGTGAATCAAACCAGCCCCTATCCTTTTCTTTAATCAACCTTTTTGTGCCAGTAAGGGCCAATTTTATATTCGCTAAAATATCACAAAAAGCCAGCACCACTCCCCCTGCATCAGCCTCTTGGTCTAGGCACAGTAATAAATTATCTTGTGTTTTTGTTATAACATCTGAGCTCGTCTTTAATCTATCGATGTTTTCAGGTGGAAACCATTCTTTCTTGCCACTATTGGAATTCCAACTTGCTTGTGGTCGTGTGTGTCCCATATAGATACTTCATCTCCATAGATAAAATAGAATGATCGCTAAAAGTTGTAAAACAGTTTCCTACCTGGAAACCCTTAATCTGAGGGGGGTTGTTAAAAGTATGTAGTCAATCGTTGACTCCTGACCATTTCGGTGAAAAGTACCCCTTGAGTTTTCTGTGGCAAGATCTGTATCACAAACTACTTCCATATTTAGGGAGGCTATCCTCCTGTTTAGGGTGTCCATACTCGTTATGAGTAAAATGATATATAGGGTTGCCCTCCATATCCTCTAGTCCACAGACAGGGAGTGTTTTGTGATCGCATGGGTGTATATTAAAGTCGCCCATCCAAATAAAATTGGCATTGACACCCTTGAGATGCTGTACAATATTTTCTATTGCCTTGAAGACCTCGCCCACGATTAGATGCATGTTTGGGCCAAATCTATTATTGTAATAGTGTACTAATAACCATATCCCTTCCTTTTGTATCTCCAATGTTAGGATGTGAAAATATGGGTTTATTCAATCACAAGTTTTCAAGTAACTTTTAAGTCATTTCTAATTAGTGTCAAAATGCCTCCCTTTGCCCTCCCCGAAATTGATGGTATGGCTTTGGTCTGGAAGGAGTGATAGCCGTTGATGTACACTGGCCCCACAGCCCACGTTTCCTGAAAACATACTATTTTGTGCTCTTGCCTTACACACAGCCAATTGATACCGCACAATTTGGAGACAATACCAGTCACGTTCCATGAAGCTAGTATTAAAACAGCTTTTTTGATCCCCTTTTGTCTTGTTAATATCTGTAGTCTATCATCAGTAATGGGGGCCGGGATTGGCTGGCTCTCACTACTCTGTGTTTTGGTTGCACTGGCTGTAGTCAATCGCAAGCATCTTGGTCAGAGAGGGGTGCAAATCTGTTTTCTAGTCTCAAATCTGTTAATCTGGTAGTCCCCCATGAGCCCCCCCCCCCCCCCGTATCCGACTCTCCATATATTGGGGGCAGCTTCCTGTTACTTGTCGGAAGAGTGGTCTGTAGAAGAAACCCAGTGGTAGCACAGTAATATTGGAGTTTCTATCAAAGTCATTGCCCAAGTTGTCCAAAAGGAATCTGACGATGAAACCATTATTAAAATTTAAGATCACACAATCTCCCCCATTTCTTTTTTTCTTTTTTATTTATTTTCAGTTTAAAAAAAATACAACAACGAGACTCAGCATTGCAGTATCACATTATACGTTACACACATATCCAGTATATGATCATCCGCATCAATTGGTGAATTTACAAAAGACCAATGAACAACTTCAAACATATAAATTCCCCATGCTTGCTTATTCAATATAGGTGGATTGAAGATGACCCAGCATGTTATGCTGATCACCCACAGAGAGTCGAGTGCAGCTTGACCTGCAAGGCAAGTATGGGTGTCCCTCTGTTGCGAACAATCTAACTTAGTGTTTGTGAGGGTGAACCATTAATACCACTAGCAGATGTGAGCTGGTAGTTATTATACAATTCCCAAACGTTTTTGGGCCTGTTGCGTGGAGGTGAAAGCTCGCTAAAGATCTCCATCTGCGTACTGCAGAATGTCATGTCTTTCCATTGTGCGAGCGTAGGGAGCGGACCACGAAACCAATTAATAGCAAGCTTACGCTTGGCCATCAGCATTCCCATGTCCACCAGCTGACGAACCCCGTTTTGAATTAAATTAGAGAAACCCAACAGTGCTAGCGTTGGGTCTGGATCAAGGGACAGTTTTGTGATCAGACCGACTTCCTTGAAGACTGAGACCTAGAAGGCCAAGCCAGATGGAGGAAGTCAGTCAACCCTGCCTGACATCGATCACAATACGCAGTCTCCCGCAAACCGTACCTGTGTAGCCTCTCTGGTGTGTAGTATATCCTATTTAGGTATTTGAAGTGTACCAGGCAATGCCGGCCACTAAGTGAGATCCGCTTTGTGCTGGAGCAGCAAAAGGACCACATAATGTCCGCTATTTCTATGTTCAAGTCCCTTTGCCATGCTAAGTGTGCTTTGGTATAGTGGTTAGCTCTATATGACATGGATGAGTTGTAAATGGCCGCTACTATGCGCTTTGGGGATTTTGCTCGTATAGTGAGTGTCAAACCTGCTAGTTCGGGTGGTTCTAGGTAATCGTCCCCAACAGCTCTTTCAGTGCATGTCGTGTTCTGTGAAATTGGAATCTCGTCAACATAGTAAGTTCCGATTCATTGGTATCAAACTCCTCCCACCCTTTAGCAATCCCACCGTCAAACAACTCCTCCACAGCGCGTATACCCAAAGCATGAAGTGCTTGTGTGACCCCTTTCTCTTTGCAGGGGGGCAACCATGTACACTATTCTAATAAAGCCGATGGGGAATACAGTATTGCACCAGCCTGTAATTGCAGTAGGTAGTGCCAGGCGTGTGTTGTGGCATTCATAAAATCTAATATGCAGGTCCTACTATCTGCAGCCTGAAACAAAAGAGCAGGGAGTGGGGCCGCCACCTCCGACTCTATGTGTATGTGTGATATATCTGGGGAGCCATGCATCCAATAATATGCATGTGAACACTGTGCGGCTCTGTAATATAAATTAAAATCCGGCGCGCCAAGTCCACCCATATAATATGGAAGTACCAATATCTGCCACTTTGCGCGCTGCTGCTTACCCGCCCACGCTAGTCTAACCATCAATGAGGTGAGACGGTCAAAGAAGGCTTGTGGTAGAACCATGGGAATATTAATAAACAAGAACAGAAGTCGGTGCAGCACCACCATTTTCATGATGGATCTTCTACCAAGAAGGGATAGCGGGAACTTTATCCACTTCTCAACATCATCTTCCAGCTTGCTAAAAGCCGCTCCGCAATTTTCCTTAAATACCGTGTCAGAGTCAGTGTGTATTTTAATACCCAAATATCTAACCGCGTCTGTGGTCCATTGCAGAGGGTAGTCAAGCTTCAAAACGAGGGGTATTCGGCGTGAGAGGAAAGATGATCGACTTTGGCCAATTAACGTGCAAACCCGAAAGCCCACCAAATCGCACCACCTCCCGTAGAACAGCCGAGAGGTTAGATTCCAGGTGTCTGATGTATAGGAGTGTATCATCAGCATATGTGGATACTATAATTTTGTAGCGTGGGAAGCTTATACCTCGATTTTGATGATATTCCTGCAGCGTACAGGTCAGGGGCTCTGCCACTAAAGCATAGAGCAATGGAGATAATTGGCAGCCCTGCCTCGTCCCCCGGGTTATGCAAATGGAGTCTGTCACTATATTGCCTATTTTTATGCGGGCAGTGGGTTTGCTGTAAAGTGTACCCACTAGTTGTAGAAAGACTGGGCTCACTCCCGTCCTAGTCAAAACGTGCTTCATGAACGGCCACTCTACAGAATCAAATGCATTCTCTATATCTAAGAAGACTGCCACAGCGGGCGTTTCCGGTCTGATATGTTGTAAGGCACCAAAGACAGTGCGTATGTTGTAAGGCACCAAAGACCGTGCATATGTTGTAAGTTAAATTTCTGCCAGGAACAAACCCCGCTTGTTCCGGATCCATTAAGTTTGGGACCAGGGGGGACCAGCCTGTTTGCAAGGATCTTTGCGAAAATCTTTGTGTCTAAATTAAGCATAGACAAAGGACGATACGATGCACAGTCCTCCGAGGATTTTCCAGGCTTGAGAAGTGCTACTATTACTGCCTCGGACATGGATGGTGGCATATGTTCCGTAACACACATCGGCAAAGAGCGTGGTCAACTGTGGGAGTAATAAATCTATGAATGCCCTGTAGAATGCGACCGTGAGTTCATCGGACCTCGGAGCGCTCCCCGCCCTCATGCTAGTTAAGGCGAGAATAATTTTGTCCTTCTCTATGGGCCTCATGAGGAATTCCCTATGTGTGTTAGTGAGCCATGGGAGTCGTATGTATGACAGGTAATCAATGATCTCTTCATCAGTCGCAGTGTTTCTGGAGGCATATAGCTTGGAGTAATATTGTCAATCTATCAGCCACATCTGTGACTTCAGTTAAAAGCTCGCTCTCAGTGGACCTGACCCACACCGTATTCAGCGTTTTTCTGCGTTTCTTGAGTAGTTGCGCTAAAGCCGGGCCGCTCGCTCTCACCATACGCCCTGGAAGTGGCATATTTACCAAGGTTCTTGATCTCTTCGTCAGCCGCTGTGTTGTATTCACCTAGTAACTCTTCAAGTGTCCCCCTATCTGGGCTGTCCATATCGTCAGCAACCGCCGCTCAAGGATCTTAATTTTCCCCTCCAAGTCTGTAAGACGATTACGTATGGAGCGGAGGACCCCTGAGTTCTTTGATATAGTGATCCCCCTGATATAAACTTTGAATGCTTCCCAGACAACTTGGTAGTCATCCACAGAACCCATATTCTTATCAAAGTCTCAATAGCCACAGCTAGTTCTTCCTTGAAGACAGCGTCTCGTAAGGAATAGGGAAGAAACCGCCATGTGAATGGGGGTATGCGTCTGCTAAGTGTGTCCAGCACCAATAGAATCGGCGAGTGGTCAAAGTGTACGTGGTAGCACCTGACATGATTGGACCCTGTCACAAAGTGGCCTAGCTGCAAACCAATAGTCGATTTGGGTGTGTAAATTATGATAGGCAGAATAGTGTGTATAGCCAACAGTGTTTGGGTATTTCAAACGCCACACATCAGTCAAGTCGAACCTAATCAGCATACATTCAATCTCTCTAGCTGCAGCAGTAGTATTTCTCTCAGGCCCCCCGATCTGTCCAGTGCAGGACTCCAAACTAGATCAAAGTCACCCCCCCACAGCTGGTGTCCCTCGCCATAGCAGCCCACCTTGTCCGCTAGCCTAGTAAAAAATTCTGGGCTATCAAAATTTGGGCCGTATATATTAACAACAAGTATGTCCATACCCTTCCTACAGCACCTAGTGATTGCGTATCTCCCGTCGGTATCAGTATCTCCCCCCATTTCTTTCTTTGTCGGCGATACCCAGGTAGCTCTTCTAGCCTTATCATTTGACTTTGCAGACTCCCATCCAGGCCCCACTCCCCCTTCAATTTTTGGACCACCCAATGCATAGCTTTGGTCATTAGTTGAGTTGATTCTACCTGGCCCTCCCGCAGTGGTGGCACGTTTCCCAATACCACCACCAGGGGAGGAGCCGCTGGGGGCAAAGGTAGAGTCTGAATTCTAGCCATTAATGGTCCATGGGCCAGTCTTTCATTGTTCCGGTTGACTCCTAGATTTCCCTTCCCTAGTGGTATTCTGCTTTGCCCAGTTGGTGCACTATTAATGTTATCCATTAATGTATTGATTTTATCAACTGCTTTGTTCAATTCTTTGGCACGTGATGGACTCGAATGGCTTTGGGCAACTTCACAAGATGTGTCGGCTGTCGTGATGTTATTCTCATCCGTACTGATTGCGGAATTAGTATCTGTGGGAAGTGCCAAACTTTGGGGTGCAGACATCATCCTTGTTGATTTTGTAGGTTTTGGATTGGGGGCTGTTATACTTGCCTCTTGAGTAGTTTGGGGTTCTCCATCTGACGTGGACATTGGCCTGTTCCTTACTATTAATGCCTCTTAGGCACGAAAATTAATCTTAGCCTGAGATTCAAGGCCATTTATTTTTTCTTCAATCCGGCTCAATCTCAGTGTAATGGGGCTTAACATGGTGGAGACCACGATTTCTAGCCTCTGCCACATAGCCTCATTCATAGCCGGGCAGGTGCAGGTGCAGGGTTAAGCATTTCATGATGGCTTGAATCAGCTGGATCTGGGTTCACCCCCCCCCCCCCCCCCCACCCTCTTGTATTCGGGCTTGAGGTCTTTGCAGGTTTCGGTCTCTGTGGGCCCCCCCACCCTCTTGTATTCGGGCTTGAGGTCTTTGCAGGTTTCGGTCTCTGTGGGCCCCCCCCCCCCCCCCTTCTCTTCACAGGGTCATGGGTGGGTCCCGTAGATTCTGTTAATACTGCTGCCCTGGTGGAGGCTCTTTGTGTAGTACAGATTAGCTCAGGCTCGTGAGATAACAATCCCATAAGTATCTCTTGGTCTGTATCTGCCTCTATTTCTATCGCCTTGTCTGGGCTCAGAGGTTGGTCGGGGTTATTGTGAGGTACCATGCCCCCCAAGGAGGATCTTCTATGAGAAACAGGCTCCAAAGATAGGCGTTGCTCCGTTCTTTCGATATTTTGTGCAAGTACAGAGGTTGCCCTGATTACGAATTGATCAAGTGTTCCCACAATACTTCCACTTGGTTGCGCACCCTTTCCCTCTCGCTTACTCATCTTCTTGCTGGCTGCCTGCTGCAGAGGTCTAGCGTGCAAGGGGGTCAGTGTCCCAGACGTATTAAAGTTAATAGTTAAGAACCATCCACTGTACCGTCTATTAGCGCAGATCTCAGGGCGGGGGGGCCTAGCCCAGTCTCCTCCGGGCTCCGATGGGCTTGGACGGGCCCGCCCTTGGCCTGAGCTTTGCTCGGGCGCGTCCCGCGCCCAGTGCCGGCGTGCTGTTTAACAAGCGAGACCGCGCGCTAGTGCTGCTGGTACCTGTGGTCCTTTGCTGGGGGAACTGCAGGCAAAACTGCGGAGTCCCAAAGAGCAGCTACTAGAGGTTTTTCCTTGTAACTAACTCTTTTCAGTGTGTTTCAACACGCTTCGTCCGAGGCTGCCACCCTGCCACCGGTGCATTGGGCGGGTTCTTGCTAAAGCGCTTGCAGCTACGTTGGTCTCGTGGCTCTTCCTTTATATATATATATATCTGCATGTTACTGCCCACTGGGTACCCTTTTTATACGCCTCCACCTATCTGGCGAGGTCTGGTCCTACATCCCTGTTTTTCGGGGCGCAGTTGGGTGCCTTGTACTCAGGTTTGCCATCGTTCTGCACGGCGGCACTTTCCTTTGCACGTTTTATAGTACACTTCGGTGCCTTTTCATGCTGCTTCGGCAACAACGGTTCCTATGGTTTCGCTCCCTGGCGTTAGCCTCCTCTTCTGGATGCTTTTCTTCTAGGGGGTCTTGGCTGGCCTGTTCATTGCCTATACAGTCCCTCTCTTCTGTGGGGGTGCATTTCTCCTCCCGGTCGGAGGTGGTGGTTCCGGGGATCTGATGTCATTCTCCACAGCTCTGTGTGCACTTATTCACAGTTCCTATAGGCACCTTCGGTGCCTCGGATGACACACCCTTCAGATGTGTCTTTCATCCTTCGGGTGTCACCCTTATCAGTGTCTGGTGGCCTGCGAGACAGTTCCTCTTCTGAGGTCGTCCCGGATGCTGCGCTCTGCATCTCTGTTTCCCTTTGGGTGCGTTCTTCCCCTTGGCCTTCCAGTTGCCTTGTTGGGTAGTCCCGTGCTCGTCTTAACTACATTTTCTTGTGACTGAGTTTTGCACTTAGCGTGTCTTATGTTTAACGCCTGTGCTTCTGGAACGTTGCTCAGTTCCTGCCTCTTGCCCTTCGTCTCCTGGCTGCTGCCTGTCCGGCCTCCCTTGCGTAGGCCCGCCGGGTAGGCTCTGATTCTGTCACTCCATATTGTCCTTTAGATTTTGGTTGGTGCCAACTTAGCGCACCATTGGGCTCTGGGAGTAGTTCTTCCTTCCTTAATTATGAACTCTCTCTTCCATTCTGGGATATGGCCTAGTGCCGTTATTCCACCCCGTATTCACACGGGTGTGGTCTCGCGCCCTTCGGGTCCTCTTGTGGTGCCTTTGGCTCCCATTGTCTTTTGCTCTTCCGAGCTGCTTGGTCTGCTGATTGGCTGCTCCGCCACAGCTTTCCTTATAGTTAGTCACCCTGTTGTCAGCTCAGTGCTCTCTGGCACTTTTTGTTGTTCTGTCGCAGACCCACCTCCCCCCTTGGGGTATGGCTGTGGTATCTATTCTAATTTAAGGAATCTACAGCTAGATGTCTATCAGATGTACGAGTTACTTACCTTCGGTAACGATGCATCTGGTAGAGACGTTGTCTAGCCGCAGGTTCCTTAAAGCCCACCCATCCTCCCCGTTCTGCGAGGACCTTTCCAGGTGGTGTTCTCCACCTTGCCTCCTTTCATTTGGCGCTTGTCTCCATCCAGGGTGCTCAAGTTGGTGCGAGCCTCTCAGACTTTGCCTTATGCAGGCTCCTCCCTCTGGGTGGCTTCTCTTGCAGTGGAGCGGTGCTTTTCGCTTCGCCTTCACAGGGGATTAATTTTTCCCTTTCTCTGTATTCCTCCACTCTGGTCCTTCCAGTGTGGGGTCTTCTACTAATCTTTCCCTCCCTCCCGCCTCCTCTTCGTTTTTTTTTTTTGTCTCATCTGCAGTCGCCTTCCTTGGGATCTGTTGGGCTGTGCCTCAGCCCTTAGATCTCTACAGGGGACAGCGCCATTCCTTGTAATGTCATCTCGCAGTGGATTGTTCTTCTTGTGCTCCACCCTTGTTGGCCGGCACAGTTCTGCATTGTAATGGCAGTCTTTCTGTTTTCTTTCGGGATATTCTTCCCTTGCTACTTAGCCTCTGGGGAGGGTCTCCGCTTCGCTTTGCGGGGTTGTTTCTCAGAGGGATACTCTGCCTTTACTTCTTGGTCTATTGGTATACAGTGTCTGACACTGTCCTTTATGGTGATGTTATGCATCATCTGATCTTTGTTTTACGTATTTTTCCTTCTTCGCACACTGTTCCCATACTTTCACAGTTGTGTTGGTGGTTCCGCGTTGTGCCGTGGAAAAGTTTCTCCGAAGAAAACTGACGTCAGTGCGCCAGGAGGGACTTATATGACCTCGCTGACGTCACGTCCGTGGACGACAGGGCGGGGTCATGTGGCGCTGTCCCCCGGCGCGCAGAGGTGCTGCTGCAAAAATAATTCCGGATCCAGTCTGACGCCTGGGGATAATTCTAAGTTAAGGAATCTGCTGCTAGACAACGTCTCTACCAGATACATAGTTACCGAAGGTAAGTAACTCGTACATCAACGCCACCTACCGGCGCTGAGAGGTATTGCTCATGAAAAAGTTTCCGGATCCAGTCTGATGCCTGGAGATAATTCTAAGGTAAAGAATATGCGACTAGATAGTCTCTACCAGATAGGGGCGTTCCCGAAGGTAAGTAACTTGTCCAACAGTTACATGTATTCATTAGGAGTTTCACACTAAATATGACATTAGGACAGGGAGTATCATTTTCAATCCATTAGAGTTTGACACTAAAAAAGGCAACAGAGTTCCACCTAAACGTGACTGTAAAATTCTTAGTTTTATTTGAAAAACACAAATAATTTGGCTGAGAAGCCAGTTAGTGGATGAGATGCCAAAATGTCTCAGTTACTGCATCAAAAGAAAAAAATATTTTAATAGTCAATGGCACAGCAAATAAAGGAATAGCATTGGGTAAAACCACTATCCCAAGATAGCTGATTGATTGCATATATAATGTTTCCCTGTCAGCTAATCTGCAGTTACATAAGCTTGCAGCTCCCTCAACTAGGCGGAGAACCACAATGAAAGCCTACATAGTGGATTTATATCAGCAGAGCAGCAATATGGAGATCTTTGAAAGCCTTTTACTACCACTACCGCAGCCAAAGGAATTACTGGGGGGTGACGCTAGAAAAAATTGTTGATTTGAACAGTCCTTACTGCTCCCAGATATTTACTACTTGGTACTTGGCAAGGATATCACAGCAGGAGTGTTAGACCTAGCACCATTGGCGTGGGTCTCCCTTCTATTTTTTGCTGTTGCCTCTGATGTTTTTGCTGGTTTTAGATGCTTTGGGCACTGTGCCACTGCTATTCAGTGCCACAGTGCAAGTGCTCCCTATGTTAAATTGATGTATGGATTAGTTACTCCATGATTGGCTTATTTGGTTTACCTGTCAGACCCTAGTACAGTGCACTGCGTGTGCCCAGTGTAAATCAAATGCTGCTGGTGGGCTTGCAGCACTGATTGTGCCACCCACCGGAGCAGCTTGTAAAGTGTCTCAGGCCTGCCATTTCAGAGCCTGAGTGCAGTCTGGTACTGCCATATTGACTTGGCAAGTGCACCCAGTTGCCAGTCCCCAAACCTTCCCTTTTCTACATGTTAGCCACCTCTAAGGTAGGCCCATGGGCAGGGTGCATTGTATTTAAAAGGTAGGGCATGCCCTGATGTGTGTGGCATGTCCTGATAGTGAATTGCAGCCATTTTCGTTTTTCACTATTGCAAGGCTACCTGTCCCCCTTAGGACAGAATGGGCAGTTTGATTAGAACATCTTATAATCCTAACTGACTCAGGGAACTAGGTAGAAATTAGAGTTTAGTATGCCTGATCTCAGAATGATAAAACACATCGTAGGTGAAGTTGGTTTTAACATTCTGTGTTTGAAAATACCACTTTTAGAAAGTAGGTATTTTCTTGCCTAACTATCCAAGCCTGCCTCTGCTAGGTTGTGTATTCCATGTCTGGTTTCAGAGTGACAGGGGCTGGGGGGCTCCAAGAGACGGGGTGAGTCATCACAAGGCTGAATAGACCTATCTGCATGTGGCATGGTGGGAGGAGTAGCACCTGGGCCTGAATAGGGCTGTGCCTGATTTCCACAATGCAGGCTCCACCTCCTGTGATGTCTGTTGAGCCTGGCCCACACTGTCTAAGGAAAGAAGGAGTCCTGTAAACAAAGTGCTCCAGGGCTGCACAGAACTGGTTTGGACTAGGTACAGACACTCTGCCTTCAGAGACAAAGGATTTTGGTGTATAAAAGGGTGGACCTAGACCCCAGAACTTTAGATCACTTCAGGGAATTAAGACAAACCTTTGCTGAGGAAAAGAACCAGGAAGCTGAAGGAGGAGACTACCCTTGTGCTGTGTGTTTGGGGGTTGGTCTGCAGTGGTTGCTTCATTGCCAAACAAAGGAGAAGAGGACTGAGTGTGCTATTAATCAACTTGCAGAAGATCTCCAAGGGCTTGAACTTGAGCTTGCCTGAAGTCTCAGGGATACAAGACTTCACCAACCAGCTCCCCTCTGAATTCCCTTGCTGGGAATTGAAGTGCCTGTTGTTGTGCTGGGCCTTCCGAGAGACTGCGTATCGCTGGGAGCTGGAAGCGCGACTCTACGGCGAGAAGCGTGTCGCCGCCGCAGCAGTTGCCCTCGCATCGCCAAGGAAGCATGCCGCCGCTGTCGCCAACGCATCGCCGAAGTGCGGCGTATCCCCGGAGAAGCGTGCTGCTGCCTCAGAGGACGCCGCCACATCACCGGAAAAGCGCGTCGCAGGGCCTGTCGCTGCTCCAAAGATCGAGTCGCCGCACGTCCGTCGGGCGTGCACGCATCGCATCACATTGTTGCATCATAACCAAGACCCCATTTTGTTGCATCGCACCAGAGAGAAGTATCGCATTGAGGTGCCATCGTGTTGCATCATACCGGAGAGCAGTAAGAAACAGACGCATCAACTCTCCTGAGTGTTAGGAACCGACTCATCACCTTCCCTGCGACCCTTTTGTTTGCTTTGCGTTATGCTTCCTAGGTACTTTGAGAGTAAAGTGTCGCATTTACAACTTGAGAGAACTGAGCTATTTTCTACTATTTTAGAGTCTATTTTTGAGTACAGTATTGTGGATTTTGTCGTTTGGTCTTGTGTTAAGTCTATATAAAAATACTTATTTTTATAATACAACCTGTGTGGTGTCCATCTGTAGTGTTGTCACTATTACTGTATGTGTTCAGAAATGCTTTACACACTGCCTCGGAGATAAGCCTGCCTGCTCGTGCCAAGCTACCATGGGGGTGAGCAGGGGTTATTTTAGGAGTGAAGCCCCTTACCCTGACTAGACGCAAGGGTCCCTATTTGGTCAAAGGTACCTACCTCTGCCAACTAGAGACCCCTAAATCTAACAATGAGAGATTGGTTGGGGCTGATAGGCCAGAACAGGGTTGACTTGCACAGTAGCGTCTCTTGTATGGGGTAGCGAGCCAACCAAACATCTCTTGAGGATGGAGAGCTAGGGAAACCATTGTGGACACCCCACCAATTTCATATCCTTGAAGTGGTACATCTAGCCAAACCTACACCACCAAGGGATCTGTTGCATCATTGCCTGACCGGCCATAAGTGGGGCTTACCTTTACAAAGAAACATAAAAGTAAGGGAAGCCTGTATGTAAATGGGCCATGACTAATGCTACTGCCATAGCATTGGGAGAAAGCACAGGAGGGCATCTAAATGATCGATTGCTCACCATAATAGCAATGTTCCCAATAAAACATTTGGTTACAAACATTTTCCTACTTGAGCTCTGGCGTTGCTTTTTTTTCAAGAGGATGACTAAAATGTCTAATAGCTAGGTTGGAGGCATGCAAGCAAGGTGCATATATTGGTACTAGGGATTACCTCATTTTGCGTTTGTATATAAGGTTTATATGGCATTTAAAATTCTTTCAGTGGAAACTGAGTATCCTGCTACAATGAATATCTTGCTCTACTTAAAATGAAATGGTCCAATAAATGCAACAATTCAGATTTAATAAAATACCCCTGTAAGTTGACGCCTTCCTGAAATAAATATTCAAAATGTCATTTCTTTCTTTAGATTAATGGCAGAATGGAGGTTTTCACGCGGAGTGGAGGAACAGACCAAAGCATTTCTTGATGGATTTAATGAAGTTGTCCCTCTTCAGTGGCTGCAATACTTTGATGAAAAGGAATTGGAGGTAAGACTTATTTTAACTTTTTTCTTTTTTTTAAAAATCATTATGTATGTTACTATATTATTTGATGAAAATGTCCAGCAGACCTTTCAACTTTTCAACTGCTCATAGGTGTTTAACTGGAAAAGTGGGCACATAATATGAATTCAGTGCATATATCTGTTGTGTGTTCCATTAAAAGGGTTCTTGCTTGTAATAATCTGGATGCACTCTGCTTAGCCTTTTGATCTTTTTCCCTCTCTGAAGTTTTAATTAATAAGTGCTAAGGAATCGCAGCTTAAAATTCAGGTCCATTAATATGATTTCATCTTCACCTTTACCATTATTACTTGAATTTATTGCTATGTGAAGACTCTTTATGATGGTTTAAGGGTTTTTCGATTATTTGCTTTATTAAAACAGCCCTATGCCTTCGTCATCAAGGGCCTGGGGCATTATGTAAGGAAATCTCTTTTTGTATGGTCGCCCCCAGATTTTTTGACTGATACTGCTGACTTTTTGACTCAAAGTGGACCGAAGCATGCTAAACAGACGCCAATGCCCTGACCCTTAAGTGTTTATGTCGAATTAGCATTATACGATATTGGTATAGGCTAACTTACTTATAAGCCACTAGGGAGCCCAGGGCAGTGGTGGCTGGTGACATTTGAAAGTGGTGTGGCGTAAACTTTGTTGGAGTGCACCGTAGCGAGCGAGCGCAGCATGTGCGACCAAACATCTTAAGAGGGTTTCAGGGGGTTCTCCCCCCGAGAAAATTTTGAAAAAAAGAGTAGTTAAATGGTGCATTTTCAAGCAAATTTGAGAAGCAAGAAGGTTAATAAAGCAATTGTGAAAGTACAGTTATTACATTAATAAAGGGTGTCTGTGGAGCGGCTCCAAGCGCAGTCAAGGGTCGTCATGAGAGAAAACTGGAGATATGGGCACCAATTTCTATAATAGCAGATTAAAGTGAGCTGTATACTGGACACAAGAGGTTGGGGTGGTGTTAGAGAGGCATTTCTATAGGTACTACTTAGTATATGGGACACCTGTGGTAAAATGCTGAGACTAGCATACTGGAGATAACTATTTGGCATATAGTGCATTTGTAGCAAAATGCTGATGTGGCCATATTGGAGGAAATACTTGGCATAAGGGTGGACAACAAAGGTATTTGGGAGATAGGGAGATGGAAACAATGACAAAAGTCGGGCCCTGACATACGGTATGTTTTTTTACACTAAGGTGTCACTCATACTGTCTAGATGGCAGCATTGGCTAAATTACGGCACTGACCTATTTTAGATAATTCTTGGCATATGGGTGCATCAATGGCATGTAGGGGGACCCATGACAAATTTGAGGCATGTATTACTCCCCAAGTATTTCAAAATCACCAGCCACCACTGTCCAATATTAAAATGCAAGGAAACAAACGAGCAAATTACAATGATGTTCACAGTTAAAACAGCCACTCTAAAGAAACAACAAAAATAGGAAGCATGCATACTCACCTTGAGATTAACCCTGGAGCACGCAAACATTCTACCCATTCTGGAAAAGGAATTGGGATGCTACAGAAATAAGCAATTGAACATCAAAAAGGAAAGCAGCAGCACTGCCAGAGTCTAACTAGCACCAAAATAAGTCCTATCTTAGTTGGACAATTCTACTGTGTAGGTTGAAAGAGATGAGTTCTAGCCGAAACATTCCGGTTAGAAGCAATTTGATGCACCATCTTGGCTTGCTAACTCTTTAGAGTCTCCCAAGATTGACCCACCACCTTCGAGTAATGCACTAGAGGTTCAGAATGTCTGTTTGTGAATGCCCATCACTGAATACGGTGATAAACCCAGGGTAGAGCCACCCTCCTGGCACTACCCAACCAACCATCGAGCCACTCCGATATTGCAGTTAACTTTTGGACTCAAGCTGTCCCAATCTGCTCTCCAAAGCAGTTGAACAATATTCCATGCCTTTTGAGACCCGCCCTGCTCCCCTCTGCAATCACAGGTGTCACTTCGCCTCTGGGTTTTGTTTCATTGCGTCCCGCATGCAGCCAACCAGACCGATCTAGGATGTTCCTTTTTCTGCAGCTCAAAATGACTGTACACGTACAGTGAGGATGTACAGTAAGGCTGGCACGGGGAAGAGAAAAGAGAACTCGATGGCGCACGCTCCATATTCTTATATTTCTGAAATGAGGCTTTAGGGCTGTGCGGGGCTCGTTTCAACCCCGTCTTGAAGGAAGGAAGGAAGGAAGGGTCGGAAGGAACTCCGTAACAGTGTTCTCTAATCTAGAGTAAAAGTCTGCAAAAAAAATAAATACTTTTAGGTGTACAATTCAAGCAAATGAGCACATTTAAATGTACCCACTTCCTGCTGCGAAAGATCCCCATTTAGAGAGGCTACCATAAATTACTTTTATGTATCATCAGTGCTTTGTTTCTGCGATGGTATTTGACTACTGGTCATTATTTGTCGTATTTAAAAATGAATAAATAAAGAATTGAGATGCAAAAAAAAGAGAGGCTGTCGGATGGAGGTAATGCCAGCGTGAATGATAATTCTGCATGCGCTGGTGGCTTTGGTAGGCGCAGGAAGAATGAAGAGTTTTATAAGATTTTAATCCAATAAAGCACACCCCAAGCAGCCCGGTAGACAAATGCACACTATAAGTGCAGAGTTTCCCCAACATCTTAAACTAAAGGCACTTATTATATGGACAGAAAAACTAAAAAATGGAGATCAGGTGAGCTTTTTGTGACTAATAGAGTGATTCAAACCCCTAAACACACCTCTGTAAACAATGGCTAAATCTGATATGACTGCCTTCTTCGAAAGCCATTGTATAGATACAGTGGGGGAACCCAGTATCCCTCAGAACCTGGGTAAGTATAAGTAGCGCTACAGTGGTTCTGTGGGGGAAAACAATTGCATTGTAAATGAAGACTAATCTGGTACCAATATTATATAGGACTCTCCTTAACTAATATGCCAGAGAGAAAATTAGGCTAAATCACAGCACGCAACAAAATAAATAATGAATATTGGAACACAATCGTACAACCAAGAACTCCAAATGTTTGCAAAAACTATTATTGGTTTTTTTGGGAGTTTTTTCCACAAAGATACATTTTTCAAGGGCTGTCAAAGTGAGGCATAATTGTAATGTGACAAGTGTTTCAAAGTGACAATTGGTGCCCAGTGCTGATGGTGCAGTGCATATATACAAGAGTGAAGCTATATACAAATATGTGCAAGTTGAGGAATGGTCAGAAGACAATGAAGCCAATAACTCTGGGTATGGCAAAGCTTTGTAAAGACTGAGCCATATGTTATCGTAGACGTTTCGACCCTGATAATGTGTTAGTGTGATGTCATAGCGGGTCTTCTTCAGGACAAAAGACAGCCTTGCTAGTGGGCAGTATTCCTGGGCATCCCTCGCCGAATGGAGGCTGCCAGAAAGATCTGCACTCGTCTGGAAGGCTCAGGTGAGTGGAATCTCTGAGATGAGGTAAGGTGATGAATAATTTCCTTTAAATTAACACAGCCAAGTTGTGCCCCATGTTCAGTTCGAAATAAAATGAATCAGGGAACAGGATATAATTCCAAGAAAATCCAGGCAAAAAGTCCGTGGATGTTGATCCCTGAGGGATTGCTGATTGTGAAGCTAATTGTTAAGCATCAACAAAATTGACTTATTTCATGCTGAGCAGACGTTTCCACACTGGAAACCTGCAAATACCACTCTTATTGTGAGAGTTGTAGCAGAGTCTGTAGAGTTGCATTTCACATAGGGTCAGTGAGGTTACTGAAACAAAAACTAAGTGTTGCACCTACTAAAGCATGAACTTCTGAGTTGTGCATATGGATAATAAAGTTGTGCATGCGCACAGGAATGGCATGCACACTTATAAAGAAGTTGTGTGAACACTGACGAAAGTCGTGAATTGACATTTGAGTTACGTGCACAGATAAGTACATGCATTAATGGTTTCCTAATTTATAATAAGGTGTAGCATATCTATAAACATTTGTACGTACTTAAGTTGTTCTGCTCAGGCGTAATTAAGTTATATATTCTAATAATTAATACGTTGAAACATAAGGCCTAAAAGTAGTGTATACAAGTTGTAAAGCTGCACATACACAACGCAAAGTTATGATTTTCCCGCCTACAGATCATGTCCAAAGTACTGTGCATAATGAAAAGCAGAGTTCTCCTTAAATGTCGAATGTTTCTAGAGGCACACTTTTTTGGTCATGACATGTAGAAAAAAAACAAATCAACTTACAGAGCGCAACCAATAGGGTTGAGACGACACCGAGAACTAACTACACGTAGCAAGTAATCTAAATGGCTGTGTTTTCTGGGACGTGGTATGGCACCTTTCATGTCTGGTTTTATTTATGTACCGCCACAACTCCAAGCACAGCAGCCCAAACACCATCGTTGTCAGAGTAACTGTTGTGTAAGGTCGGTGTTAAGGTTAGCAAAACACAGTCGCTGCCCGCAATACTCGGGGGGGGGGGGGGGGGTCGCGCGGGGGTTACCGCAGGGGAGGGGACGTAAAAATAAAATGAAAACCTACCTGACCGGGTCCCGCGCAAGCCGGCTCTGCTCCTGGGGCAGGTCCCGCGTGGCCTCTGCTGCTCCTGAACAGGAACAGACATGCTCCCTCCCCTCCTTTAGCCAATCACAATGCTACAGTGGCAGCATTGTGATTGGTGTGGAGTCAAACGGTGTCCAGCCGAGCACCAGTAGGGGTGCCATTTTCTCTATGTAGGCTGCATAGAGAAAATGTAGCGTGCCCATGACTGCTTTGGTCAGTCCCAGGGCTGACCAAACTGTCAGGGCACTCAGAGTGGTGCAAGTCACTCCTCCCCCAACCTGCCCAACCCCAGCCAGGCATACCCCTGCCTTCAGCGTGCGAAGCAGAAAATAAAATGGTATTTCAAATACCATTTTATTTTCTGCTTCTCGCACTGCGAGAAAGCAGTGGGGGCGGTGCTCCAACGCCCTAATGGAGTGGCCGCCACTGGCCCAGGGCATGTAAGTTAGAAGTTCACCCTAAGGATTGCAGCACTGGTTGTGCCACCCTGGGTGTGCCATCGTTAAAATGAGTCTCCAAGTCCGCCATTGCAGACTGGAAGAGCAGTTTTAAACTGCTAGTCCGACTTTGCCATTTAAAGCAACGGCAAAGCCAAGTCTCCCCCTTCAATATATGTAAGACCCTAAGACAGGGTGCAGCATATTTCACGGGAAGGACATGTATTTTATATGTTTTGACAGTAGAAACATGAAATTGATTGCTGCCTTTAGCCAGTACAGGCTTACACACTGACCCCTCAGCTGTGCTAACTCCTGAACTGTGCAGCCAAAGTTGATGCTCCAAAGTATCAAACAACTCGTTACATTGAGCTCAACTATGTAAATTAATGTATCTGATAGAGACTACTAGCCGCAGATTCCTTCACGTAGAATTATCCCCAGGCGTGAGATTGGATCCGGAAACTTTTGCCACAGCATCCCTGCGCGCCGGGGCGACATCACGCGACTCCGCCCAGGCGTCGTCTGCGTACGTGACGTCAGCGAGGTCACATAAGACCCGCCCTGGCGCGCCTACGTCAGTTTTTTTCCTTTTCCGCGTGCAACGCGGATCCGTTCCTTGCTGCGGGCCTGTTTCAGGCCCCCCTTTCTTCCATTCTTTTTTAGTGGGAGCAGTGTGCGAATGCCTTCCGGCTTTAAAACTTGCACATTTTGTGGGCGTCTTATGTCGGCGACGGACCCTCACCTCATTTGCATGTGGTGTTTGGGGGAGGATCACAGCACCTCGGATTGTGCGGCGTGCCAAAAGTTGAAGCCAAAGTCGTGGCAGGAGCGCCGCAGGAAGCTTCTCTTGGCGCGTCTCTCCAGGTCGACGTCCTCCCCTCGGTCTGCTTCGGCGGATGGCTTCAGGTCCGGCCGTGGTAGTCGTCCTCGCCTTTCTCCGATGTCACGTGAGCATCGCTCCCCGGTGGGTAAGTGTCGCAGTTCGTCCCGCAGGTGATGAGGCCCCGTGTATCGTCCTTTTCACAGTTTCCCGGTGTTGGGGCATCGAGAGTCCAGATGGAGACTTACGCGGCGGCTTTGCAGGCCTCGCTGACGTCTCCTCCTCCTTCCCCTCCTGGGTCGTCGGCGGATCCCTTGCCTCGCGCTGGGCCCTCCACGCCGCCGCCATTGACGACTGTGTTGCATCCAGGCTTGGAGGATATGGTGCTTATGGGGTGCGGCTCCTTTGGGGCACCTCCTTCAGGCCACGGCGTCTCTGCCTCGCCGCAAATCCCCACGGGGGTCCCTGTGGTGTCGTGGGAGGTCGCCGGGGCTCGGGTCGCATCCCCGAGCCCCTCTCGGTCCCTTGGCAGGGTGGTCCTGTCTAAGGCCGGGATGACGCCGCTACGGCGCCGGCAGCAGCTGGACCGTGCGGAGCCACAGGGGTCCTTGGCCCCTCCTCGTCCCGCTCCGGGTCGAGGTCAGACCCCTCGTCCTGGCTGCCTCGTTGGAGGGCGAGTCAGAGGTTGTATCGTCCCTGGCGCCGCCACAGGGATTGCCGGGCGACCTTTGCCTCCTTCTGGGCCGCGGCTGGTGGAGAGCTTCGGGCCCCTCCTCGGGCCCATCTTGTTCCCCCACTCAGGTGGTTGTCTCGTCAGGGGTCGGGACGGCTCCTCTCCATAGTCGGTGCGGCTCCAGCTCTACTCTAGTCCCCGCTCCGGTCTCCAGTGCGGGGTGACTTGGAGGTCCCTTGCCCGTCGACGCCGGATGACGCCAGTGTCCTGCCTCAAGCGGCGGACTCCACGGCTCCGCAGAGGGGTCGTACAGCGGATTCGTCTTCGGACGCTCCTTCTCCGGAGGCAGGCTGCATTTTGGTGTCGTCCTCCCCGGAGACTGGTCGCCGTATGGTGTCTTTTTCACCGGTGTCCGTCGGAGGAGCGGCAGATCCCTCATTCTTCGGCATCTCCTGACTTCCAGGTCTGGCCCTTGCCTGCCCCGCTTGGCCTCGGGGGCGGCCGCCTTAGTTTGCAGCCGTCGCCCACAGAGGAGTTGCTTTCTCCACCGCGGGGCCCTACGGATGCGGGTGCAGTCTTCACTCGGTGTCCACGGCTGTGGGCATCCTACGCATGGGCGACCTGGTGGCTCACTTTCCGGCGGACCATCTAGTGGAGGTCCTCCACCAGGGCTCTGGTGGGAGGGAAATGTTGCTTCCCTTTGAAGGTTCGCTCCTTTCTGCTTTGACAGGGGCTTGGAGGCGTCCTGCCTCCGGGGACCCGGTGCCTCCGCATCTTCTGCATCAGCACCTTCCGACGCCACGTGACCCGGCGGTCCTGTCCGTTCACCCCTCAGCCGCCAGTCCCCTTCTGCGGACTGCTTTTCCCTCCCTGCCACCCCTGTTGGCTCTGCCATCCAGAGAGGCCCGCTGGCTGGACACTTGGGGACACAACATTTTCACCTCGACCAGCGCGGCCCTGCGGGCCTTTAACACCTTGTGTGTGCTGGCTAGGGCCTCCTCCTGTTTGTGGGACTCGGCTGAGTCTCTGGGGTCTGCAGCGTCCCAGGAGGCTGCTTAGGTGGATTTGCGGCACCATGCGTTGGATGGCTGGGAGCTGGCGGCGTTTATTCTCCGCTCCGCTCTAGACGTCCCAGGGGCGCCATGCTTGGCTTCGGGACTGCGTCTTCCCCGAAAATATTCGGGAGAGACTCCTTGATCTCCCATTTGATGGCAGTCTGTTGTTTCATGCCCCGGCTGACTCCGCCATCCAGAGGCTCTTGGCAGGGGTCCGTCCTCCTCCTCCTCCGTCCTCTCCTCAGTGACTTCTGAGTTAGGGTTGCCTTTCGGTCTTCTTAGGCCGGCGGTTGTGGAGTATGGTTTTCTGGCTGATTATGTCCTTCCTTGGGACTTTGGCATTGTTGGCTGCTGGACGGCCCCTTGTTGCTGTTGTGTGGGAGTTCTGCAGGAGTTGCTCCGCAGTCTTGGCCCTGAGATTGGGACTTCTACTTTGCTTGGGCTGCTGTCAAGCCTGTTGCGGGGATGTTTTTGTTCCCCGTGGTTCTTTTGTTTCTTCCTCTGCTGCGGAAGTTTTTCCAAAGAGGGTTCCCCTATATTGGGACTTCACATGTCCTATGTGGGGCTATGGTAGCTATCATATGGCTTTTGCTCTGCTGGAGGGTTCTGGTCACCTTTGGGTACCTATTCTCCTTGGTGTTTCCGTAGGTTGCGTTGCTCCCTGAGGTCGTGTGTGCGGCCACTCGTGGTGGTGGTGGTCCGGGCCTCTCCTTCTCTCCCTGCTTCCTTTCTGCGGTCTGGGATGTCCCTTACTAGGCATTGCCTACTTGGTCTACCTGGGGCCTCGAGCTGTTCTTCTTGCTTCTGGCCTTGACTGCCGGCATTGTTCTGGCTGACGGGCCGCTCTCCATCTGAAGTGGGCTTGCCTTCTTCTCCCTAGTTTCCTTTTGCTCTCTAAGCTTCTTCTTCCTGTCTTGGCATTCGATGGAAGCTGTGCTGCCTTGTGGGGGAGTGCGGTGCTTCGGCCTCTCAGCCCTTGCTTGCTCTGCTGTGGGTGTGTGAGCCTCTTCAGCCTTCTTTTCCTCCTATGTCCCCTTGGGGTCGGTGGGGTTCTGCTTTTGGGGGTTCCCTTGGCCTGGCAGGTGCGAGGTTCTACCTAGTCCACAGATCTGGTCCCCTGTGGGGCCCTTTGCTCTGCATTGGCTGGTGGGGTCCTTTCGCAGACCCTCCTTCCCCGGGGGTATTGCTAGGGTATCTATTCTACGTAAAGAAATCTGCGGCTAGTAGTCTCCATCAGATGTACGAGTTACTTACCTTTGGTAACGATGTATCTGGTAGAGACAATTCTAGCCGCAGATTCCTTCACGGCCTGCCCTTCCTCCCCTATTCTCCGAGGACCCTTGGGTTGGTCTTTGGTACTCGCCTCCTGGGGTGGGCTGTGTCTCCTGTGAGTGCCTTCCTTGCTCTCGACGGGTGGCTCCAGCTGGGGGCGGTTCCTTCCTCCCTTGATTCTTTGGAGGATGGTGTTTCTGTGTGCTGGTGCCCTGCTGCTTTGGCTACTCCAGGTTTGGTGGGGGGGGGGGGCGGGGGGGGGGGGTGTTTGCTTCTATGCTTGTCCTCCCATACCTCCGTCCCTTCCATTGCTGTCCTCTGGTTTGAGGATCCTCTGGCCATGTCTTGCCCTTGTCCTCGTGGGTGGTTGCCCTCTAGGTTGGGGTGACTTGGTGGTGGTTGTCCCTGTCCATCTTGGGACTGGTCCCCTTCCTTGCTCAGGATGAGGGGGGTAGGCTTCCTCCGTGTGCCATGACTTATGCTTGTTCTTCCCTTTGGGGCACAGGGATGGTAGGCTGTCTATGTGCGGGCAGGGTGTCTGCACAGGTTTCTGCTTGTTCTTCTTTCCCTGCCCTTGGGGTCTGCTGTGTTGGCACTATCCTGGTGGTGGTGTTAGTCACTTTTTCTTTCCAACTTTTCTGCTCTTCGCACACTGTTCCCATGCTCCCACAGTTTATCTGGTGATTCCGCGTTGTGGTGCGGAAAAGTTCTCCGAAGAAAACTGATGTAGGCGCGCCGGGGCGGTTCTTATGTGACCTCGCTGACGTCACGTACGCGGACGCCGCCTGGGCGGAGTCGCGTGATGTTGCCCCGTCCCCCCGGCACGCAGGGATGCTGTGGCAAAAGTTTCCGGATCCAGTCTCACGCCTGGGGATAATTCTACGTGAAGGAATCTGCGGCTAGAATCGTCTCTACCAGATACATCGTAACCAAAGGTAAGTAACTCGTACAACAGGTTGGGGAGTGCCTTGAATCTCCTGCGCCCTGAAATGTTGCAGATGGAGCCTATCCCCAAGACATCTTTCTTCCCCCCTGGGGGAACGTGCTAATAACTTCCAGGAAAAGAGATAATAGAAGCCTGCACTGGGGTTAGGTGATGCCTCCCTCCTGGTGGAAGCCACATGGGTGTTGGCCAAACAGGTCAATTTTAAAGGAGAAGCCGCCTTTGAAAGATAAATGGGTAATATCTGGGAGAGGGGATTCTCACTTGTCTAGGTAGGCATGCCGGCACAAGGGACATGGAAGGGTAAACCAGATGCCAAACTGGTTTCTCATGGGTGTGTAGCCCCCTCCTTGGTAGCCGCACCTCTAGGTTTGGCTAGGGAGTTCTGGTCACCAAGAGAGTGGTTCTGCCTTGTTGGGAGTGCGCAGAATGGTGCATCCTGGGATAGATAGCCAGATGCCACACTTTCCGGTAAGTGGTCATCAGGAGAGCGAAAACCTAGTACCCCATTGGCTACTAACTGAGATCTCGACTAGACTTGAAGAAGGACTGCTCTGTTGAGCCGTGTTACTGGCAAAGAGAGGCTGCACAGAAATGGGTTGCACCTGCTGAACCTGGAGGCTAGCAAAGGAGTGGGACTATGTCTGCAGTGCCCTTCTCATGTAGGAGTCCTCTCCAGAGTCAAGCCTAAGAGCCTAAGCAAGAGACTCCATGGGTCAGTTGGCTGACCTCCTGTTCGCAGCACAGTGCCGCAAAAGCTGAAGAAGCTTTCTGGGGCAAGTTGGTAGTGCAGAATCTTGAGATCGCTGCTGTGTAGCACCAGAGACAAGAATCTGATACTCAAAGTTGCACCCGAGACCGCAGGGGAGTCAACAGAGTGCAGCTTGACCATACAGAAGACAGTTTACCACCCAGGGAAGGGTTTGACTGTGACCACGATACCAGGTGACTGGTATTCGAGTGGCGACTGGAGATCTGCCAGGACTGAGAGGATTTCAAGGACTCTACCCTGGGGCCAGGACCACCTTACCTCCTCCTTAGACTGAGGAATAGCTGTAGAAACACCTCCGCCAACTGCATCGCAACCACAGCATCCATGAACATCCTGTATCCCTTGCATCAGGACCAGTTCCATAGAAACCTACAGCAAAGGGCAAAAGTGCCTTGAATTGACTGTTAACTGCTTCACCTGCTGAGGTAACTGTTTCTGAGAGCCTAACTAGTCCCCTTGACTAGCTCCCATGTCGGAGTTGATTTAGGAAGCTGGCTTTTTATGTGGTAGTGCTAATGTAAGGTCACACTATGCAAAAAGTACTGACGACCCTTATTGGTTTTCAGGGTTTAAATTAATAATCCCAAGTGTTCTATTTGTGGTAGTGTGGGAGTCAGTAAATGAGACCCCTACTCGAGAAGAAACTCCAGACCAATTAAAATAAATAACACACATTTTTATATAATTTTAGAAGTCAAGATCATTGAAATCGGGTACATCGTTTCGGAGTTATAGATTTTTGTAGTATTAGCAAAAATGCAGTCCAATAACAGTTTTGAGGTATGAGCCTCGGACGCGGGAATTTTATTCTATGAGAGAAACATGCATTGCGTACATATACTTGTGAGCGGTTCTTGAGGGTGCTTTTTGGGACTTAAGGTGCTTAGGGTCCAAGGTCCCTGGAACCACCAGCAGTTTGGTTTTACCTGCCCTGGGTAGTCCTGGTGCAGATAAACTGGCTGCATTGTAGCCTCGAGTGTTACACGGTAACGTCTGTGTCGAATGTTCCTGGGAAAAAAAGGCTACAAGGTGGTACTTGGGGACAAGTTTGGCAGAACACAAGGGGGGGGCTTGGCTGTTGAGGGTCTCTAGAGCACAGGGACACAGCTGGTTTATGTAAACCCGGGTTGGGGGGGGGGGGGGGGCTCAGGTGCAGAGGTGTTTTGTCTGGTGGGTTGCTGTAGTTAGAGGCTCGCACTTGGCCCTCAATGGCAGGCCGGTGTTGGTGTCAGTGATGTCTTGAATGGACACGCAACACATCTTGGAAGTTTAAAGGGCTCTGTTACCCAGGGTATTGGTGCTGAGAGGCTCCAGGAGGGGTCAGCATCTCAAGACGTGTTGAAAGCAACAGGGCTGGACTCCTGAACTCACGGCAAACTCTTCCTGGCAGGATGCTCCCTCGGTGGGCCCGATGGCTTGCAAGACAAAGTGTTGGGTTGATGTAGTCGGTGCTTGCAGATGGGATGGCTCCTTCACCCCAAGGGAGATGCTGCTTGGTTGTTGAAGATAAACAGTCCTCCAAGTGTTTGGGGAAGCTGTTCAGCCTCTGAGTGAGTTGGTCTTTGTGATTGTCACGGTGCAAGCAGCCAGGCAGGGCTTGGCACCAATTTCGGTGCAGGACCTCTGTTCGCACAACTTCGGCTCTTCTTTATCCTTCCTTGGTTCCTGGTTGACAAATCTGAGTTCCTGGTGTCGGGGGCGGGGTGACACCTAAATACTGAATTTAGGGGTGTTAAACAGAGTTTAAGGTAGTAGCCAATGGGCTACCTACCCCTTGGGTGACTACACAACTTATATGACCACTTCCTGTGGGCATAAATCTGACCTAGAGTTCCTAGTTTCACTAAAAACAAAATGGTGAAACCCTTCTTCGAATGGCCACTTCAGGTGTCCTACCTTAGGGTTGTGCCTTGCTAGATAGTGCAATATGCCTACTTCTAGCTAGTTTTCCTGCCTGTTCTGGTGCCAAGTATGCAGCAGGGCAGGGGTGGCATTCTCCAGGTCTGAAAGAAGCCGGACATCGCATATCATAGGCTGCATAGGATTTAAACCCTGTGGCCTTGGTATTCTCATTTACTAGGCATCCTGCTGGAGGAGGTGTTATAACCTTCCTCCAGAGCAGGCATTTTTCCTGATCTCCGAGAGCATTGGCTCCCCCGAGCAGGGGGTCGGAAACTCATCTGTGTTGGTAGTCTGGAAGAGCCATCACACTAAATGACTGGTAGGTTTTAGGGGGTACCTATAAGGTGCCCTTTGGGTGCATGCCATAATATATATATCACTGGCATCACTGTGCGTTTATTAAGGCAAGGACCTTGATACCAAACACCATTATTTTCATTGAAGCTATTATGTAGCTGGATAACTCATAATGACCAGTGCCCAATCCATATGCTTAAGATTGCTTCCTGATCACTTGCAGCGTCGTGGCAATGGAAACCGATATCACAGGGGCATATCTGCTCATGCAGATATGTTCCCTCATATAATTCAATGCACCCTGTCTTAAGGCTCAAAGGCCTGCTGTAGGAGTGACTTACATATAGTATATGCAGTGTGCATGGGCATGGCACACAGGGAGTGTGCCATGTCATGAGCCATTACACACATCCTGCAACGGTAGGGTGAATGCAGTTTTTGTGTGGGTCCCTTTGGGTGGCACAATACATGCTGCTGCACTTGAGGACCCTCTTTAGTACCCAAGCCCTGGCTACCACAGGTACAATTTACTAGGGACTTACAGGGGCGCTTAAGTCCTTGCCAATTTGGGTTATCATTAGATATTTACCTGTGTGCAGGGACCCAGTGCGCTTTCAGTTGACAAGCATCAGTACCAGGACAAAAAGTGAGGGGTGACCTTGTCATGAAGGGGAACTTTGCTACAGTCGGTCACTCAAAGTAACTCTAACCGAGCGCAATACAACTACCCTAAACGTTGGCTCAGAAAGGTTCAAAGTGTCACATTTGTTAAATTTGCCAGTGTTTGTTTCGGATTGAGTAAAAAATGCCTATTTACTGTACCTTGTAAAATCAATATCTGCGGAACCCTCCATTGGATCTTTTTTTGATATGATGTCTAAAAATACATAAATACAGTATTTTTATAAATTGGTGTAAGCTTTGCTTATGAGGGCCTCTGTGAAATTTTAATTATGACCAGAGGTGCAACACTGACACAAGATGTAATTGAAATCTAGAATTACTGGCACGCAGAAAGTAACCTAACTTGAGGTTGCTTTCTTTGAAAGTGAATTTGTGCATTTGATAGGTCCTCTTGTTGTTACTTTCATTTCAGTCTTATGTCCTTTTTAGGTCTCGCCTAGCTATTGCGTTTACGCAATCGCTATGCGAGACTCTAGTAAGAGGGGCATTTCAAAGTGCTCCCAAAAGTGGATTGCATGGAGAGCACGCGCACAATCACGTGCATCGTGCCGCCATGCAATCCGTTTGGGGAAGCGCTTCAGCCCACTGGCACGTGCACGTGTCACAGCCTCTGCATCATACTTCAAAGGGTCCGCTCCCCCGCCTGGAATGCACTCCCCCTCCAAGCGCGCGCGCCAAATTTGCTTTCACTTTCGCGCGGCGGGCGCTCGCGTCCGGACCACTTTAGAAGCCGGGCTTGTTCTTCTAATGACACCCAGGATGTCTGTGTGATGGAAATAGAGGGTGTTTTCTTATTAATCTCCTCGCTGCTCTGCGTCTGTGGTCCCCGCAGCGCCGCGCTCACCCCGGAGGGGTCAGGCCTCTCCAAGCCATTCATTAAAACTTATAAAATTAATCACCGCCATCATCATCTTCGCCGCCGTCACACATGGAGGCCGGGGCAGGGGGCACCTGCCGGAAAAGTGCCTCTATTTGTAAATTGCATTAGCTGTCCTCTCGACTCTCCGTTAATGAGGTGCCACGGCGGCATTGTCTGCCCATTGATCGCCCGCCTCGCGCCCTGGCAATTAGCGGCAGGCGCCGTGTCGATGCTGCGAGATGGCAGGGGCGGTCGCCCATTACACCCGCACCTCCCTGGCACTCCAAGCCCTCGCTTACTTCCAACCCATCCTGGCAATTAATAACCTGCTATTTTTATTTTCTTGATTTTTTTAATTAAATGAACTTGATTAGTTTATTATTATAGGGGCTGGGCGTATGGGCACGCGTAGTTGCTACTCTCGCCTTCCCAGAAAATGAGATCGTTCAGTTAGCGCCCACTTTGAAGCGAGAAGCCTCTTGACGCTATGCACTTATTGGTTGTCCTTGAGATTCCAGGAGGCATGAGCCTCACACTGCAGTGTTCGGATTGGCACTGTGTCATAATGTTGTGGTAAGAAATGCTGCGCTGGTGCTTCTGACTTCGTTGCGTCCATTCAGTCATCTTTGCGCAAAATACGCTTCGCTTTTCTCTTTCACGTGGTGTTGAAAAGGGTGGAGAGCGATTCCTGCCCGAGGAAAAGGTGCATGTCTGTTGAAACCAAATGTCATCAGCAAGGGGATGGGTAGTCAAAGCTTCAGGAGGCAGCACCGAGGCGCCTAATGCAAAATGTTGTATCGATTCTATAGCATGTCATCATACCTCTTGTCGGGCCCCTGAAGCGCCTTGCAGAAGACGAATCGGGCTTCCTCTTCTGAGGTTTTCGGATAAGATGAGGTGATGGTCGCTGTGCCATCAAGTCTTGGTGGTGGCGCGTGTGTGATGCCCAGAGAGTGCTCCAAGCTTGACGCAATGGCGTTTGACCACGTTTTATGCATTTATGGTGGAAAGCATAGACGTGTGAGTTTAGCAGCGCAAGTAACATATATCACCCAGTTAGGGCTGTACCCTTAGAGGTAGCCGAGCTTTTAAACTCTAAGAAGAGACAGGACCTTATCTTTTCTGAAATTCAAGTGATTCTGGATAGATCTGGTTTTCTTTGGGAGTTTATTCAATATTGTGCATGTCTGAATGAACTGTACTACCTCAAATGCAGGTTTTATGAACTGTAAGACTTATCAGCAGTAGGGCCTGAGTTAGACTGGCTGTGGCGGGCACCGGGCATTTTCCCGATGGGCCGGAAGGGTGAGGGCTTTTTTTGGACCGATGGGGCCGTTTTTAGGTCAAGCCTGGGCAGCGCATGCGCTGCTCTGCGTGACATGCTGTATTCAAGTATTGACTTGAAACACCTCCCACTCTCCGCCCATATTTGTCATTGGCTTGTGTCCTTGTCCTTTGTAAATTCTGGCTTCTGATTCGTTAATTGGCTTGTTAGACCTGCCTTAGTACCGCCTTGTCTTCATTTGTAACCTCCCATGAGGATTGGCCCTTTTACTTCTGTTGTTACACGATATGTCTGTAAGCACTATTTTCATTAATTAGTTTCTCCTACTGCAAGTACGACATGCTTTCCTGCACTATTCAGCGCGCCATGCGCACTTTCACTTCCCAAGCAGCCCGGGACAATGGCGGCCGCTTCTTTGAAATTAAATAGGTCTCGCGTTTACAAGAGTTTGAGCTTTTGGCATTGTAAATGACAATGCCTTTTATTTATGTGTTAATTATCAACACAGATAAATAAAATGCATTGTCATTTACAATGCCAATAGCTTAAACTCTCACAAATGCGAGACCTATTGCATTGCAAATGCTTGTTTATTATTGATTTCTTATTAATGGCTTAAAAAAATGAGATTGGCTTGATTAGAATTTGTATCACTTGCCTCTTCACCAAATCTACAGTAGACAATGTTTGTGAAATTAACACATTACTTTCAAGTAAAGGAGGTATACTTGGCATATTTCTTTCGCACCATTGTGGGGTACGAAACATCTCATTAGTGTGTTTCCCTCAGATGATCGCTTTACCAAGAGCACGCAGGGTGTCTCCTTTTCTGTTCGAATGTATTCAGTTTGATTTTGTCAATGTCTCTATACTGGAACAGGTATTCTCAGTGTTAAGGGGCACTTGTGGGTTCCCACAGCCTGTCCCTATATAGTGAGGGCACTGGAGAGGAATGGGATATGCTAATGGATCATTGTTTTTACTTTTGCTGTTTCAGAGAGGTGTCTTGACTTTGTAGATCAGGGAAGAAGGTGAACTTAATTCACTTCTTCAAGGACTCATTCATCCTAGTCACTGAATCCATTATTTTGCCATATTTTTTCAGAGATTTGCCTCGTGAATCCTCAAACGAGGGTGCAAGCTGACACCTTCTGCTCTCTACATTTTTGTTTTTTAAAGCATTTTATCTTACAAAATGTGTAGCTCCAGAGTGATTTGATTAATCAAGTCTCCAGCTAAGTGAGAGCTGAAAAACAGCATACAGCGTAGGGTAGAAGCAGTCAGGAACCAGATGGCTCCTTTCACTTTCTTCCCACTAGATAAAGCAAATTCTTAAGCTCACAAGCATAAAGAAGCTGTCCCTGTTAAAGTACTGGACCCTCCCATTTCACACTAAGTGCACACTCAAAGTCCACTCATGGTCACCAGTGTATAGTGCACGAAATTCGGTATCTCTGTATACATCTATAGCTGTATATATTGAAATAACACACACATTTAACATTTAAAGAACAAAATGATGTCATTGAACATGTGGCAAGTGATGTCATATCTAAGGTCATAAGTAGTGCATGGATAGGGTATACATTCTAGTTAGCTCAGTAAAATATAACTGGTGAATTTCATTACTCATGTTTTTTTAAACATGACTTTTTGTGGTAGCAACAAAAGTCAACACCCAACTATAACACAAATGTATCCTGTTTTTATTTTTTTTATTTTATTGAGTTTCTGTTTTTTTTTAATCATATCCCCCACTAGCATGGCTTATTGTAGTGCCGTTACTGGGTTGGAAGCAGGACCTGGCCTCCAACCAGATCCTGCATCCAACCACCTGCTGCAGGTGCAGAACCACCCAATGCTCATGACCTTCAGCCAGGCCCTGTGCCCAATCCCCTCTGCCCTACTCAATCCCCTCCACCTGCTGCTCACGGCGTTGGGTGCAGGGATGTGCCAGAGGCCAGGTTGTAACTCTAACCCATCAAAAGAAGTCGATTACAAGGCCTGGCCTCTAGCCAAGCCCTGCGCCAAAACACTGCAGGCGCCCAACCCCCAACTGCACACAGCTTTTGGCTGAACCTAGCATGGGTGATGGTTGCAGCTTCTGGCTTCCAGCCTGTGCTCAAACCCTCCCAGGCAGGTCCCCACTCCACATTTTACCTTTAACATTTTTTTCTCTGTTCTGCTGCTCAATCTTCACCTTCATGGTACCGCAGGACAGTGTAGCTTCACCCACTTCTTGCACCCTCCACTACAGGTGCTAGGTGATCAGGGTATCACTATCCTGCCCTACATTTTTAAACTTCAGGATATGGGGATCAAATCTCTGCATCCTATAATAGCGGGTGCAACATTTTTGCATCCAGCTTACCAGATCTCTCAGTACCATGGGACAGAAGAAAAAGCTTTCTTGGCCAATCAAGGGCTCTATTGTTTTATTTTCAGTACCAATTGACTTGCTCTGGGTCAACGGTCCAGAAATGCCGATTTTTGTTGTATCCCATTCATGACCACCTGAGCTCCTCTTTTAAGATACATTTATTAAAAACAGCAAAACCGTTTTTCACTGAATAATGAAAACCATGTATCTGAAAGAGACATGTTAGTGATAGATTCCTTACCTTAGAATATCCCCAGGCGTCAGACTGGGTCCGGAAAGTTTTCGTCAGCAGTAACCCCGTGCGTCGGTAGGTGTCATCGTACGGCTCTGCGTACGTCGCTGGCGTCGTAGCCACCGAGATGACGTCGTCGGAGCTACTTAGACGCACCAACACGCGCTGACGTCAGCTCTTTCTTTTTCCGCGGCAGCAGCACAGATCCGAGAGAGAGCGTTACCCCTAGTTAAAAGTTTTAACTTGGTTTCTGAGAACTTGTTTCTCTTGTTTTGTCGAGTACTCGACTCCTGGTGCAGTAGGGATGCCCGGGTTTAAGTCCTGTAGGGCCTGCCGTCGGAACATGTCGGTAGCGGACCCGCACGACGTCTCTTCTGCTTGGGGCACGCCCATGACCCCGATTGTCGGGCCATGGCGCCGAAAGCTTTGCGGGAGCGTTCCCAAAAGTTGTTGGCGGTCCGGCAATCGGTTCCGCGCCGAACGAGGTCCCGCTCCCGTGGGAGGTCAAGGGACCGGTCGCGGCGCCATCACCATCACTCGTCGGAATCGGGGACAGGTAAGTCACGGCGCCATAAAAAGTCGAAGAAGCGACGTTGCTCTTCCTCTACCCCTCACAGGTCGCGGGACGCGGTGGAGGTGGCGGGTGGTCACTCCCCTGCGGCTCCAATGGAGCCTCCGTTGTTGCCTGCGCCCTACCTGCCCTTTCCAGGCCCGCACGCGACTTCAGACGAGGTACAGGCCTTCGTGTCGGCCTTGCGCCGTTTGTTTGACCCATCGGGTCCCTCCGGAGTGCCTTCGGACCCCGCAGACCCGTTTGGCAGATCTGCCCTCGTGCCGCCGCCTTTGGACTCGGCTACGCCGGCACCATACCCTGCGGCGCCGCCGGCTCTGGACGCGCCGCCGGTCGTGGCGCCGCCACTCACGCCGGATGGCGCCGAACCAGGATTGGTCTCTTACCCCCCCCCCCCCCCCCCCCCCCCCCCTCACCCTCCGATTCCATTTCTTGGTGGGGAGTTTGTCCCATTTCCCCGGGCACCTCGTCCTTGCCGGCCTGTTCAACAACCGGTGGATGTAGAGGAGTACTGGGAGGGTTCTTGCAGCTCAATGCGAGGATGAGCCTGAATGGGAAGGCGACATGGAGGGTCTAGTGGATCTGGATTTCTCTCCACACCGTGGTACACTGTCCCCTTCTTCCGAGGCTACGGAGGTGGTTGGTACTTTTCAGTGGTGTTGCGTAGGGCAGCTGAGGCTCTTAACCTCGACCTCCCTTCTGTGCCTATCAGGACCAATCTCCTGACTGAGGTGCTGCAGCCAGCGTCCTCCGTGGAGCTGCTGCTGCCCTTCAACAAAGCGCTTACTGACATCCTGTTGAGCACCTGGAACAAACCTAACACAGGGGTTCCTCTAGATAAGGGTGTAGCTCGCCGCCATCACCCGGCGACCCCAGTTTCTGAGGCGGCACTCGCTCGGAGACGCTTTTCATGGCGAGTGGAGTTGCGGTCTATTGTATGCCTTTCCGCCTATACCACTTCTGCCCAGAGTGCTGAAGAAGATCAGACGCGTCCGGGCCCAAGTCATTCTTGTGGCACCGGACTGGGCTCGAAGAGGTTGGTATCCCGAGCTACTCAGTATGAGCCTGGATCCCCCTATCCGACTGCCTCTTCGGGAGGATCTCCTGTCGCAGCAACAGTGGACGGTCCTCCACCCGAACCTGTCCAGCCTCCACCTCCTTGCGTGGAGATTGAGCGGCGACAGCTGATTCCATTTGACTTGCCTCCGGAAGTCTGTAATGTGATTCTGGCAGCGTCCCTCCACTAAAACGGTATACGCCTGTCAGTGGAAAAAATGTGTGGCATGGTGCACAGCGAAAGCTGTAGATCCTCTTGCTGCCCCTCTTTCTGAGGTCCTATTGTTCCTTCTCTCTTTGGCCCAGCAGGGCTCTGCTCTGGGTACTATCAAGGGCTACCTTTCTGCTCTTTCAGCCTTTCTTAGGCTGCATGATCAGCCCTCTCTTTACAAGTCCCCGGTTGTCAATAGATTTCTCAAAGGTATTACTCACCTTTTCCCTCCTATTCCTTTTGTGATGCCTCAATGGGACTTAAACCTGGTTCTCACATACTTGTTGTGCGCTCCCTTTGAGCATCTTTATAACTGCCCTTTGTGGTTATTAACTTTGAAAACTGTCTTCCTGGTGGCCATCATGTCCGCTTGGCGGGGGAGTGAGCTCCAAGCTCTTTCCTGTAAACCTCCTTTCCTGGCGATTCATCCGTACAAGGTTGTGCTTCGACCATGTCCCTCCTTTCTACCAAAAGTAGTCTGCCTTTCATCTCGGGCAAACTGTCACTCTGTACACTTTCTTTCCGCCTCCGCACCCTTCAAGAGAAGAGGAGAGGCTCCACCGTCTGGACCCAAAACGTGCACTTCCGTTCTATCTCAACCGCACACAACAATTCCGGGTGGATGACCAGCTCTTTGTTGGCTACGTGGGCGCCAAGAAAGGCCGGGCAGTGCACAAGTGAACTATCTCCCGATGGGTTGTCTTGTGCATTAAAGCCTGTTACTCTCTGGCTAAAAAGGAACCTCTGGTTGGGCTACGCGACCATTCTACCAGGGATATCGCAGCTACTACAGCATTGGGACGCGGTGTCTCCCTGCAAGACATCTGTCAGGCGGCCACTTGGGCCTCGTTGCATACTTTCACTAAGCACTATTGCCTTGACAGTCAAGTCCGGAGAGACGTCTTCTTTGGCCGTTCAGTTCTCCGTGACTTTCTGGTGTAATCTCACTTCGCAGACCCACCACCATAGTTGGTATTGCTCGGGTATGTATTCTAAGGTAAGGAATCTATCACTAACTTGTCTCTTTCAGATGCACAAGTTACTTACTTGTGTAACGATACATCTGTAAGAGACATTAGTTAGTGATAGATTCCTTACCGCCCGCCCATCCTCCCAGTTTGGCGAACTGTTCTTTAGGGTTCAGGTCAACCCTTTCAGGGCCTTAGTTCTATTGCACCAGTAGTCGGTCTCTGGCATGGCTCTGCGCTCCTGGCATGGAAAAGTTGTGTACAGAACTGACGTCAGGGCACGTCTAAGTAGCTCAGACAATGTCATTTCAGCGGCTACAACGGCAGCGATGTATGCTGAGCCGTACGACGACGCCTACCAACGCGCAGGGGTACTGCTGACGAAAACTTTCCGGATCCAGTCTGAGCCTGGGGATATTCTAAGGTAAGGAATCTATCACTAACTAATGTCTCTTACAGATATATCGTTACACAAGAAAGTAACTTGTGCTTTCTGAATAAAGTTCTAACTTTCTGCCAAATTTAATGTAATTCCATTCTGGGAGGAGCGCCAGGCAAGATGTCCAGGTGGACGCAATTCACCCTTGCTCCGGGACCCCATGCTGTAAATAGGGCTGATTTTTTGTGATTTCTTTGCTGAATGTAAGCGGTGGGCGAGGAGACCTATGTAGTGGAGGCGGCGGTTGTGGAGGACGAGCGACAGCTGAATCAAGGCTGTGTACCAGCTTTCAACTCAACGCGTTGGTAGCGGAGTGAACGATCCACAAAATGGCAGCGGTGCTCGGGATCTCCATTCCTGTCTCCCGCCGTGGCCGCCGTGTCTCATGGCCGTAAATGCGTTCACCCCTTGAAGGCCATAATCGGTGGAGGATATCTGCCGTGGGATCTGGCGATTGCAGGGGAGGTGGAGTGTTTGAACAGCAACAGGCGCCTGCCTGGACCTGCGCATACGCTGCCAGCATCAGGAAAACTGGTATCCCAGCACGGGCAATCCCCATTCACGTCAGAGAGTAGCTTGAGGGGCAGCAATTGGCCAAATGAAACGATGGGCCTGGGGGGCTGAGATAACCAGTGGGGGCAATCGATTGGGGCTTGCCTGATTCAACTGTGGTGCCCATAAGAGACTTGCCTGGCCTTGAGATAGCGCCCGCCATGCACCAAAGCAGCAAGCAGGTGTACGCATAACTGCCCCTTTTGGACTCTATATAGGGGATTCTATATGTAGGATTACTGGGAGAGGTGCCTGATTCAAATGTGGTCCCCAGAAGAGACTTGCCTGACCTTAAAGTGGCGCCCGCCATGCATTAAAGCAGCAAGAAGGACTAAGCATAACTGCCCCTTTTGGACCCTATGTATGGAATTCTATATGTAGGACTACTGGGAGATGAGGGCTGGCGACAAACAGGAGCTCTAAGGCCGACACTCCCCAGTGGGAGGACTGACTATCCCTAAGATGGCCGCTATGAGTGGGCCTTCCATAAAAGCACTCCATCTCCCCTTGTTGGGAAGGGATCCAGCTTTTGTTCCCTGGAGATTCAAAGACCCCTCTGAGAGAGACCACAGCGACAAGCGATTCACACTCATTAGAGGATTGGGAATGGTCCCACTACCACTGGCAGAACAGCACAGTTACCGGCGCTCTCGATGGAACTTTTGGCGATGCCCCCTAGGCGGAATCCAGAACCTTCTTTACGTACTGTGGTGCCCAAGCAACCTTGGCCGGTGAAGCTGTACTTTGCAGCTATAGAGAAGTTTGGATCTGGTTCACCCCTTGGCCGACACCTACCCAGCCGGACATCGGACACTGTTTTCCTAGTCTCTCCATTGTGTTTCTTTTCGCTCGCCCGCCTACTCCCTCCATGATTCTTTGTCTGCCTCCCCCTGTTCCAGCCTGACTTTCCTGTTTCCCCTAAACTACTTTCTCACTTGCCGTTTTTTCTCTTACGTTTATTCTATGCTTTTGTAACTTATGTATCTACATTATACTGTTCCCTTTCTATGCTATGCGACGCTCCAGCAACTGATGTAACTTTGTAACTATGTTCTGAAACAATGTCCTTCCTCATGTAAAGCACTCTGATACCTCCGGGTTTAGCCAGCCCTATATAAAACTTTTCAAATAAAATACATTTTGTCTGTACCACTTCCCCAAAATTTCTTATGGGACCTAATCTGGTAAGTCAAAATTTTTAACCCACACCCACTATTTTTTGCCCTTGCTTGACCGGTCACCCCAAAACTTTCCAGGAAGGCACTAATGTGGCTAAAAACTATTTGGGAAAGTATTGTGAAGATTGATCAAACTGTGCTAAAGTTATTAGTGAAACAACATTAATGCTCTAACTATGGAAACTCTAAATGAACAATCTGATAGACTACTAGCCGCAGATTCCTTCACGTAGAATTATCCCCAGGCGTGAGACTGGATCCGGAAACTTTTTGCCACAGCATCCCTGCGCGCCGGGGCGACATCACGCGACTCCACCCAGGCGTCTGCGTACGTGAAGTCAGCGAGGTCACATAAGACCCGCCCCGGCGCGCCCACGTCAGTTTTTTCCTTTTCCGCGTGCAATGTGGATCCGATCCTTGCTACGGGCATGTTGGGGCCCATTTTTCTTCCATTTCCTTTTGGTAGAACAGTGTGTGAATGCCTTCGAGCTTTAAGACTTGCACGTGAATGCCTTCGAGCTTCAAGACTTGCACGTTCCCCCACCCCCCCCCCGATTCCATTTCTTGGTGGGGAGTTTGGCCCATTTCCCCGGGCACCTCGTCCTTACCGGCCTGTTCAACAACCGGTGGATGTAGGGGAGTAATGGGAGGGTTCTGAAGACCCTCTTGCAGCTCAATGCGAGGATGAGCCTGAATGGGAAGGCGACATGGAGGGTCTAGTGGATCTGGATTTCTCTCCAAACCCTGGTACACTGTCCCCTTCTTCCGAGGCTACGGAGGTGGTTGGTACTTTTCAGTGGTGTTGCGTAGGGCAGCTGAGGCTCTTAACCTCGACCTCCCTTCTGTGCCTATCAGGACCAATCTCCTGACTGAGGTGCTGCAGCCAGCGTCGTCCTCCGTGGAGCTGCTGCTGCCCTTCAACAAAGCGCTTACTGACATCCTGTTGAGCACCTGGAACAAACCTAACACAGGGGTTCCTCTAGATAAGGGTGTAGCTCGCCGCCATCGCCCGGCGACCCCAGTTTCTGTGGCGGCACTCGCTCAGAGACGCTTTTCATCGCGAGTTGAGTTGCGGTCTATTGTATGCCTTTCCGCCTATACCACTTCTGCCCAGAGTGCTGAAGAAGATCAGACGCGACCGGGCCCAAGTCATTCTTGTGGCACCGGACTGGGCTCGAAGAGGTTGGTATCCCGAGCTACTCAGTATGAGCCTGGATCCCCCTATCCGACTGCCTCTTCGGGAGGATCTCCTGTCGCAGCAACAGTGGACGGTCCTCCACCCGAACCTGTCCAGCCTCCACCTCCTTGCGTGGAGATTGAGCGGCGACAGCTGATTCCATTTGACTTGCCTCCGGAAGTCTGTAATGTGATTCTGGCAGCGTCCCTCCACTAAAACGGTATACGCCTGTCAGTGGAACAAATGTGTGGCATGGTGCACAGCGAAAGCTGTAGATCCTCTTGCTGCCCCTCTTTCTGAGGTCCTATTGTTCCTTCTCTCTTTGGCCCAGCAGGGCTCTGCTCTGGGCACTATCAAGGGCTACCTTTCTGCTCTTTCAGCCTTTCTTAGGCTGCATGATCAGCCCTCTCTTTACAAGTCCCCGGTTGTCAATAGATTTCTCAAAGACATTACTCACCTTTTCCCTCCTATTCCTTTTGTGATGCCTCAATGGGACTTAAACCTGGTTCTCACATACTTGTTGTGCGCTCCCTTTGAGCATCTTTATAACTGCCCTTTGTGGTTATTAACTTTGAAAACTGTCTTCCTGGTGGCCATCATGTCCGCTTGGCGGGTGAGTGAGCTCCAAGCTCTTTCCTGTAAACCTCCTTTCCTGGCGATTCATCCGTACAAGGTTGTGCTTCGACCACGTCCCTCCTTTCTACCAAAAGTAGTCTGCCTTTCATCTCAGGCAAACTGTCATTCTGTACACTTTCTTTCCGCCTCCGCACCCTTCAAGAGAAGAGGAGAGGCTCCACCGTCTGGACCCAAAACGTGCACTTCCGTTCTATCTCAACCGCACACAACAATTCCGGGTGGATGACCAGCTCTTTGTTGGCTACGTGGGCGCCAAGAAAGGCCGGGCAGTGCACAAGTGAACTATCTCCCGATGGGTTGTCTTGTGCATTAAAGCCTGTTACTCTCTAGCTAAAAAGGAACCTCTGGTTGGGCTACGCGACCATTCTACCAGGGATATCGCAGCTACTACAGCATTGGGACGCGGTGTCTCCCTGCAAGACATCTGTCAGGCGGCCACTTGGGCCTCGTTGCATACTTTCACTAAGCACTATTGCCTTGACAGTCAAGTCCGGAGAGACGTCTTCTTTGGCCGTTCAGTTCTCCGTGACTTTCTGGTGTAATCTCACTTAGCAGACCCACCACCATAGTTGGTATTGCTCGGGTATGTATTCTAAGGTAAGGAATCTATCACTAACTTGTCTCTTTCAGATGCACAAGTTACTTACTTGTGTAACGATACATCTGTAAGAGACATTAGTTAGTGATAGATTCCTTACCGCCCGCCCATCCTCCCAGTTTGGCGAACTGTTCTTTAGGGTTCAGGTCAACCCTTTCAGGGCCTTAGTTCTATTGCACCAGTAGTCGGTCTCTGGCATGGCTCTGCGCTCCTGGCATGGAAAAGTTGTGTACAGAACTGACGTCAGGGCGCGTCTAAGTAGCTCAGACAACGTCATCTCAGCGGCTACGACGGCAGCGATGTACGCTGAGCCGTACGACGACGCCTACCAACGCGCAGGGGTACTGCTGACGAAAACTTTCCGGATCCAGTCTGAGCCTGGGGATATTCTAAGGTAAGGAATCTATCACTAACTAATGTCTCTTACAGATATATCGTTACACAAGTAAGTAACTTGTGCTTTCTGAATAAAGTTCTAACTTTCTGCCAAATTTAATGTAATTCCATTCTGGGAGGAGCGCCAGGCAAGATGGCCAGGTGGACGCAATTCACCCTTGCTCCGGGACCCCATGCTGTAAATAGGGCTGATTTTTTGTGATTTCTTTGCTGAATGTAAGCGGTGGGCGAGGAGACCTATGTCGTGGAGGCGGCGGTTGTGGAGGACGAGCGACAGCTGAATCAAGGCTGTGTACCAGCTTTCAACTCAACGCGTTGGTAGCGGAGTGAACGATCCACAAAATGGCAGCGGTGCTCGGGATCTCCATTCCTGTCTCCCGCCGTGGCCGCCGTTTCTCATGGCCGTAAATGCGTTCACCCCTTGAAGGCCATAATCGGTGGAGGATATCTGCCGTGGGATCTGGCGATTGCAGGGGAGGTGGAGTGTTTGAACAGCAACAGGCGCCTGCCTGGACCTGCGCATACGCTGCCAGCATCAGGAAAACTGGTATCCCAGCACGAGCAACCCCCATTCACGTCAGAGAGTAGCTTGAGGGGCAGCAATTGGCCAAATGAAACGATGGGCCTGGGGGGCTGAGATAACCAGTGGGGGCAATCGATTGGGGCTTGCCTGATTCAACTGTGGTGCCCATAAGAGACTTGCCTGGCCTTAAGATGGCACCCGCCATGCACCAAAGCAGCAAGCAGGTGTACGCATAACTGCCCCTTTTGGACTCTATATAGGGGATTCTATATGTAGGATTACTGGGAGAGGTGCCTGATTCAAATGTGGTCCCCAGAAGAGACTTGCCTGACCTTAAAGTGGCGCCCGCCATGCATTAAAGCAGCAAGCAGGACTAAGCATAACTGCCCCTTTTGGACCCTATGTATGGAATTCTATATGTAGGACTACTGGGAGATGAGGGCTGGCGACAAACAGGAGCTCTGAGGCCGACACTCCCCAGTGGGAGGACTGACTGTCCCTAATATGGCCGCTATGAGTGGGCCTTCTATAAAAGCACTCCATCTCCCCTTGTTGGGAAGGGATCCAGCTTTTGTTCCCTGGAGATTCAAAGACCCCTCTGAGAGAGACCACAGCGACAAGAGATTCACACTCATTAGAGGATTGGGAATGGTCCCACTACCACTGGCAGAACAGCACAGTGACCGGCGCTCTCGATGGAACTTTTGGCGATGCCCCCTAGGCGGAATCCAGAACCTTCTTTACGTACTGTGGTGCCCAAGCAACCTTGGCCGGTGAAGCTGTACTTTGCAGCTATAGAGAAGTTTGGATCTGGTTCACCCCTTGGCCGACACCTACCCAGCCGGACATCGGACACTGTTTTCCTAGTCTCTCCATTGTGTTTCTTTTCGCTCGCCCGCCTACTCCCTCCATGATTCTTTGTCTGCCTCCCCCTGTTCCAGCCTGACTTTCCTGTTTCCCCTAAACTACTTTCTCACTTGCCGTTTTTTCTCTTACGTTTATTCTATGCTTTTGTAACTTATGTATCTACATTATACTGTTCCCTTTCTATGCTATGCGACGCTCCAGCAACTGATGTAACTTTGTAACTATGTTCTGAAACAATGTCCTTCCTCATGTAAAGCACTCTGATACCTCCGGGTTTAGCCAGCCCTATATAAAACTTTTCAAATAAAATACATTTTGTCTGTACCACTTCCCCAAAATTTCTTATGGGACCTAATCTGGTAAGTCAAAATTTTTAACCCACACCCACTATTTTTTGCCCTTGCTTGACCGGTCACCCCAAAACTTTCCAGGAAGGCACTAATGTGGCTAAAAACTATTTGGGAAAGTATTGTGAAGATTGATCAAACTGTGCTAAAGTTATTAGTGAAACAACATTAATGCTCTAACTATGGAAACTCTAAATGAACAATCTGATAGACTACTAGCCGCAGATTCCTTCACGTAGAATTATCCCCAGGCGTGAGACTGGATCCGGAAACTTTTTGCCACAGCATCCCTGCGCGCCGGGGCGACATCACGCGACTCCACCCAGGCGTCTGCGTACGTGAAGTCAGCGAGGTCACATAAGACCCGCCCCGGCGCGCCCACGTCAGTTTTTTCCTTTTCCGCGTGCAATGTGGATCCGATCCTTGCTACGGGCATGTTGGGGCCCATTTTTCTTCCATTTCCTTTTGGTAGAACAGTGTGTGAATGCCTTCGAGCTTTAAGACTTGCACGTGAATGCCTTCGAGCTTCAAGACTTGCACGTTCCCCCACCCCCCCCCCGATTCCATTTCTTGGTGGGGAGTTTGGCCCATTTCCCCGGGCACCTCGTCCTTACCGGCCTGTTCAACAACCGGTGGATGTAGGGGAGTAATGGGAGGGTTCTGAAGACCCTCTTGCAGCTCAATGCGAGGATGAGCCTGAATGGGAAGGCGACATGGAGGGTCTAGTGGATCTGGATTTCTCTCCAAACCCTGGTACACTGTCCCCTTCTTCCGAGGCTACGGAGGTGGTTGGTACTTTTCAGTGGTGTTGCGTAGGGCAGCTGAGGCTCTTAACCTCGACCTCCCTTCTGTGCCTATCAGGACCAATCTCCTGACTGAGGTGCTGCAGCCAGCGTCGTCCTCCGTGGAGCTGCTGCTGCCCTTCAACAAAGCGCTTACTGACATCCTGTTGAGCACCTGGAACAAACCTAACACAGGGGTTCCTCTAGATAAGGGTGTAGCTCGCCGCCATCGCCCGGCGACCCCAGTTTCTGTGGCGGCACTCGCTCAGAGACGCTTTTCATCGCGAGTTGAGTTGCGGTCTATTGTATGCCTTTCCGCCTATACTACTTCTGCCCAGAGTGCTGAAGAAGATCAGACGCGACCGGGCCCAAGTCATTCTTGTGGCACCGGACTGGGCTCGAAGAGGTTGGTATCCCGAGCTACTCAGTATGAGCCTGGATCCCCCTATCCGACTGCCTCTTCGGGAGGATCTCCTGTCGCAGCAACAGTGGACGGTCCTCCACCCGAACCTGTCCAGCCTCCACCTCCTTGCGTGGAGATTGAGCGGCGACAGCTGATTCCATTTGACTTGCCTCCGGAAGTCTGTAATGTGATTCTGGCAGCGTCCCTCCACTAAAACGGTATACGCCTGTCAGTGGAACAAATGTGTGGCATGGTGCACAGCGAAAGCTGTAGATCCTCTTGCTGCCCCTCTTTCTGAGGTCCTATTGTTCCTTCTCTCTTTGGCCCAGCAGGGCTCTGCTCTGGGCACTATCAAGGGCTACCTTTCTGCTCTTTCAGCCTTTCTTAGGCTGCATGATCAGCCCTCTCTTTACAAGTCCCCGGTTGTCAATAGATTTCTCAAAGGTATTACTCACCTTTTCCCTCCTATTCCTTTTGTGATGCCTCAATGGGACTTAAACCTGGTTCTCACATACTTGTTGTGCGCTCCCTTTGAGCATCTTTATAACTGCCCTTTGTGGTTATTAACTTTGAAAACTGTCTTCCTGGTGGCCATCATGTCCGCTTGGCGGGTGAGTGAGCTCCAAGCTCTTTCCTGTAAACCTCCTTTCCTGGCGATTCATCCGTACAAGGTTGTGCTTCGACCACGTCCCTCCTTTCTACCAAAAGTAGTCTGCCTTTCATCTCAGGCAAACTGTCATTCTGTACACTTTCTTTCCGCCTCCGCACCCTTCAAGAGAAGAGGAGAGGCTCCACCGTCTGGACCCAAAACGTGCACTTCCGTTCTATCTCAACCGCACACAACAATTCCGGGTGGATGACCAGCTCTTTGTTGGCTACGTGGGCGCCAAGAAAGGCCGGGCAGTGCACAAGTGAACTATCTCCCGATGGGTTGTCTTGTGCATTAAAGCCTGTTACTCTCTAGCTAAAAAGGAACCTCTGGTTGGGCTACGCGACCATTCTACCAGGGATATCGCAGCTACTACAGCATTGGGACGCGGTGTCTCCCTGCAAGACATCTGTCAGGCGGCCACTTGGGCCTCGTTGCATACTTTCACTAAGCACTATTGCCTTGACAGTCAAGTCCGGAGAGACGTCTTCTTTGGCCGTTCAGTTCTCCGTGACTTTCTGGTGTAATCTCACTTAGCAGACCCACCACCATAGTTGGTATTGCTCGGGTATGTATTCTAAGGTAAGGAATCTATCACTAACTTGTCTCTTTCAGATGCACAAGTTACTTACTTGTGTAACGATACATCTGTAAGAGACATTAGTTAGTGATAGATTCCTTACCGCCCGCCCATCCTCCCAGTTTGGCGAACTGTTCTTTAGGGTTCAGGTCAACCCTTTCAGGGCCTTAGTTCTATTGCACCAGTAGTCGGTCTCTGGCATGGCTCTGCGCTCCTGGCATGGAAAAGTTGTGTACAGAACTGACGTCAGGGCGCGTCTAAGTAGCTCAGACAACGTCATCTCAGCGGCTACGACGGCAGCGATGTACGCTGAGCCGTACGACGACGCCTACCAACGCGCAGGGGTACTGCTGACGAAAACTTTCCGGATCCAGTCTGAGCCTGGGGATATTCTAAGGTAAGGAATCTATCACTAACTAATGTCTCTTACAGATATATCGTTACACAAGTAAGTAACTTGTGCTTTCTGAATAAAGTTCTAACTTTCTGCCAAATTTAATGTAATTCCATTCTGGGAGGAGCGCCAGGCAAGATGTCCAGGTGGACGCAATTCACCCTTGCTCCGGGACCCCATGCTGTAAATAGGGCTGATTTTTTGTGATTTCTTTGCTGAATGTAAGCGGTGGGCGAGGAGACCTATGTCGTGGAGGCGGCGGTTGTGGAGGACGAGCGACAGCTGAATCAAGGCTGTGTACCAGCTTTCAACTCAACGCGTTGGTAGCGGAGTGAACGATCCACAAAATGGCAGCGGTGCTCGGGATCTCCATTCCTGTCTCCCGCCGTGGCCGCCGTTTCTCATGGCCGTAAATGCGTTCACCCCTTGAAGGCCATAATCGGTGGAGGATATCTGCCGTGGGATCTGGCGATTGCAGGGGAGGTGGAGTGTTTGAACAGCAACAGGCGCCTGCCTGGACCTGCGCATACGCTGCCAGCATCAGGAAAACTGGTATCCCAGCACGAGCAACCCCCATTCACGTCAGAGAGTAGCTTGAGGGGCAGCAATTGGCCAAATGAAACGATGGGCCTGGGGGGCTGAGATAACCAGTGGGGGCAATCGATTGGGGCTTGCCTGATTCAACTGTGGTGCCCATAAGAGACTTGCCTGGCCTTAAGATGGCACCCGCCATGCACCAAAGCAGCAAGCAGGTGTACGCATAACTGCCCCTTTTGGACTCTATATAGGGGATTCTATATGTAGGATTACTGGGAGAGGTGCCTGATTCAAATGTGGTCCCCAGAAGAGACTTGCCTGACCTTAAAGTGGCGCCCGCCATGCATTAAAGCAGCAAGCAGGACTAAGCATAACTGCCCCTTTTGGACCCTATGTATGGAATTCTATATGTAGGACTACTGGGAGATGAGGGCTGGCGACAAACAGGAGCTCTGAGGCCGACACTCCCCAGTGGGAGGACTGACTGTCCCTAATATGGCCGCTATGAGTGGGCCTTCTATAAAAGCACTCCATCTCCCCTTGTTGGGAAGGGATCCAGCTTTTGTTCCCTGGAGATTCAAAGACCCCTCTGAGAGAGACCACAGCGACAAGAGATTCACACTCATTAGAGGATTGGGAATGGTCCCACTACCACTGGCAGAACAGCACAGTGACCGGCGCTCTCGATGGAACTTTTGGCGATGCCCCCTAGGCGGAATCCAGAACCTTCTTTACGTACTGTGGTGCCCAAGCAACCTTGGCCGGTGAAGCTGTACTTTGCAGCTATAGAGAAGTTTGGATCTGGTTCACCCCTTGGCCGACACCTACCCAGCCGGACATCGGACACTGTTTTCCTAGTCTCTCCATTGTGTTTCTTTTCGCTCGCCCGCCTACTCCCTCCATGATTCTTTGTCTGCCTCCCCCTGTTCCAGCCTGACTTTCCTGTTTCCCCTAAACTACTTTCTCCCTTGCCGTTTTTTCTCTTACGTTTATTCTATGCTTTTGTAACTTATGTATCTACATTATACTGTTCCCTTTCTATGCTATGCGACGCTCCAGCAACTGATGTAACTTTGTAACTATGTTCTGAAACAATGTCCTTCCTCATGTAAAGCACTCTGATACCTCCGGGTTTAGCCAGCACTATATAAAACTTTTCAAATAAAATACATTTTGTCTGTACCACTTCCCCAAAATTTCTTATGGGACCTAATCTGGTAAGTCAAAATTTTTAACCCACTATTTTTTGCCCTTGCTTGACCGGTCACCCCAAAACTTTCCAGGAAGGCACTAATGTGGCTAAAAACTATTTGGGAAAGTATTGTGAAGATTGATCAAACTGTGCTAAAGTTATTAGTGAAACAACATTAATGCTCTAACTATGGAAACTCTAAATGAATAATCTGATAGACTACTAGCCTCAGATTCCTTCACGTAGAATTATCCCCAGGCGTGAGACTGGATCCGGAAACCTTTTGCCACAGCATCCCTGCGCGCCGGGGCGACATCACGCGACTCCACCCAGGCGTCGTCTGCGTACGTGAAGTCAGCGAGGTCACATAAGACCCGCCCCGGCGCACCCACGTCAGTTTTTTCCTTTTCCGCGTGCAATGTGGATCCGATCCTTGCTACAGGCATGTTGGGGGCCCATTTTTCTTCCATTTCCTTGTGGTAGAACAGTGTGTGAATGCCTTTGAGCTTTAAGACTTGCACGTCTTGTGGGCATCTTATGTCGGCGACTGACCCTCACCTCATTTGTATGTGGTGTTTGGGGGAGGATCACGGCACCACAGATTGTACGGCGTGCCAACAGTTGAAGCCAAAGTCGCGGCGGGAGCGCCGTATGAAACTTCTCTCGGCGTGTCTCTCCAGGTCGACGTCCTCCCCTCGGTCTGCTTCGGCGAACGGCTTCAGATACAGCCGTGGTCGTCGTCCTCCTCGCCCTTCTCCGATGTCACGTGAGCGTCGCGACCCGAAGGGTAAGTGTCACAGTTTGTCCCCGGGGGCTGGTTTCCGGCCTACCGGGGGCGTGGACTCCACGCGGGTGATGCGGCCCCGCGTGTCGTCCTATCCACCGTTTCCCGGTGTTGGGGCATCGAGAGTCCAAATGGAGACATACGTGGCGGCTTTGCAGGCCTCGCTGGCACCTCCTCCTCCTCCTCCTCCTCCTCCTCCTTCTCCTCCTGGGGCGTTGGCGGATCCCTCGCTCTGTGCAGGGCCCTCCGCGGCAGCGCCGGTGGCTCCTGTCCCGGCGCCGACTGGTTCGGAGGCAGGCTTGGAGGATGTGGTACAGTTGGGGTGCGGCTCCTCTGGGGCACCTCCTTCAGGCCATGGCGCCTCTGCCTCGCCGCAAACTCCTGCGGGGGTCCCTGTGGTGTCGCGGGAGATCGCCGGGGCTCGGGTTGCATTCCCCGAGCCCCTCTCGGTCCTTTGACAAGGTGGTCTTGTCTAAGGCCGAGGTGACGCCGCTACGGCGCCGGCAGCAGCTGGACTGTGCGGGGCCACAGGGGTCGGTGGACCCTCCTCGTCCCGCTCCGGGTCGAGGCTGAGGGAAGACCTCTCGTCCCTCTCCGGGCCCCTCTCGTCCCTCCCCACAGGCGGTTGCCTCGTCGGAGGGCGAGTCAGAGGTTGTATCATCCCTGGCGCCGCCACATGGGTTGCCAAGTGATCTTCGCCTCATTCTGGGCCGCGGCTGGCCGAGGGCTATGTGCCACTCCCCAAGCCCGTCTCGTTCCCCCACGCAGGTGGCTGCCTGGCGGGGGAGGGTCGGCGTCACTCTGGTGTCGCCCCGGGGCCGGTGCGGCTCCAGCTCTACTCCGGTCTTCCCTCCGGTCCCCGGTGTGGGGTGACTTGGAGGTACCTTGTCTGGTGACGCCGGCTGGTGCAGACGTCCTACCTCAAGCAGCGGACTCTACGGCTCCGCGCAGGGGTCCTACTGTGGATTCGTCTTCGGACGCTCCTTCTTCCCCAGAGGCAGGCTGTATATTGGTGTCGTCCTCCCTGGAGACTGGTCGCCATGTGGTGTCTTTTTCACCAGAGTCGAAGGGCGGCTCCCCACCCTTCCTGAGGCAGAAGTGTTCGTCGGAAGAGCGGTGGGTCCCTCATTCTTCAGCTCCTTCTGACTTCCAGGTCTGGCCCTTGCCTGCCTCGCTTGGCCTCGGGGACGGCCGCCTTAGTTTGCAGCCGTCGCCCTCAGAGGAGCTGCTTTCTCCACCGCGGGGCCCTATGGAGGCAGGTGCCGCTTTCGCACTCGCGGTGTCCACGGCTGTGGGCATTCTGCGCATGGGTGACCCGGTGGCTCACTTTCCGGCGAACCATCTATTGGAGGCCCTCCACCAGGGCTCTGGTGGGAGGGAAATCGTGCTTCCCTTTGAAGGTTCGCTCCTTTCTTCCTTGACGGGGGCTTGGAGGCATCCTGCCTCAGGGGACCCGGTGCCTCAGCAGCTTCTGCACTGGCACCTCCCAGCGTCGCGGGACAGAGCATGTCTTTCCCTTCACCCTTCAGCCGCCAGCCCCCTTTTGCGGATTGCTTTCCCCTCCCTGCCGCCACTGGTGACTCCGCCATCCCGAGAGGCTCGCTGGCTGGACTCTTGTGGACGCAACATGTTCGCCTCGACCTGCGGGCCCTTAACAACCTTGTGTGTGCTGGCTAGGGCCTCCTCCTGTTTGTGGGACTTGGCTGAGTCTCTGGGATCTGCAGCATCCCAGGAGTCTGGCCTGGTGGACTTACGGCATCATGCATTGGATGTCCGGGAGCTTGCGGCGTTTATTCTCCGCTCCGCTCTGGACATCTTGGAGGTGCTGGGCCGGACCATGGCTTCCTCAGTCGCTCTCCTTCGCCATGCTTGGCTTCAGGACGGAGTATTCCCTGAGAATATTCGGGAGCGACTCATCGACCTTCCGTTTGATGGCAGCCTGTTGTTCCATGCCCCGGCCGACACCACCATCCAAAGGCTCTTGGCGGGGCTCCGTCCTCCTCCTCCGCCTTCTCCTCCTCCACCGCCTTCTCCTCCTCCTCCTCCTCCGTCTCCTCCTCAGTGACTTCTGAGTTGGGTTGATTCTGGGCCTTCTTAAGCTGGCTGTGCAGTGTATTTTCTGGCCGTTTATGTCCTTCCTTGGGACTTTGGCATTGTTGGCTGCTGGACGGCCCTTGTGTTGATTGTGTGTGGTTCTGCAGGATTTGTTGTGCAGGCTTGGCTCTGAGATTGGGCCTTCTGCTTTGCTTGAGCTGCTTGTCAAACCTTCAGCGGGGGTGTTTTTTTCCCCATGGCTCCTTTGTTTTTCCCTCTGCTGCGGAAGTTCTTCCAAAGAAGGTTCCCATATCTTGGGACTTAACGTACCCTATATGGGGTAGTGGTAGCTGTCCTATGGCTTGCGCTCTGCTAGAGGGTTCTGGTTGCCTTCGGGTGCCTGTTCTCCATGGCGTTTAGGTAGGTTGCTTTTGCTTCCTGAGGTCGTGTGCATGGCCAATCGTAGTGGTGGCCCGGGCATCTCCTCCTCTCACTGCTCCTGTCCTGAGGTCTGGGATGATCCTGTGTGTCCCTTGCCAGGCGTCGCCTCCTCAGCCTTCCTGGGCCGTCGGGCTGGTCTTCTTGCTTCTGGCTTTTACTGCCGGCGCTGTTCTTGCTGGCAGGCTGCTCTCCATCTGGAGTGGGTTTGCCTTCTTTCCCCTGGTTTCCTTGGGACCGCTAGGCTGCTTCTTCTTTTTCTTCCGCTTTTCCTGTCTTGGCATTGGGCGGAAGCTATGTTGCCTTGTGGGGGAGTGGGGTGCTTCGGCCTCTCAGTCCTTGCCCTTGGTTCCTCTGCTGTGAGTGTATGAGCCTCTTCAGCCAGTTAGTTCTCTCTCCGGTGTTGCAAGCTGCTGTACCCAGATTGTCATTGTGGAAGTCCACAAGAGCCTCCTAAATATAGCGGTAAATGGGTCGGATAGTTATGGGCGAACCAAGGGTGCCTCATCTTATCACTTACGTCCCTTTGCGCTCTGGAATGCCATCAACTTAAAGTCAGATCAGTTGACTGGGGGTGAGTGCTTGCAATGTTCAACACTCCGTCCATCATTTCCTTTGGTTTTTGCTTTGTTCGCCATAAGTTGGCAGGGTATGCTCAGACGTGAGTCCCTTGCTCACTTTGCCACTGGATTCAAGCAAGCCTGGCTGAAGACGGCTGAAATGCCAGAAACCGGTCCCAGGAAGCTTGTTTCCGGTCCAGGGAAGACATGGCTTGGCAGTTCGGGCTGGGCTGTTCCCATGAGGCACAGGGTCAGACTGACTTGCATATGGCAATGTCTGAACTGGGGTGGCAGAGTGGGCTAAAGAACGGTGATGGATTAAACCCAGATCACTTGACTGGGGGTGAGTGCTTGCAATGTTCAACACTCCGTTCATCATTTCCTTTGGTATCAACTTAAATTCAGGCACACTGCTCACGCAGCCTCTGGTGCTCTCATCTTCCTGACCTGGTGCAGAGGTCCCATTATGCAACCAGTTTGATCCCTCCTACAAGCTACGCTACCTCATTTAGACTGCTGGGGTGGCTCTCTAACTTGGGAGCTGGGCCTTGACAGGTCTCGGTATGGGGTTGTCACTTGTCGGGCATTGTCTCACCTTCATTAGCCCCGCAACTTGGGTCTAGACCTCCCACTGCTACCACTCGGGTGGGGCAGACCCTGGGTGGCAGTGAGCTTCACTCTTGTCTCCGCCCCGGAGGACTCCGTTAAGCAAGTACGCTGCCATCTTGTCCACAGCCGCCCTCTCCAAATCCGCTCTCATCCGACTCAAATATAAAGTCACCTTTGCTCATAAGGGTTTCCTCGATGACTCTACATTCTTATGGTGCCTCTACGAGCCAGAGTGCTCCATTAGCAGATGTTTGGCTGTAACTTTCCTGAAGACGGTAGCGGAGCCTCCGTGGATCGCGTCCACTTGGCCATCTTGGCTAGCTACGCCCGATTTAATATTGAAAAGGAGGGTTTATGCCTGTCAAAAGTTTTTTTTGTTTTTTTTTTAACAGGTAATTTTTAAACTACGAGAACAGGCTACAGTGGTAGACCTGCAGTCATGTTTTGCACTCTCATGATAGGGTTTTTTTTTTTTTTTTTTTTTTTTTTTTTAAACCGTTTATTACAAAACTCAAAAAATATACAAAGATGGGCCTACAACCTTCCGGCCGCTAGCAGACAAAAGGAGCATATGATACACATTGTAGAGCGTGTGTTGCGGATGAGGAAGATGCACAGGAGTTAGCAGCGTTGATAGCCACACCATCCGGACCCCACTGTACGGTTTCATTTTAAACTGAAAGAACAACCAGAAAAACAAACCCACAAGGCAATCCACAATCAGAAATAGCAGCATGTGCTCCCCTGAGAGGGGGACCCTACCAGTCCATAGGAGTATCAAGAAGGGGAAGAGATCAGGACTAGGGCTGGGTAAACTCAATGCCCGGAACAAGGAAGATGGGTCGGCTAAGGGGATGGGGCAGGCGACGGATCGGGCAATAACGGCGGAGCACAGATTCCCCCGCGGTAGGCGTTCCAGGGGCCCCCATACTTTCACCCATGTCCCAGGCTTACCTCTCGCCACATACACCACCTTTTCCCGAAACATGCACCAATCCATATGTTCCTTCCAGGCCGAGACAGTCGGGGACCTCTGGGATCCCCACAGTTGAGCAATATCGCGCTTGGCCACCATATATCCCAGAGTCACCCACCACGTCTGTGGCGCCGAGTAGTCGGTAGGTTCCCACACATTCAACAGGCATCTCCTCGCTTCGGGTAGCAGCACCACATGCGTAACCACACGCAGGACCTCATGCACACCACGCCAGAATCGCTCCACCTCCGGGCATCCCCACAATATATGCAGAAAGGTCCCCAAAGCGCCACACCCACGCTTACACAACCCGTCCACAGCATAGCCCATACGCAGGAGCCTTGGCCCCGTCATGTAGACTCTGTGGAGTATCTTGAGCTGGACGAAGCGAAGGCGGGCCGGTATGGCCACCTCTTTCGGGGAGGCCACCGCAGAGGTCCAGTCCTCGTCGTCCAGCTCCAGTCCATCGGCAACCCAAGCCTCACGAAGGGCAGTCAGCAATCCCGAGCGGTCATTGATCAGTTTTTTGTAGATCAGTGAGATCGTGCTGTCCGGAACGTGCCCATCCAGCACTCTATCCTCCAGGGGGGAATACTCCGGGATGGATGCAACGTCCGGGAAGACGGAGCCCAGTGCATGACGGATCTGCAAATACCGAAAGTACTCCCTGTCATGCAACTGGAATTCCGTCTGCAGCATCTCGAACGTTTTAAATCCTCCCCTCGTCCAGAGATCCCCCACTTTGCTGATGCCTATCATGTCCCACTTCTCGAAGCCCTTCGAGGTCCACAGGGAGCCCAACTGCTCGGACGCGTATAGTGGTGATGCCCGGGTCAGACGGTCCTTCCACCCCATCGCCACATTAGCCGCGTGCCACACTCGCACCATGACACGCGTGGGGCCGGTCAGCCGAGCGTCGGGCGCGCTGGAGTAGAGCGCTCGATTATAGTCCCCACCCGGGAGTAGCATCTTATCCATTTCGAATGCCGGGTTTAAGGCGGGCCCGTACAGGCCGTGATTAATCGCAGCCAGCTGGGAGGCCCAATAGTACCGTTTGATATCCGGGAGGGCAATCCCTCCGTCATACCATGGGAGCGTCAGCTTCGCCAGGGCGATACGCGGCCTCCCGTCCCAGAACAGGCGGCGCTGCAAACTCTCCACCTTGCGGAAGTAGCGCGCTGGGACGAGGTCCATAGTATTCTGCAAAGCGTACAGGAAACGCGGCAGAGACATCATCTTAAACAATGCCGCCCGGCCGAGCGGCGAAAGCGGCAAGCGCCGCCAGCGCGTGACATCTTCCTTTAGGCGCTGGAGGGGGGGAAGCAAGTTCCGATCATACCGGGCCTCCGGGTCCAGAGTAATGAAGACACCCAGGTACCGAAATCCCTGCGGGGCGATCTGGATCGGACAGCCCCGCGGGAGAATAGGAGCCTCCCCAGAGAGAACATACACGCACGATTTAGCCCAGTTGATGACAAGGCCGGAGTTACGACCAAATGAATGCAAACCATCAACCAGTACTATCAGTGATTTACGTGGGGAAGCTAGGTACAAGAGGATGTCATCAGCGTATAGGGATACGCGGTCCTCATACTCGGGGGTCCAACGGAGACCACGAATAGAAGGTTCCCACCGCAGCCACTCCGCCAGGGGCTCCAAGGCAAGCGCAAAAAGGAGCGGCGATAAGGGGCAGCCCTGCCACGTGCCCCGGCCCAGCTCGAACGGAGCCGACACTCTACCGTTCACCACCACCTGCGCCAATGGGCCCGAATACAGCAATTTGACCCAACTGATGAACCCTGCGCCAAAGCCAAACTTCGCAAGCATCGCCCAGATGTATGGCCATTCAAGCGTGTCAAACGCCATGGTGGCGTCCAAGGACGCCAAAATGGCCGGCTCCCGTATGTACTGAACACGTGCGAGCACTCCATGTAAACGCCGCAAGTTAAGGGCCGTGTTACGATGGGGAATAAAGCCGGACTGATCCTGGTGAACCAGGTCGCCCACCACGCCGACCAGCCGATTGGCCAGGACCTTGGCGAGAATTTTGGGCTCCGCGTTCAGTAGCGAAATAGGCCGATAGGATGTAACCCGGTCCCGAGGTCTCCCCTCCTTGTGGATAACCACGATTGTAGCCAGACGCTGGTCCAGCGGTAGGGAGCCCACCGAGTGAGCCTCCAGGAACATCGATCGGAGATATGGTGCCAGCGTGTCCGGTCGCAACTTGTACAACTCGATGGGGAGACCATTAGGACCCATGGCCTTGCCGGAAGCGACCGAACGTATGGCGAGGGCGATTTCGTCGGAGGTTGGAGCGGCGTCCAACGACACTCTGTCCTCCTCCGAAAGGGAAGGCAGCGCGATATCCCTGAGCAGGGCACGGGAATCCTCTTCAGAGCGGGAAGACACCGGGGAATACACCCCACGGAAATAATCCGCGAAGCAGGAGACAATTTCTTCCGGCTCAATAACACACACACCGTCCGTTTTCTCAATCAGCGGGACTACACGACTCGCTCTCTCCTTTTTGTCCAGCCACGCAATCAATTTACCAGCCTTATCACCCACATCATACAGTCTCCCCTGTTGCTCTCTACTGAGGCCCCTGGCCGCCTCCGTGACGAGGGCCCGATAGGCCGCTTGCTTGAGTTGGAGAACATGTAATACGGCATCCGTCACCCCACATTCTAGATTACCCTCCAACTCGGCTATCTCAGCTTCCACCCGGGTCACCTCCTCCCGCTCGCGCCTCCGGGTGTGGGAAATAAGGGACAGGGCCTCTCCTCGTAGTACTGTCTTGAATGCCTCCCACAGTGAGACAGCCGAAGGCACGGACCCCACATTCTCGTCAAAATAGCGCTGGAGGGATTTAATCAATTCAGCGCGAATGGTGGGGTCGCGCAAGTACCAGGGATTGATCGGGACCACCCTACCCTCACCCCTCGGAAAAAGATCCAGGTGTAACAGGAGCGGGGAATGGTCCGAGATACCCCGTGCCAAATGGCGCACCTCTCCCACCCTCCCAACATAGGCCGCCGGGACCAGGACATAATCTAGTCGTGAGAGACTACCATGGGCCCCCGAATGGAAGGTATACTGTAGCTGCGTGGGATGTTTTAAACGCCAGCAATCCACCAATCCCAAAGTGTCCAATAGGCCAGATAGCCACGCTTGGGCCCGGGGGAGGTCCCTAGGGGGGTGACGATCCACAGTCCCGGAAACCACCGCATTGAAATCCCCCCCCCACCACCAGAATCCCCCCCGGAAGGCCAAGGAGGAGGCGCCCCAGGTCCGCAAAGGTAGTCGACTGCAGCCCCGGCGGGATGTATACTGACACAAAAACGACCACTTTGCCCTCCATCCTTCCCACCAAGACCGTGTAACGTCCCCTGTCGTCATGGAGCACCTCATCAATCTCCAACGGGAGCGAGTTCTTAACCATGATGCCCACCCCCCTTGAGCCAGATGTGAAGCCCGAATGGGCCACTAGGCGATAGCCACGCCGATTCATGGCGCAGAAGGAGTTGCCAATGAGGTGTGTCTCCTGCAGAAAAACTACATCGGGCGAGATTCGCTTCAAGAACTGCAGGACCACACCACGTTTAATCCTGTCCCCCAGTCCATTTACGTTCCAGGACAACAGAGTTAGTTCCCTACCCCCCATCATAGACAGAAGCCACCATTTGTCCCCCCGAGAGCACTATAGAGCTAACACAATGATACTTTTGCCTTGTGGTAAAAACGAACAACACCCCCCCCATCCCTGCCCACCCGCCCCAACAAAACTCCCCCCTCCCTGCACCCCTGCATGAGCCCGAACAGCCCCCCCAACGTGCAGTGTGCCTGTCGCAGCTTGGCTGGGAAGAGCATAGCGTATTTAAGGTTCAGGTCCCGAAGACGGCGCTTGACGCCTAGGAAGCTCAGTCTCTGCTTCTGGACCGCTGGGGTGAAATCAGGGTAAAAATTCACCTCCATATTGTCAAGCTTAACCGGCCCATGCAGTCTGGAGGCTTGCAGGATAGCGTCTCTGTCCCGAAAGTTGAAAATCCGGGCAATGAGAGGTCGCGGAGGGGCTCCGACCTTCGGCCTTCCCCCGGGAACCCTGTGGGCCCGCTCCACCGCGAAGAATTTACTCAGCCCCCGTGGCTGGAGATGGGTAGCGATCAGGTCCTCCACAAATAGGTCCGCCGCCGCTTCCTCCCGTCCCTCGGGCACCCCGATGATGCGGATGTTGTTCCTCCGGGCCCGACTCTCGGAGTCCTCCAGGCGCCGATCCATAAGCGCGCTCGCCTGACTAAGCCGGCGCACCTCTGTTTGTAGTGCCGCCACCTCAGTAGTAAGGCCCGATGCGGTGTGGGCCAAAGAATCAACTCGGTCGTTGGTCTTGGAAAGATCGGCCCTCACCAGGCCAACATCCACGAGGACCGAGTCGATCTTCTGTGCCAGTGTGTCGAACCGCTGGCCCACCGAGGCCTTCATTTCGGCAATGGCGCCCATGACATCCCGCAGAGTCAGATCCGTGGGCAGGTCCGGGGCATCAGGAGGGCCCTCAGGGGACTTGTGCGGTCCGCCGGGAGATCCCTTCTGGAGGGTATAGCGGTCCATACTGTTGGCCTGATGGGTGGTGCCACGCCGGGTCGACTTGGTCTTTGCCCGGTCTCCATCTTGTTTCGTGGCCATGGCCACCAGTCCCCCGGTCGCACCAGCCACGTCGTGAAGGGCAGGCAATCAGGGCCACAAGCTCCGGGGGGGGCCACCCCAGATCGGCGGGGTGGGTCACAGCCAGCGGGCAGGCCGAGTCTCCCAGCGAGGCCACACCAACACAAAGAGCCCCGCGACCCAACCCTGCAGAGACGGCAAGGGGGTGCGAAAGCGAAAGTGCGGGGTACGCGACTCGCCACGCCCGGCCCGCCGCTGTTGTTCACTTTGTCACTGGGTCACCCCTCAGCGCAAATCCGGGGTCTGGCGAGGAGAAGGCCGCAGACTTCAATCGGTGCTCACTCCGGTGTCCGAGGTCCGATGTGACAACGGGAAACGGGTGCCACCTCAGCTCAGGCTCACCAACACAGTCCCCTCATCCGAGACAGGATAAATTCAGGATAGTCGTAGGAGGTTGCGGAGGTCCTCGGGAGCCTCGCACCTACGCGGCCATCTTGGTTGCGCGCTAGGCTCCTCCCCCTCTCATGATAGGGTTGGTACAATGTGTACTGCAGTCCAACTAGTGACATTTAATTTACAGGCCCTGGGTACACTTTGTACGATATACTTGTGACTTATGGGTAAGTTGCGTATGCCAGTTAGGAATACAGCCATGTTTTAAGGGTCAGAGCACCTGCACTGGGGCCTGGTAAGCACAGAGCCAAAAAACCAGCAGCATCAGTTTGAAAAAAACAAAATGGCGGAGATCACGCAAACAGAGGTATTTTTCTACAGTGTTCATCTAGGCATATCTCGCCTTCTTTTTTTTCTCTTTCATTGGCCCAGGAAGGCCTTGCTGTGGCCACATTTAAGGCTCATTTGTCAGCCTCATCAGCTTTTTTTACAGTTAAATGATCAGCAATCCTTGTTTAAATCGCCTGTTGTGATACATTTTCTAAAATGACTGACCCACGTGTTTCCACTGATGCCCCAATGGGATCTGAACTTAGTTTCCACATTTCTGATAAGCACATCATTTGAACCAATGCTCATTTGCCCTCTAACTTTATTAAACTTGAAGACAGTAGTCTTCATAGCCAGGGTCAATGGAACTAAGCAATTGTGTGGGCACTGCATTTTTTGCATAGTTAAGGATTAACATCATAGTCCATCATCTGCTGCATAATCTGCTGATATTAATAAAAAAGGTTTATCTCAAACTGTTTAAAAGTTACTTAAAAAAACAGGGATATGTGTTGCCTCATGGTGGAAGGCCCTTGGCAGAGATTGTCTGTTCACCTTTCTGTTGCTTATTGCTATATTTGGGTGTGTACCTGGTACTAATGAGTTGCAACCTAAGCCCAGACAGTGTACAAATGACAAACTAATGAAGTAATACTATCACAAAATATGCCGCATTGCACCACATAATTTCCCTAATCTTTCTGCATAATTTAGTCAACCCTGTCGCATAATTCCAGTGGCCCTGTTCTAAGCCATTACGTCAGCTGGTTCCATAAGTGAGCTACAAGAAGTCTCCGTCCAGCAACAGTATTCCTCCTTTTTTTGGATAAGCTGCTGCTACGAACCAAGGTAGCGTTCCTCCCGATAGTTGTCCCGTCTTTCCACATCAATCAGCTTGTTTTCTTTGCCCCTCCTTCTCCATCTAAGGAGGAAGAATGAATTCATCACTTAGACCTAAAGAGAGTCTGAGCTTCTACATTGATCACATAATGGATCATTGGGTTGCTGATCAACTTTTTATTGGGTTCTCTGGGACGAACCCGATCAATTCAAAAGCCTATAAATTCCAGGTAGAGTGTCTGCTGAATAAAAGTCTGGCATGGATTGGCCAAGAAACAATCTCCAGAAACCTGGGGTCTGGTTCCACCAGAGGTAAGGCTTGCCACCACTGTGCTGGCACATGGATTGCCAGTCTCAGACATCTTTCTGGATGAATTTTTTTTTTATTATTTATATTTCTTTTTATTAACAATGGGAATCAACATCTCAAGGCAGATCGCAGTACATTCTCATTTCTTATCATAAGGTTTTCACCAGATAATAATACACAATATCGTAACAATTGATAACTTGTATCATGTCTACAATTATTCATCTTGAGCTGGTACTGGCGGTGGAATACAAATGTTCCCTCTATACTCATTCCAGTCATTCCAAATGTGGGACCATTTTTTGGGACATCCCCTAGCTACATATACATACTTTTCACGGAACATGCACCAATCCATATCCTTCTTCCATGCGGAAACCGCAGGTGTCTGTGCTGCCCCCCCATTTCTGAGCACTGTTACGTTTTGCTATTGTCAACCCCAACGTAACCCAGGTAATGCGTGTGGTGTTTAGATCCGTGGGCTCCCACACATTCAGGAGACATCTCTTAGCCTCTAGAGGGACTTCATGTTTCAACACCTCGCCCATCACCTCATGTATCTTTTTCCAATACCGCTGCACAAATACGCATTCCCACAGTATATGGCAGAACGTGCCTTCACTTTCACATCTCCTTCTACATTTACCATATTCTGCTCTTCCCATTTTCACCATACAGGGCCCCGTGATGTAAATCTGGTGCACGATTTTGAGTTGTACTAGCCTCAGCCTTGCTGCAATGACCACCTCCTGTGGTGAAGCTATCGCTATTACCCAGTCTTAATCATCAAGTATTATACCATCCCTTTCCCACTTTTCCCGTAGTTTCAAAAGAGGGTCACCAGAGTGATTCACTAACTTTATATAGGTGAGTTAAATGGCCTCCTTTAGTAAGTAGCCATCAAGGAGTCTGTCCTCAAGGGGTGAGGAATCGGGGGGGGGGGGGTCCCTTCTGGAGACAGGATTGCAAAGCGTGACGGACCTGCAAGTATCTAAAATATTCTGTGGGAGCAAGATCATATTCCTGTTGCAAGGCTGGAAATGACTTGACCTCACCCTTTACCCATAGATCGCCTATTTTTTATATACCTATGAGGTCCCACTTATCAAAGCCTTTAGAGGACCACAGATTCCCAAGCAGCTCCGAATCTCATAATGGAGTAGCCAGAGTCACCCACGGTCCCACCCCATACTTCTGTTAGCCGCCTGCCAAACTTGCACCGAATGCTTGGTTGGTCCGGTCATGCGGTGCTTTCCGGGGCTTGACTAGAGCGCACGATTGTAGTTACCGCCAGATAACACCCAACGATCCATCGCATAGCCCGGATCACCTGCCTGCCTGTCTGTAAGTGCCATGATTAATGGCTGTCAGATGAGCTGCCCAATAATATTTTTTAAGATCAGGGAGGGCGATACCCCCATCATACCAGGTGAGAGCCAGTTTAGGAATTGCTATACCCAGCTTCCCATTCCAGAGTAAGCGGTGTTGTAGACTCTCGACTTCTTTAAAATAGCTTACGAGAACCAAATCTAGTGAGTTTTGCAGGGCGTACAGGAACCGGGGTAAGGACATCATTTTGAATAAGGATGCTCTGCCCAGCATAGAGAGTGGAAGCGTCTTCCAACGCTCCGAATCCCTCTTCAATCTCTGCAAGGAAGGGAGTAGGTTCTGAGCGAATTTATCTGCGGTATCAGATGTAATATAGATGCCAAGGTATTTGAAGCCCAGGGTAGAGACCTGTATCGGGCAATTCCTAGGAAGGCTCGTGAGGGGTCCCTTTATGACGTATAATACAGATTTGACCCAATTGATTGAATACCCGGAGTATCTGCCAAAGATGGCGAAAATGTCAAGTACTGCTGTGAGCGAGGCCATTGGGGATGTTAGAAACAATAGTATGTCGTCTGCATACAATGAGATGCGGTCCTCCCACGATTCAGCCCATTTAAAGCCACAAATCACTGGGTCCCTGTTCACCCAGGAGGCCAGGGGTTCCAGGGACAAGGAAAACAGAAGGGGAGAAAGCGGTCAACCCTGCCTGGTTCCTCTATTGAGTCCGAACACCGCAGATTTTTTGTTGTTTACTACTATCTGGGCTAGTGGTTTCGAATAGAGGCGTCGTACCCACTGGATGAATTGGGGTCCAAAACCCATTGTCTCGAGAGCTGCAAATAAATACGTCCATTCGAGCATGTTGAATGCCATGGAAGCGTCCATAGATACCAATACCGCCTCCTCCTGTATGGTTGCCGCCCTCCCCAGCACCCGGCATACTCTGCTTAAATTCAACGCAGTGTTACGCTGAGGCATGAATCCTGATTGGTCCGGGAGTGTCAAATTATTAATAACTTTCACCAGTCTATTGGTGAGAAGTTTAGCTAAGATTTTAGGCTCGGCATTCAATAGGGAGATTGGCCTGTAGGAGTAACAATCTGTCCGGATCTTACCTTCCTTATGGATCATTACTAGGGCTGCGATCCTTTGATCTCGAGGCAGTTCTCCCAGTATTTAACTCTCAAACATTTTACACAAGTGGGGGGCAAGAATGTCCGTCCCAAGTTTATATAGCTCAATCGGTAGACCATTGGGTCCTGATGCCTTTCCCGAATTAAGCCCCCTGACTGCCTGTGCCACCTCATATGCCGTAAGCGCCCCTTCTAGGTATTCCAGCTCCGACGCTGAGAGTTTAGGTAGTGTTATATCCCGTAGGAGGTCCAGAGAGTCATGTATTGTGTAGGGGTTCTGTGAGGAATAGATCTGTTCGAAGTGGGCAGCAAATGTGTTGGCGATGTCCTGGGGGTCCGTGATCATGCGTTCGGCTTTGTCAATTAATTCTGGCACCATTCTGCTGGCCAGCTTTTGTTTGTCTAACCATGCAATACATTTCCCAGCTTTATCCCCATGATCATAGATTCTACCTAGTGTCTCTCTTCCCAATTCTTTGGCTCGGTTTGTCACTAAGGCCCTGTAACTATCCCTCTTCAACTGTAGAACGTGTAGGGTGTCTGGGCTGGGTCCCTCTGCCAGTTCCGCTTCCAATCGGAGGATCTCTGTCTCTAGCGCTTCCTCCTCCTTAACCTTTTCCTTACTCACCCCCGCTATTAGGGAAAGGGCTTGGCCCCTGACTACCGTCTTGAATGCTTCCCATAGTGTCTGAGAGCTCAACGACCCCACGTTCTCTAGGAAGTATTGTTCAATCGCGGTATGTAGTGCTTTGCGAACTACCGGATTGCGGCGATGCCAAGGGTTGATGGTAGCTACCCTTCCCACTCTATGTTGGCCCACCACTAGGTGCACCCACAACGGGGAATGATCGGAGATACCCCTCGCCATGTGCCTAACTTCTTGTATGTGTGTCAAGTGGTCTGGGGGAGCCAGTAAGTAATCTATTCTTGACTAGCTGTTGTGAGCGCCCGAGTGGTAGGTGTATTGGGTGGTGTCAGGGTGGAACGACCGCCATATATCCTGCAACCCCATAGCCCCCAGAAAATCCGGTAGCGAGCAGTTGGAGGGGCGAAGTTCTCATGCAGGGCTTCTATCTTGGGTGCCATTAACCACCACGTTCAGGTCCCCTCCCACTAATAGGAGTCCCTCTGGCACCGTCAATAGAATGTCGCCCAGATCTTTAAAGGCTAGTTCTTGGAGGCCTGGTGGTACATAAACCGACATGAGGGTCAGTACCTTAACTTCCCATTGTCCCATGATGCCCGCATATCTCCCCCCAGTGTCCACCCATGTGGACTTGACCGTCAGGGGAAAGGAGTTCCTGAGTAGTATACCTGTTCCTCTCGACCCGAGATAAAGCGTTAATGTGCCACGAGGTTGTATCCCCACCTGTTGAGGGCTTCACAAGTGTTCCCCACCAGATGTGTCTCCTGCAGTAGCACTACGTCAAGGGCATGTCTCTTGATGTACTGTAGCACCACTGTTCTCTTTACTTTGTCCCCCAGACCATTAACAATCCAGCTCATCAATTTAAACCCTATGTCCCATCGCGTACTCTTGAACATTCACGTGTCACCAGTGTCTCCCTGTGTTGCTGGACTACGATGCCTTGAAGATTCCTTAAAAACATGCAACTGCGCTTGAACCCCCCCCCCCCCCCGCACCCCTCACTGCTCACCTGCACTCTGGGCTCCGAATTGCCCATGATTAATTACAACAATGCAGAGTGCCTGTCGCCCTTAAGTGGAACTAAGTGAAGAAAAATTGGGGGTACACTCTCCTCCACCCATCTGCTCTAAGTATTCACAAGGTGAGGAATCGGCGGTTTGATAGAGCATCCACCAGAAAGATCTTTACTGAAGGTAAGTAATTTGTTCATCTATACTATGCCTGGCCATAGGCAGTAAGGAAGTAAATTCCCACCCCTCTTCTGCAGAACAGATAGGCACACCTCTGCGAACCTCTCTGCATCTGGGCAGTCTGTGACAGTCCTGTTTTTTGCCTGACTGTGCCAAAGAGTTCAATACAACGGTTTGCTGCTGTAACTAAACATTGCGTAAGAGGCCTTTAGTGCCAGCCTTCGGAGACCTACACCTTCTTTATCACCTTCTACAGGCCCATCACATTCACAACCAGCCTCGTAATGTCAATTGTCTAATGATTAAATGCACATTTACATTTTCCTGGCATGCCTTTAGCATCAGGAGTATTCTGCCAATGAATGAACTCTTATGTTCGGAGTTGACTTCAAACCACTGTGCCATTATATTACTTTTCAATGGTGTAGTAGAAATCATTTTAAATAAACCTTAAATGAAAATCTAAACTAAATGAACCTAAACGGAAAGTTTAGCATGTTCATTTTAAATTGCATATTCTGTAGGAAACACATTATTAATTGAATTGTGATTATTTCCTAGGTGATGCTCTGTGGAATGCAAGAAGTGGATTTAGCAGACTGGCAGAGAAACACGGTCTATCGTCATTATACAAGGAACAGCAAACAGATGATTTGGTTCTGGCAGGTGCAGTAATAAACTTGTTATATATAAAAAAAAAATAAGGGACAAACTTGCGGCTAAAACAGATCAAGTTCTTTTTAGAATTACAACTTCACCAAAGCCCCAACACTTGATGATACTTGTTACTACATTTGAGCGGCCTCGCTGTAGGAGAGAAATTCATTAAAATGTCTGATCGGTAGCTGGTAGGGTGGATTGGAAGCAGCTCTTTAAAACTAGTACTGCTGATTTAAACGTAGTAGCCACACACGCATGGCTTTCAGTGTGTCACAGAGCTGTGTTCCTTCCATCTATGTCATAGTTTCCTAGTTCCTTATTTTCCTACTAAGTGACTTTGACAAAAACTATTTTGCTATTCCATTTCTATTAGTCATCACTGTATACTTTACATTATTTTACTGTTTAAATTTAGTCTGTACCTACAATTCCCCTCACATTTTTTGTGGTGATCTTAGGTGGCAGGATGGAAGCCTCTGTGCTTCCTGGAGGATTGGGACTGCCGCCGTCTCTCATTCGCTGACCTTGTTATGGGTAAGCCAATTGAGAGGCGATGTCAGTCCCTTACTTGTCATTGAGTGGGATTTGGGTCAGTGGGACGGTTGACCCCACCCCACTCTGTGACTGGTGTCACTAACGGACAATCAGCCCAGGGCACTTTGTGGCTTAAAACTGAACCTTCCAGAGGCTGTGAAATCTATAGCCTGGCAAAGTTCAGCTCAGGCAGGCATGCTCCTGCGCATTCAGAGCTTGTACAGCGGCTGGTTGCCTGACCTGAACATGAAGAGTGTCTGTTAGGCTGATGTGTACTCAGCCTGACAAACACTTCTTGTTTGCAGTTGTGGGAGGGGTGGACCCGTTCACCCTTAAAGACGGGCTGAAACACATACTTGATGTTGTGTTCTGGAATTGTATTTTTGTGTAGGAAATTATCTCGGTTTTCACAGCTAAAGCATAATTGATTGCAGGGGTCCGACAACATGATTTAAATTCAGGGACGAGGTAGACCTATATAGAGAGTGAACCATAACAGTTGACAGTGACCTTCTGTTAAAGTACCTCCCCGCTTTTATGCCATTGTGTGCACACAAGGTTTGTTCAGGAAAGGTAAACTCAAAAAACTGAGAATCCTGCACCAACCTGAAACTCTTCTTATATCTGGACAAGCAGGTCATCATATTGCATAGCTGTTTGACAGCCTTAAAACCATTCAAAACTCTTTTCTCTCTGATGTGGAGTTTAAACAGTCTCCTGCCAAAATCCTTCATGTGGAGGACCACCTCTCCCCCCCCCCCCCCCCAAAAAAAAGAATAGCTTTTGACTCTGAGGTTTATCATGCTCTGACTAAATACCTAAATAAGGATTGTTTTGGGGCATGACTGTTTAATATTCACATGTTGTGTCAGTCATATTAGCTTTATTTCGATAAAAACATCTTAAAAGCAGTGGGACACAAGTTAAAAAGCTATATTATAAAAAGTACGAAACATTTTATCAAGTAATAAATGTACCCTAAGTGACTAAATAACATAATTAATCAAAAAGTTCTTGGGATGGAATAATTGACAGTAACATTAAAAATAGTATTTACAAGATAAAATATATAAAAAACACAATTCACAGGGTGTGCAGGTAGCTCATAGCAGCGACAATACTTAGAGATTGGCTTTCAGGGTTCTCGATCTGATGTTCCATGCCAAACTCAGGAATTTGGCCAAACCACACGCATGTAGGGCTCGTGCATCAGATCTTAAGATGCGCAAAGCCACTAAGTGGCTACGAGTACCCAACTCCCTGCAGAGTGGTTTAAGCCATCGTTCCCATGGCGCTTTATAGGCTGGGCACATGAACATGACATGAGCTATTGACTCAAGATTGGCTTCGCAATTCGGGCAGGAGGCTGATGTCTGATGGGGGAGCCTTCCATTGAGCGGTCATTTCACGGGTGAGGAGCGAACCAACCCTGAACTCAAAAAACAGAGCTCTGTCTTAAGGTTTTTGTATGACATCTAGGTATGGTTCATAGTAGGTGATATGTTTATGTTGCATGAACTCCTCTGATAATCTGCCTAATTTAGGATCAAGAAAACCCTTATTGCGGACCCAGGACCAATAAGCTTTCTTAAGTTCTGCCTTTGGTGGAGCGGTTCTGTTTATCCACGCCTCTTTAAGGTCAAGGTCAAACAGCGATGTTTTTAGGTCCTTAAGCCATTTGATTTTATCCCATCCATCCATGTTCATTATTTCGCTTAACCCCGCTGCATACTTTACTAATTCTGGGGTCCGCCACAAGCGGGCCCACAACAGAAGGGGGCGAAATCTGGCCAAATCTCTAAATGAGTGGCACCCTAGATCTTGCAGTAGGGGCCTAGTGGGGGTCCTCAGGGGCAGCATCATAAGATCTTTTAAACATTTATTTTCTGACCTCACAATTTGATCTAAGTTAGAAAAACAGCAGAGTTCAGCACCATAAAGGGCTGAACTCACTCCTTATATATATCAATTGCGGGAGCAATAGGTTTGCTTGTTGAAGTACGATGCTCTTTGAGTATTGCCCCCACTACCCTTTTGTGGTTCAAAAGCATTTTTTGTATATGGGTACTCCAGAGCATGGAGTCAGAGATGCAGATACCCAGGTAGTCAAACGTGGTGACCCTCTCTAACAGGACAGAATTTAATACAGGTGGAGTTCTAAGATTCTTAGGGGGATTCAGCACCAAATACTTGGTTTTCTCAGAGTTAATGATCAACCCTCTATTGGTGCAGAATGACTGGAAGCTGTCCAACAAACTCTGCAAGCCCCTCGGGGTCTTGGAGATAAGAAGGGTGTCGTCGGCGAACAGGAGGGTGGGGATTTTTTCATCCGCCAGGGCTGGTGCGTCTGATGGTATTCGCTGCAAGTGCTCCACCACCCCATTCACGTACAAAGAGAATAGGGTGGGAGCTAAAACACAGCCCTGGCCGACACCCCTGTTCACCGGTATTCTGTCCGTCTTCTGCCCCTGGGAGCCCCATCTGACCTGGGCGTAGTTACCTTTGTGGAGACATACCAAGAGAATTAAAATATACTTGGGAACCCCCTGGTCAGCTAGGACCTTCCACAGGCACCCTCGAGGGACTAGGTAAAGGCAGTCTTTAGATCTATAAATGCAAGGTAAAGACTTTGCCTATCTTGACCACCTTCCAGTAGAGAAGAATTAACCTAAACACCTGCTCAATTGTCCCTGTACTTGCCCTAAAGCCTGCTTGGTAGTCGGAGAGGATCCTATTTTCATCTGCCCATTCCAAGATTCTCTCCAGCACCACCCTCCCAATAACCTTTTGCACTGAATCAATTAGGCTTATTGGGCGATAATTAGCAGGGTCGTCCCTAGCACCCTTTTTATAAATAAAGAATCTGGTATCGGAGAGCCGGTATCAATGGCATTAATAAGGATGGTAATGAATTTCGCCCATTTAATGGGATCTGCCCGAAGAAGATCTCCGGGAATGCCATCTGGGCCTGCTGCCTTAGCTGGGACTATACGCCGAATGGCGGTTTCCACTTCCAGTTCGGAAAAAGGATAGCTGTTTAAATCCCCCGAACCTATTCTGGGGTCTGTTGATGTCTTCCAATGAGAGATCCTCAGAATTAGAATAAAGTTTCAGAAAGTGGTCGTACCAGATACGACTTGAGATGTTACAAGTGATTGATTCGCTATCAGGCCGTGTCTTGATTCTAATGATATTCCAAAACCGGCTAGCGTCCTTCTCCAGACTGGCTGTTTGTAAATCTTGCCAGTGCTGCTCTTCCCACTCTTTTTTGGCACTGGACACTGCCTCCTTATAGTCCCTTCTTGCTATGTGGATCGTAGGGAGCGATTTACTTTTAACTGCCAAAACCAGGGCGTTTTTTTTCCGTCTACAAGTTTTCGTGTACCGCATGTTATTGCTATTAGGCTTCTAGCACATTGGACGGTGACCTGCTCTAGTAGTTGAACAAAAGAAATTCCGAGGAGTACTAATTGTTTTTTCATAGATTTTAGGGATTTTCTCAGTAACATCAGGGTCCGTAGAAACCCCTCTCAGTTCGTCTAGAGCCTCTGCCACAGTTTCTCTAATACCACATATTTTCTTGTTGTCCAGAAGCACTCTATGCCATTTCAAATACCTATTACAGTTAGAGGGAGTTACTTCCCTTGTTGGCATTGGATATTCTAGACCAAAATAGCCAGAATTAGGCAACCATGAAGATTTTAGAGTTAGAGATAGTGGATTGTGGTCGCTGTCAACTGTCGATGTTATCACCATATCTATTAGGTGCTGCCACAATTTATAATTCAGTAAGATGTAATCGATTCGCGAGGAGGAACCTACCCTGTTATAGGTATGTGCCCCTTTTACATCAGATAGTGACCTGCCATTGGTTGCCCTTAGCCCATGTTCTATGGCTAAAGAATTCAGCTGGACAGCCAACTCGGTCCATCTTTTTATCGGCGGGATACTCAGCAAGGGAATTCCCCGCTTTGCATCATCCTCTTCAATGCCTAGCACATCCTCTGCAGCGAGAGGCTCAAAAGTGCAATTGAAGTCTCCCGCTACCAGGATGTGCGAGTCATGGGGGCAATTGGAGAGCTCAGCTTCCAAAGATGTAATTATGGGAGATTCTGCTCCTCCCTTTGTTTCCCGGACATAGATATGAAATATTTCCAGAGTTATACTTCCTTGGTTCTCCCGGATGGTTAATCTTAAGAGATCAGGAGAAATACATTGGATCTGTTTAATTGAGCAATCCAGGGATATGCTGATCCATACCAGTAGCCCACCCGATGGACGCCCCTTCCCTGTTTGCGCCGGTACCGCTGGGACATAGTAAGACACAAAGCCTACTTTATGATGAGCAATCTGGCTCCACGTCTCTTGGAATATGCAAATGTTACAGCCTTCAATAAACCTGTTCCAATCTGGGAAAGGTAGTTTCCTAGAAAGGCCGGCTATTTTCCAGGAGAGGATCTTCAAGCTTGCGCTATCCACTTTTAGGGGCCCCTGCTCACTACGTAGTTGGGTATGGGCACAATTAAATTCCAGAAACGAAGTTATGATGCTGGGGCTTATTGCTACCTGCCCGGGATCAGGGTTTTTTTGGGGGGTGTAGGATGGTTCGGATTGAGGTAATCTAACCTGGTTATGTATGCTCTGTGGAACAGTAGTGGTGATAGGGACACTATACATGAGCGGTGGTGCAGGGCCGCATATATAGGAGATTGATGTTTGGGAGATTCCTGTCAGTCAATCGTTATTAAAATGCAACCCTCTAGAAAGCTCAATGGCTTCATCCCTCATAATTGCATTGCCTGCCAGTGGAGAACATCTAAGTTGAATATCCGAGGTAGCGGGAGGGCAGGTCCTATACTCTAAAGCCAAGAGTCCCTCTGCTAATTGAGGGGATATCAGGGTAAGCTCAATAGTGTCTAATCGTTGAGCTGGATGTGAATGTCTAGTAGCCTTCACAGTATCCTCTCTTATCAGTGAGTAGCAGCCCCTAACATATCTAATCCAGTGTGTAACCTTGTTAATTAACGAATCCCCGTGTTCACGACTCACCGCCTTAGGAACATTAACCATAAAAACTGTCGGCTTTGAAGGTATAGGGCAGGGAAAGCGTCCAGCAGAGGGTACACCTGGCGCTAATCTGTTATGTGTTTACCTGGGGTGTAGGAAAAACTAAAGCAGGTAGAGCGCTAGTTTGCTTCCTACACTGTGTCATCACCATAGACTCGCTGGGCGACCCTACCTTATGGTTTGGGATAATGCACGCTGGTTGATTAGATGCGGAGCGTGTCCTGCCAATTTGTTTGGGGTTTTTTGGTAATAAATTTGGGGACTGAAGGGCGGCTAAATGTTTTTGTGAAGTATGGTGCGATGCTAATATTTCCAGAGAGGCTTTTAAATCTATGACTAAGGCTTTTAGATCCCTCACCTCTGCTGTTAAAGAGTTAATGGTCGATATCAAAACCGAAGTCCCGCTACTTGTATCCAATCCACCCTCTATTCGGACACCATTAGAGGCTTCCACTGGGGCATAAGTTGTCAAATTGTCTAGGGGAGCTAATTCATCGGCCAAGGCCGCAAACCTATTGGAGCACACTAAAACAGTAGGCTCCAAGTGGCTCGGCCTATGCTGTACCAAAGACTGAGCTGGTGTCTGGGGGGGTGAAGTAATTTCTGGAGGAGGAATATTCTGTTTACTGCTTGGACCAGGGAGTTTGCGGAACATCTCCGGTATATGTTATACGGGCTAACTTGTAGGATTTACACTGCTCATCCTTCTGTGATATATTTGTTTCCAAGTCTACAGCTGAATCTCCTAGCAGTATACTTTCACAATCCTCAACAAGAGTTTCTATACGGTCCATCACATCAGTTTTACGCATCTTCTTACTACTTTTCTTTACTTACTTTGCTTTCCTAGGGCCCTGCATTATATTCGTTCCTGGGCCCCCCCCCCTGCCCCCTCCATGGCTTTGCTTTTACCCATAGAGATACAACCGGAGAGACAATGTAGCAGGTCCGAAGTCCTTCTGAATTTATGAAAGAGTACCTTTAAACACAATCACAGTTTGTTTGTTGCAGTCCTCGATTCGATCCCCCAGATAGCTAATGGCGGACAAGACGTAAAGGGGGTGGCCCTGCCCTGGCTCTTCCTGGCTGTGACTGGTTTGGACGGGCCCGCCCTTGGCCCGGGCTTCGGCCGGCACCCGCCCGCGCGCGTCCCGCGACGCGAGAATCGACAGATGGTTAAATACCTCTGGTGATGAGAGGGGAGGGGCTGCCGGTCCTGTCACGGCCCCCACTTGCTCCTAGGGCTTCGAGTCCTGCCCCCAACTGCTTGGTGTGTGGCCGCCGCAGAACGCCGCGTCTCCAGCGAAGCGGGAGGTGCAAGGAGTTGAAATAGCCCCCGGTAGTGAGAGGGGAGGGGCTGCCGGTCCTGTCACGGCCCCCACTGGCTCCTGGGGCTTCGAGTCCTGCCCTCAACTGCTTGGTGCGTGGCCGCCGCAGAACGCCGCGTCATGTTGTGTACGATTCCCACCATATAGTGGTTGCAGTAAGAAAGAGACTTGTTTTGTCTTAAAACCTTTTTCTTTTGTTTTAGAACAGGTGCCTTGTGTCTCTCCAAGCGCAAGTAGTAAAAATCCCACAGTTCACTTGGTGTAAAGAACTCTGCCCTCTGATAAGTGTGCACAGCTGCCCTGATGTTTTTCACTGCAAAGAGGTTTCTTGAGAGGTGACTGAAATGCTGTAGTTCTGATAATGGGTTTCAGTGAATCTACTCTGAGCCCCAAAACCTCCACTATTTCTACAGTCAAAGGAGAGATTGAGATAAGTGTGTATATTCTGAAGAGGTGGTTTAGGCTATTGTTTTAAAAGAAATATTAACATGCTTTCTTGAAGGCCCCTTTTGTAGGCTTTCAAATTTGGGAGCTACAAGAAGCATTCCACCTTGTGGACTACTTGACTGACTTCAAAGAATGTTCCCTGTAATTCGTGGACAGATATTTTTGCCATTGACTGGACAAAGGATGCTTGTGTATGGCCTTCACTTTTTTTCCTTTTTTTGTTCCTCAAACTCCTAACTCAAATACAAGACATCAAGTGTATATGCAATATTGTACTTAGCCTGATAATTTGACAAGCAGAATGCCCTTGTGTGATGACCTTCTAAAATCTGTTAAAAACACGGCTGTTTGTGGCATGTGTAGCTGTGGATACACATGCTTTGCATGTCCCTGCCATCTAGTGTTGGGTTTGGACATGTGCAACTTGTCTTTCTTTGAAGAAGTCTTTCAAGTCACAAGGTATAATGATGACTCTTTTGACTGGTAATGCTCATGGGCATCTGCCCCATTGTTAGATTGTTTTTTTCGCCATCTGGATCGTACATGTTACCGATCGAGTCCAGTGTTGATTCCTCGTGGTGTTTATCGTCAAATTTCTTTGGAAAATCCTCTTCCCAGTGGCACTGAAAACCTTTTGTTCGGGTTCTCCTCATCGCAACATCTGTTGGGCTTGACCAGGCTTTTCTCGATGCCCCTCCTCGGGGCACTTCCCCTGGCCGAACCTTGTACCTAGTCTTCAGTTCTTCTCTCCAAAGATGACAGGACAGTGAAGGAAAGGACGCCCTTCCAATATTGCCACCAATGTCATTTCAAATATCCTTAGAACAAACGCCACCAGGTTTGCAACACTACAAGGTTGCATGTTCGGCCTGCCTCGTTTCCGCTCCTTGTGGTATCGACAGCTTGTTAGACGCAGAATAGAGCACAGCAAAGGAGATGACACCCCTGACATTTTTGGGGAGCAGGATTTTGAAAAAGAGACAGAGGCCTGCAGATATGAAGCCCAGCATCTCCAGTTCAGTCCCGAGCCCAGGTCCGAATGGGAAACAAAGGAGGAGCAGGATCCAGAGTCACAGCAGATCTAGAAGCCTCGGCCAGGAGTGCCACCTCCCAAACACTTGTTGCACACCATCACCATGCACAGGCCTAGCTCTGCCCCTGTGGGGGTCGGGCGTCGAGCCCAGCGACCACTTAACAGGATTCTGGTCCACCAGTGTGTGTGGGCCATGGTGGGCACCGACAAAAAGCCTCTGTTATGTCGATGCTGGCACCAAAACATCAACCAGCACCGAAACCCACCTCTGTGCCAATCAGTCTGAAGACTGCTTTGATGTTGAGTTACTCAGTGCTGAAACCCCTGTCAATTGCGGTGTCCAATGATCTGAAGCAGTCACTACTCCATGAAGAGGTTGACTCTTCATCCACCAACAGACAGGGAAGATCTCGACGAAGCCTCCACCTAAAGCGCCAAATATTCTTCCATGGAAAAGGAAACTCGCTTTCAAGGAGCAGCTTGACTTGAAGTCTGCACCTCCTCTCAAGCACAGAGCCCACTCCCAATTCGTCCCTGTAGGAAGGTGGAATCTGACTATATGGTTGCCCCCAACTTTTTGCCTGGTATTTGGATGGTTTTTGACTAGTCTAGCTGGGATCCTGCTATCCAGGACCCCAGCCTATCTGCTTCCTCCCTAAAACTGATGGAGTACCCTAGGTACAAACCAATTGGATACTGAGGATACCCTAGCAGCCCCTTGTAGATGGTACCCTAGGTACCCAGGGCATGGGTCCCTCAGTAGGCCTAGTAGGGCTGCAGCACTTATTGTGCCACCCTGGGACAGCCATACAAACTGACACCACCAGACCACTACTGTAGTCTGGGTAAGGTGGTGCTTGCACCCCTTACAGGGATATAGGTACCCTGTATCCCACCTATTTACAACACATGTATTCTCATTGGTCACCCCTCAAGCAGGCCTTGCTAATCCTACAAGGCAGGGTGCTGGGATATGTGTGAGGGGGGACCCCTACCTGAGTAGGGCCCCTCTGCAACCCTCGTAAAATCATTGCTGGGTTGTTTGTAGTGTAGCCATACCATATACTCTTAACCACATTATAAGTATATTGCGATAGCGTGATAACTTGAGAATGGCTACACAGAACCATATCGTGTTTGGTGTCAAACATGTAGGAATCATACCCCCAGTCCAGTCATGGGCATGAGGGCATGATTCCCCCCTGCTAGAGGGGCAATATGGGAAAAGTGGCAGAATTTAGACACCAATTTAAAAGTGCACACGTATCACAAAATGGATGCTACTCGCCACCCACACGACTCTGGCTGCCTGTTGCTGGGGAAAACCCCAGCCTCGGCAGCTGGACAATAGGGATCCTGTTGAAGGGAGGTGCCAGCACCTTCCCAGACAGGCTGTGTGGATTGGAACTGGGTGGGTGCACCATAGGATACCTTTCAGAGTTCCACGTAGGCTGCTACAGCGCCTACATTCTGCATACACCGCCTGGAACTGGTTCAGGGGCATCCTGCCCCTCGCCCAGGCGGGAAACACACAAAGGGGAGAGGGTGTAGCCACCCTTTCCCGCCTCAACTACCATTGGTGGACACTGATCTGGACACTCCCCTAATCTTGTGGATAAAGGTGAATAACGTGTCCCCGGAGGATCAGATTAATCTTGGACTTCACAGACTTGACCTTCGACGAGCTGCTGCCCAGCTGACTGAAGAAATCTCCCTTGGGGTAAAGGAGTTACCCCCCTGCTTGGCAGGCACCTGAAACACTGCAAGTGACCCGGTTGGAACTTCGCTGCTCCTTCGGACATCGACGACTCCTCTCGACCTTGAGGTGGGTTTCCTAGCATCCAAGAGGCCAGTGAGCGTGCCCAGCAAGTCTAAGCACCGTGGACCGCGTGGGTGCCGAGATCCCCGATACCCCAGGACACCGGCCACCTCTTGCGTAGCACATGACCCTGACCAGTGGGGAAGTTGTGCTTTGGCACAATATTGAGCCAACCTCTCAGCAGCAACTGTGCCAAAGATCAGCGCCCTAGCTCACTCCGGTGGCCCGTGGGCACCCTTTTACGCACTCCAAATTGCTGCCTTCCGCGGTCCCTTGTCTCTCGACTTGTGGGCCCTGGTGGAGGACAATCCTTACTTTTAAGAGTTCCCCTGGTTGCTCCAGGCCTGCTCTACAGTCTCCTCGAAGGGGACCTCTCACAGACCTCGTGGGTTTGCACCAGTAGCTGATTTGTTCATCTTGCGTGGGTTGCGGTTGCCAAGGCTTAGTGGATCCAATCCGGACACTAACACCGCGGCGACCTTCATCCTTCGTGGGACAGTCGCCCTTCAGAAGCTGGCCTTCCTTGAAGCCTCCCGGGGCCCGTGGCTGCAGATCCAAGCTACACCTTTTCCACTTGAAGCACCCGACATTGAAGGGCTCCTTTCCTTGAGCTCCCTGGTCACTGTGCCGTGACCCAGACTCTGTCCCCTCTGCTTTCAGGTTCTCCTCTACAAGCTCTACTACTATAATCTTCACGGCATCATCAACGCTTTTGGCTAGCAGCAGTTTTGTACATTTTCCCATTGAAAATCAAACCGCGACCCGACATCAAACGACCTATGCACCCTGCTTCCCTGGGGCAGGTAACAGTGGTACCTCGGTACTCCTGTGGTAGTGGGCTCCTCAAAAGCTTAACTCTAAGTTTTTAACTTTGAACTCCTGCTAGAAGTGTCTTTAATCTGTTTAAATCAAACCGCGAAATTCTCCATAGGCTTTAATAGAGATCCCGATAGCAGCTATTTCCACTGCACGCGCCTCCCGTGGGTCCCCTTCCTCATAACCTGGGGTGGATTCTTAAGGGGCCAGCGATCCTAAATGCCCTAGGCATTGTCTGTAGAATTGTCGAGGTTCTTATACCACTTTTTTAATATATGGTTTGGTCCTCCCCTGGGGCCCTGTGATTCCAGTGCTATTTATTGTATCTATAAATGCTTGTTTGAATTGTAACTTTACCTCTAGCCTCATAAAGAGACTTGTGGGATTCTGTTGAGAATAAATACATATATTTTATATATATACCTATGTGGACTACTCTTTCATTTGGTCATTCAAGAGGTTATCTATGGTAAAACAATAAGCTTAACACTCCTTCAAGACTTCGCCTGAAGGCTGCTCTCCACAGCTACCACTAGGATAGCTTTCTTTAAAGGTCGTCTTTTAAACCTTTCACCTTAAGAGTCAAATTGGACTGGTGCAAGGTGGCCACTATAACTAGTGACCAGCAATGCCAGGCCAACTTCTCACATTGGTGTGCAGCGGTTGGATTCAAGCTTGCCATTGTTTTACCAGATAACAAATTGAAGTTCTAAAGTGAAAGCCACTTGGTACTAAAGGTACATATAAATTCAAGCTTAGAATATAATCAGTTCTACTGAACTTAGGAGTTGTGTGTGGCGCGTTTAGCACACCTTGACTACAACTCAAGAAAGGGTTCAGTAGGCCACACCTAGTGTAGGTAGATACACCAGTACCACTACACTAGAAATGTCTTTAAGTTCAGGCGCCCATAAGGTCTTTGGAAGGACCCCATAGGGTTCCAGTCGACAAATATGATCATCTCTCCTTTGCTGAGCTTAGGGAGATGTGCACCACTAGGCAACTTAAGACAAACAAAGGTGCCAATACTCAACGTCTCAGGGAAATCCTGCTCATAGCAGACTTTAAGCAGACTTTTGTGTCTGATGGGGTAGACAGGTTGGGTGGGCATCCCCCAGAAGAGGACACCCCTGGGGTGGACTCTGATAAGGACCAGGAAGAGGAAGAGGAACTTGACCTGGATGAACAAAACCATTCACAACATGGAGGTGATGGCCCAAGAAGCACTCTCTCCATCCCTAAAGGGAGAATGGTGGATCCAAGCAGAAGGAACAGATCCCCCTCAGTGGGGTCCAACCATTCTGAGAGATCCAAAGGGGCCTCTTCTCAGAGAAGAGAATCCTCCCAAGAGAGGAAATGCAGACTGATCCAGTTTGAGCAGGCTAAACTACAGCTCAGGAGAGAACAGTTAGCATTGGACAGGGAATCCCTCGAGCTTCAGAAAGCTTCAAGAAAGTGGGGTCTAGAGACCCCTGGTGGCAGTAATACCCCTAGAGTTAGAGAGAAAGCTCCTGACAATAGGAACCTACATAAGATTGTGCCCCCCTATCAGTCGGGGGATGATATCCACAAATGGATCACTGCACTTGAGAGAGCCTGTAAAGTTCAGAGGGTCCCAGTAGAGCAGTGGGCAGCAATCTTATGGCTATCCTTTGCAGACAAAGGTAGAGACAAGCTCCTCTCTGTCAGAGAAGAGGATGCATATGTTTATTATATCTTGAGAGGTGCTTTGATAGATGGGTTTGGCTTAACCACTGATCAATATAGATTAAAGTTCAGAGACACCCAGAAAGCACAGGATCAAGATTGGGTAGACTTTGTGGATTGTGCTACCAAAGCTCTGTAAGGTTGGTTAAATGGCAGTAAAGTAAATGATTATCAAGGATTGTACAATCTCATCATGAGGGAGCAGATTCATAATAATTGTCAAAACCAACTCTTACACCAGTACCTGGTGGACTCTGTTCTGACCTCTCCCCAAGAATTGGGTAAGAAGGCAGACAAATGGGTCAGAACCAGGGTTAGGCCCAAGAACCAAGGTGGTGACCAGAAGAAAGATTCCACTAAGCCCAACGAGAAAGGTGGGGATAATAAAACAGAAAAGTCCTCTGAAGGGCCCCAAAAACCCAGTGCTGGGGGTGGGTCCCAAAATCCTTCCTCTTCTAACAAGAAACCATATTGTCATGTGTGTAAGCAACCTGGCCACTGGAAAACAGACTCCAGTTGTCCAAAGAATGGCAATAAAGAAAGTGTTCCTCCCATTGCAGCTCCAACACCTCCTGTTACTACTAGTAGTAATCACCCAGGCGGTGGGAGTGCACCCAAAATCTTAGTTGGGATTTCTTGGGGAACTCAGGTGGACTCTGGCCTAACCAGGTCCCCTACACAAGAAACTCTAGTCTGTGATGGTGGCATGGGGTTTGCCAACTTTACCATGAGTCCCCATATCTTGGGCAGGTACAGACAAGAGCCCATGATCAATGGTCAGAAGGCTGTGGCCTATAGGGACACAGGGGCTAGTGTCACCATGGTGACCAAGAGGCTACTGCCCCTAGAACAGCTTTTACCTGAGTTTAGTTACCAGGTGACCAATATAGATGGAATTAAGACAGACTATCCCATGGCAGTGGTAAATCTCAGCTGGGGGGTCACTGGGCCAAAGAGAGTGGCAGTGTCCCCAACCTTGCCTGTAGATTGTCTACTGGGGAATGATCTGGAAATCTCAGCCTGGGCTGAGGTAGACCGCAAGGCCCATTTGAAAATGTTAGGCATCCCTGAGAGAGTGGATGAGACCTTGAAGGCTTCACCTCCACCCCAGGAGAAAGTAAAAGGAGTGAAGCCTGAAACTATGGATCACTCTACCCAAACAGAGAGCATAGGGGATGAGGAACAGCCCTCCCCCCACCAGACTAAAGGAAAGGGTCCAGTTTCTCAGGGAACTGATCCTGCCCCTTGTGAAGTAACTGCCCAAGAAGTGGACAGGCCTGGCCTGGCCACAGCTCTAATGGCAGGGGATCCTTCCAAGATGGCACCTAGTCTGGAGCAGGTATCCTGCCCCTCTCTACCCTGCCTCAGTCAGCCCAGGGCTGCAGAGGTCAGGGAGGTCAGTGGACCCTTAGTGGGCCCCTGTCCAGAGGAACCCCCTCATCAGCAGATTAGGGACACCCAGCAGAGTAGTTCTAGCCAGGTGACCATTCCTCTACAAACTGAGGGATCCCCTTTACCCCTAGGTACAGGTACCCCCCAGATGGACTTTGTTGGGCACAGGGAAACCTGGAGCACAGTTGCCCCAAACCTTCCAGTGCCCTCCACTATTCCAACCAGAGGGACCCAACCCCCAGCTGTAGGCAGCCAGAGATTGACCCTTAGGGCCAGATATGACACAGTTATGGACAGAAAGGTTTCCATGGTGACCAGTGACCTGAGGAGGTTGAGACCATCCCAAATAGGGACTCACTTCCAGACTTAGCCACCCCACCAGCCTGTTTCTGTACCAAAACCCAATACAGGTAATTTCCCTAGACTTTGGAGGAACTCTAAGACCCCTTGGGGTAGGATTTCCCAAGTGGACCATGAGACGGGGAGCAACCATGCTAGTGCAGGTTCTTCCTTACATGGCCACTCAGTAAATAAAGGCTTATCTGGACAAGGTTAGCCATATCTCCTTTCGTTTGGAGGGGGGGGGGTGTTATGTAGGAAGGTGGAATCTGACTATATGGTTGCCCCCAACTTTTTGCCTGGCATTTGGATGGTTTTTGACTAGTCTAGCTGGGATCCTGCTATCCAGGACCCCAGCCTATCTGCTTCCTCCCTAAAACTGATGTGAGTACCCTAGGTACAAACCAATTGGATACTGAGGATACCCTAGCAGCCCCTTGTAGATGGTACCCTAGGTACCCAGGGCATGGGTCCCTCAGTAGGCCTACCAGGGCTGCAGCACTTATTGTGCCACCCTGGGACAGCCATACAAACTGACACCACCAGACCACTACTGTAGTCTGGGTAAGGTGGTGCTTGCACCCCTTACAGGGATATAGGTACCCTGTATCCCACCTATTTACAACACATGTATTCTCATTGGTCACCCCTCAAGCAGGCCTTGCTAATCCTACAAGGCAGGGTGCTTGGATATGTGTGAGGGGGAACCCCTACCTGAGTAGGGCCCCTCTGCAACCCTCGTAAAATCATTGCTGGGTTGTTTGTAGTGTAGCCATACCATATACTCTTAACCGCATTATAAGTATATCGCGATAGCGTGACAACTTGAGAATAGCTACACAGAACCGTATCGTGTTTGGTGTCAAACATGTAGGAATCATACCCCCAGTCCAGTCATGGGCATGATTTCCCCCTGCTAGAGGGGCAATATGGGAAAAGCGGCAGAATTTAGACACCAATTTAAAAGTGCACACGTATCACAAAATGGATGCTACTCGCCACCCACACGACTCTGGCTGCCTGTTGCTGTGGAAAACCCCAGCCTCGGCAGCTAGACAATAGGGATCCTGTTGCAGGGAGGTGCCAGCACCTTCCCAGCCAGGCTATGTGGATTGGAACTGGGTGGGTGCACCATAGGATACCTTTCAGAGTTGCACGTAGGCTGCTACAGCGCCTACATTCTGCATACACCGCCTGGAACCGGTTCAGGGGCATCCTGCCCCTCACCCAGGCGGGAAACACACAAAGAGGAGAGGGTGTAGCCACCCTTTCCCGCCTCAACTACATTGGTGGACACTGATCTGGACACTCCCCTAATCTTGTGGATAAAGGTGAATAACGTGTCCCTGGAGGATCAGATTAAGCTTGGACTTCACAGACTTGACCTTCGACGAGCTGCTGCCCAGCTGACTGATGAAATCTCCCTTGGGGTAAAGGAGTTACCCCCTGCTTGGCAGGCACCTGAAACACTGCAAGTGACCCGGTTGGAACTTCGCTGCTCCTTCGGACATCAACGACTCCTCTCGACCTTGAGGTGGGTTTCCTAGCATCCCAGAGGCCAGTGAGCGTGCCCAGCAAGTCTGAGCACCGTGGACCGCGTGGGTGCCGAGATCCCCGATACCCCAGGACACCGGCCACCTCTTGCGTAGCACATGACCCTGACCAGTGGGGAAGTTGTGCTTTGGCCCAATATTGAGCCAACCTCTCAGCAGCAACTGTGCCAAAGATCAGCGCCCTAGCTCACTCCGGTGGCCCGTGGGCACCCTTTTACGCACTCCAAATTGCTGCCCTCCGCGGTGCCTTGTCTCTCGACTTGTGGGCCCTAGCGGAGGACAATCCTTACTTTTAAGAGTTCCCCTTGTTGCTCCAGGCCTGCTCTACAGTCTCCTCGAAGGAGACCTCTCACAGACCTCGTGGGTCTGCACCAGTAGCTGATTTGTTCATCTTGCGTGGGTTGCGGTTGCCAAGGCTTAGTGGATCCAATCCGGACACTAACACCGCAGCGACCCTCATCCTTCGTGGGACAGTCGCCCTCCAGAAGCTGGCCTTCCTTGAAGCCTCCCGTAGCCCGTGGCTGCAGATCCAAGCGACACCTTTTCCACTTGAAGCACCCGACATTGAAGGGCTCTTTTCCTTGAGCTCCCTGGTCACTGTGCCCGTCCCCTCTGCTTTCAGGTTCTCCTCTACAAGATCTACAACTTCAATCTTCACGGCATCATCGACGCTTTTGGCTAGCAGCAGTTTTGTACATTTTCCCATTGAAAATCAGCCCGCAACCCGACATCGAAAACGACCTATGCACCCAGCTTCCCTGGGGCAGGTAACAGTGGTACCTCGTGGTAGTGGGCTCCTCAAAAGCTTAACTCCAAGTATTTAACTTTGAACTCCTGCTAGAAGTGTCTTTAATCTATTTAAATCAAACCGCGACATTCTCCATAGGCTTTAATAGAGATCCCGATAGCAGCTATTTCCACTGCACGCGCCTCCCGTGGGTCCCCTTCCTCATAACCTGGGGTGGATTCTTTAGGGGCCAGCGATCCTAAATGCCCTAGGCATTGTCTGTAGAATTGTCGTGTTTCTTACACCACTTTTTCAATATATGGCTTGGTGTCCCCCCCCCCCCCCCCCCCCCCGGGGCCCTGTGATTCCAGTGCTATTTATTGTATCTATAAATGCTTATTTGAATTGTAACTTTACCTCTAGCCTCTCCACAGCTATCACTAGGATAGCTTTCTTTAAAGGTTGTCTTTTAAACCTATCACCTTAAGAGTCGTATTGGACTGGTGCAAGGTGGCCACTATAACTAGTGACCAGCATATGCCAGGCCAACTTCTCACAGTCCCCCCTCTACCTTCTCCCACTCCACCTCCGGTGCCACCACCATATGGCCCATCTCCACCACCTTTTCTAGAGGGCTCACCACATTCCTTGTACGAACGGAACAGTCTCTCATACCTGTAGACTCATACAAGACCCCCTATGATCCTGAGCCTTGGGATGACCCATGGCATGACAGCAATGTTGGTCTTCCAGGGGATACAGATCTGGATCTCTCCCCCAGCTAAACCCTCCCCTACAGATACTACCTCATATCATGAGGTGAGACGTAGGGCACCCACCATCCACAAGGTTGGTGTGCATACCGTCCAGAAAGATGAAGACTTCCTAGTCAGGATGCTATCCAGCACACCCTTCAGTTTCTGCCCTTGCACTTCAAGGAGCCATCAAGTGCACGTTGTCACTCCAAGGGTAGACAAAAGATATATACTCTCACCTACGGACCCTCCCTACATCCTTGGACAGCTGCCGCCGGACGTTCTTGTCATCCACACTGTGTAAATGCACTAACGCCCACGGGACTGGTTATCCTCTACCCCGATAAAGAAAGCAAGAAGATTGATGCAGCAGGCAACATAGTCGTTGCACACTGCACAATTGTCCACTCATTGGAGGGTAGCAAATGCAGTCATTTTGCTCTGTCGCTATGATAGAACCCACTGGGATGAGATGGGCGAACTTCTCCAGCAGTCCCCAGACTGGAATAGACAGCGTGGCTATAAAGTCTGAGGGCATAATAATAACATCACCATCTGATGTGCCTCTGACGCAACTGATACTGCTTTCTGATGGATACATCTGCCAGTGGATTCCTCACCTTGTGAATATCCCCTGCGCCAGCATTCCACGGAACTTTTTTCCCCAGCTCTCTACACCGACGTGGACGATGTCCTAATGCATCGGCTCCGCTCGCGACTCCGCATGACGTCACCGGAGCCGTAAGAGAGCCACGTCGGCGTGATGACGTCAGTTCCCTTTTTTCCGCGCCGTCGACGCGCAACGGTTTTTCCAGCACTCTCCTGCTACTTTGTAGTCGTCTGGTGTTACTGTTGGAAAAAATGGGTCATGTCGTCGACCAGGAAGTCTGGTTTTAAACCCTGTAGGGAATGTGGGGGCCACATGTCTATGACAGACCCCCATGATGATTGTTTGTGGTGCCTTTCATCCGACCACGACGTGGAAGACTGTTCCAGCTGCAGGAGGATGAATCCCAGGGCGTTGAAATAAAGGGAGGCGAAGCTCTTCATGGCCAAGGCCAAAAAGGAGAAGATAGGTAGGAAGAAGGAGAGATCGAGGCCGTCGACTTCGCCTTCTTCTAAGTTGAAGAAACACCACAAGAAAAGGAAGCATTCCTCTCGGCACCGGTCTTCGAAGAGCAAGGCGTCGAGATCGACTTCGCCTCGACGCCGAAGTAAGGATATATCTCCTTCTCCTTCTAAGTCTCCTGGGGGATCTCCTTCTCCGAAGCGGGCTCCAGCGCTGTCCCCGGCGCAGTCACCGGCGCCGTCACCGGTTCCAGTGGAGTCTTCGGCTTCTGAGGCTGAGCAAGAGCAAGGAGAAGAGCCTTTTCTAGAGCCTGATGAGCCTGCGGCGCCTGTGGAGGACACTGCGGCGCCGGTACCAGGTACTCCGCAGACGGATCCGGGACCAGGCCATTATCCACAGTTCTCGGCTCCGGGTATGGATTCGTCTCATTTTTTGAATACGATGTATTCAATCTTCCAACGGGCTGCCTTCCCATCCGGTGCACCTACTGGTCCCGTGGGTCCTATGGCTTATACTCTGGGAGTGCCGCAGCATTACGCTCAGGCCCCATTTATGCCCTTCCTGCCGATGGCGCCTTTGTGGCAGTTTCCGGCGCCGTCTGGGGATCCATCTCGGCTTCGAATGGATCGACCTTCTTCTGAGCCTTCCTCGACGCCGTTGCCGTCTACCTCTGCGCCGTGTCCGGCCCCGACTCCGGCGCCGCCGACCTCGACACCTCTGGCTCCACCGACTCCGTGTTCGGCGATGCCGGTTCCACGGATCCGCTCAAGAAGAGAGGCCCAAGGGGTCTTGGATGAAGAACGATATAGAGTGGAGGTGGAGGAAGGGGAGGTTGACACGTCCTCTAATGAGTTTGAGGGGATTCAGGAGGCTAGTGGCCTGGACACGACTCCGGAGTGGGAGCATTAGTCTACTAGGTCCTCTCCGCCGCAGGAACTGGCTCCCTATCCTATGGTGATAAAAAAGGCCACAGAGCTGTTGGATTTGCAGTTGCCCTCTGCGGAGAATAAGCCTGACCTTTTGACGGAGGTGTTACACTCGCCTACCTCGACAAGTGAGCCTTTGCTGCCTTTCAATGAGGCTATTTTGGAGCCAATTGTTGAAGTCTGGCGTAAGTCGCTATCTTCACCAGCGGTCTCCAGGCAGGTGGCAAGAAGATATAGGGTGGCTCCTGGGGATCCAGATTTTCTATCTTCGCACCCTTCGCTAGAAAGTCTAGTGGTGCAGGCGTCCTGCTTGAGGCATGCTTCAGGAGCATTCCCTCAGACACCTGCGGACAGGGAGTCCAAAAAGGTTGATCAAGCCGCTAAGAAAACCTTTTCATCTGGGAGCATGGCGCTTAAGTCCACTAATGCCACGTGCTTGCTAGGGCGCTATGTTCATGCTTTGATGGACTCGATGAAATCTTTAGCCCCTAAGCTGCCAGACGGTGATAAGGCGTCCTTTATGGAGGTGGTTTCAGATACTCAGGCCGCTGTGTGACAGGTGATTCAGTCGGGCCTTGATACGGCTGATTCGGTGGCGAGAATAATGGGGTCGTCTATAGCCACTAGGAGGCAGGCGTGGCTTCGTTCGTCTGGCTTCTCTACGGACGTTCAGGCCACCTTGGTGGATTTGCCCTTTGGCGGACAAACTTTTTGGTGAGAAGGCTGACTCTGCCCTACAGAGATTTAAGGAAAGTAGGGTAACAGCTAAATCTTTAGGTCTGCAGGCTCCTGCTAAAGGATTTGGATTTAAGAAGTTCAGGGGTTTCGGGATGTCTTCGTTTCGCTCCTACCGGCAGTCTCAGCAGCAGCAGCAACAGCAGAATCCCCTCTATAGGTCCTATAGAGGGAGACAAAGAGGTCGGAGAGGTTCTGGCTGCAACCCCTCTTCATCTTCTGCCTCCTCTGCTCCCAATGAAGCTTCAGGGAAGCAGCCCTAGATCCCCCATCCTGGAACATGTAAGACCTGTGGGGGGTCGGGTGTCCCACTTTCTGCTGGGTTGGAAATCTGTTACAACAGACCTCTGGGTTTTAAACCTCGTGGAGACTGGGTACGCCCTTCCCTTTCGGGAGTTTCCTCCCCCTTACCCTCCTTGCCGAGGTTACTGCTCGGAAGACCATCTGCTTCTTCTGCAGGAGGAGGTACTAGCCTTGCTTCAAAAAGGTGCGATAGAGGTGGTTCCAGAGCAGGAAAGGGGTCAGGGATGCTACTCCCGGTATTTTCTGATTCCCAAGAAGGGCGGCAGATTGCGTCCGATACTGGACCTCAGAGTCTTGAACTTTTACCTGAAACAGGAGAGATTCAAGATGCTGGCCCTTGCACAGGTTCTTCAAGCGTTGCAGCAAGGAGACTGGATGGTGTCGCTCGACTTGCAGGACGCGTACTTCCATGTCCCAATCCTGAAGTCGCACAGGAAGTATCTCCGTTTTACGGTTGGGTCGCAACATTACCAGTTTGCGGTCCTCCCGTTTGGTCTTACTACCGCACCTCGAGTGTTCACGAAGGTATGGCAGTGGTAGCGGCCCATCTCAGGAGGTCGGGGATTCCGGTTTTCCCCTACCTGGACGACTGGCTTCTGAAGGCAGAGTCCCCAGAGATGGTGCAGCATCATCTACAGGTAACATCTCAGCTGTTGTTCGAATTGGGTTTTTCGATAAACGTGCCCAAATCTCACCTGGTGCCCTCTCAACGCAACCTGTTCATAGGGGCGGTACTGGACACTACTGTGTGTCGGGCATTTCCTCCTCCTTAAAGAATTCTCGACATACAGGAGATGGTCCCTTTATTCCACAATGGAGCGGTTGTTCCAGTTCTGAAGGTCCTTCGCCTGCTCGGTCTGTTCGCCTCATGCATTCTGTTGGTCAACCATGCACGCTGGCACATGAGGGCGCTCCAGTGGTGCCTCCGCAGGCAGTGGTATCAGCACAACGGAGATCTCAGGGAGTCGATCAGGATCTCCAGAGAAGCTGCAGCGGATCTATCTTGGTGGAGCGTGGAGGGCAATCTGTCTCAAGGAAAGCCCTTCCATTGGTGGCCACAGTGATACCGGATGCCTCCACCTTAGGGTGGGGTGCTCATCTGGCCGGGGGGCTGAACGTGCGTGCGGACAGTCTCAGTCGGCAGTTCTCCGCCGACCACGAGTGGAGGCTCCAACCGGAGGTGGTTCGTTACGTCTTTTGGATGTGGGGAACCCCTCGGGTGCACCTGTTCGCCACCCGCGAGAACGCGCACTGCCTGTCATTCTGCAGTCTCCAGTTTCCGATGCAGGGGGCGTTGGGGGACGCGTTTCAGTTGAGTTGGGGCTCACAACTCCTTTACGCGTTTCTTCCCATACCCTTGATTCCTCGGGTTCTGAGGAAGATTCGCCAAGACCGGGCCCAAGTTATATTGATCGCCCCGGATTGGCCAAGAAGGGTGTGGTATACAGATCTACTCCACCTCTCCTCGTGCCCTCCGCTCCGTCTCCCTCTGAGGGCAGACCTCCTCTCGCAGTCGGAGGGGCAGGTTCTACACCCCCACCTTAGAGCTTACACCTTCATGCCTGGTGATTGAACGGGGCAACCTGAGTTCTTTCTCTCTCACACCTGATGTGGTGGATGTTATTTTATCGGCCAGGCGACACTCCACCAAGTCCATTTACTCCTACAGGTGGTCCAAGTTTGTAAAATGGTGTGGAGAGAGATCCATTGACCCTTTAAAAGCCCATCTTTCTGAGGTGCTCCAGTTTGCCCTTTCCTTGGCTCAGCAGGGCTGTGCTGTGGCCACGGTCAAGGGCTACCTATCGGCCTTATCGGCTTTTCTATATCTGCCTGATCAACCGTCATTATTTAAATCTCCGGTTGTACTGAGGTTTATCAAAGTCCTTACAAATAAGTTTCCACCTACTCCTTTTGTAATGCCACAGTGGGACCTTAATCTTGTCTTAACTTTTCTGATGGGGTCCCCGTTTGAGCCTCTTCATAGTTGTCCTATGAGGCTGTTGTCCTCTAAGACGGTCTTTCTTGTAGCCATAACCTCGGCAAGGAGGGTGAGTGAGCTTCAAGCTCTTAGTTCTAAACCCCCTTTTCTAACATTACATGCTTTAAGGATGGTACTCAGGGCCAGGGCTGCTTTCCTGCCCAAAGTTGTTACTCCATTTCATTTGGGGTAGTCTATTACTCTCCCTGTTTTTTTATCCACCTCCTCATCCCTCCAAGGAGGAGGAAAGGCTTCATCGCCTGGACCCAAAGAGAGCTGTTAGCTTTTACTTGGACAGGACGAAGGACTATCGTCTGGACGATCAGCTCTTCGTGGGTTATGTTGGACATTCCAAAGGAAGAGCGGTGCACAAGCGCACTCTATCAAGATGGATCATCCTAGGCATCAAGATCTGCTACGCCCTGGCTGGTAAGGTCCCACCTGAGGGTATTAGGGCTCATTCAACTAGAGCTAAATCATCTACATCTGGCCCGGGGTGTTCCTGTGGCAGATATTTGTAAAGCCGCAACTTGGGCCTCCCTCCATACTTTCGCAAAGCATTATTGCTTGGACTCTGAGATGAGGAGGGAGGGCCACTTCGCGCGCTCTGTCTTGCAAGACTCTCTGGTATAGGAAGGTGGACACCCTCCTCCGGGAGTGGGGACTGCTGTGGGAATCTATTCACAAGGTGAGGAATCCACTGGCAGATGTATCCATCAGAAGAACAAGTTACTTACCTTCGGTAACGCTTTTTCTGGTGGATACAGTATCTGCCTGTGGATTCCTCACTGGCCCACCCGCCTCCCCGTTGTCCACCTTTGTATACCTTAAAAGTTGTCTTGTTTGAGATGTTGTTATGCTTTCTGGTACATTTGTAGGAAATGCTTATTTTGTTTAGCTTTCCTTTTGTTTATGTACTATGTATATTTGGTTGTATATTGTATACTGTGTATACTTTGAATCTGTCATTGGTCCACCTGTGCGCCTCGGAGGCACGGAAAAAATGGGTGGAACTGACGGTGACGTCATACGGAGTCGCGAGCGGAGCCGATGCATTATGACGTCGTCCACGTCGGCGTAGAGAGCTGGGGAAAAAAGTTCAGTGGAATGCTGGCGCAGGGGATACTCACAAGTTGAGGAATCCACAGGCAGATACTGTATCCACCAGAAAAAGCGTTACCGAAGGTAAGTAACTTGTTCGTTGTTCGTTAGGGGGAACAATTCCAGTGTCCTCATTAGGCGCCATGCTTGGTTTTGTGTCTCTCACTTCAAACCAGCATCTGTTAAACCTGCTATTCAGTGACTAACATCTCTTCGGCCGCAAGTGGACCAGATGCTAGAGAAGAATAAAAATTACACTGAGGAGGGGGCAAGTCCAAGATGGCGCCCGTGCAGTAGTGCCTCTACGGAGCTCCGCCGAACCGATTTTCATTTTGGCAGTTCCCCGAGGGTAATCGCTTCAGAGTGCAGGCACAGGGCGAGGAAAATGTGAGTCGTTGCCCCGTGACATTAAAATCCCCCTCATAATGGAGATGCAGCACCAGCCAGTGCTTTGTCAGTGGCCCGGGCCAGCTGCGAGGTAAAATGGCGTTTTTGCGGCTGTGACTGCACTGTGGGAAGGAGCGAGGTGAGCGCTGGGACTTCCGGGTGCCCCGGGCAGAACTGTGACTAGAGGTGCTGGAGGGTGTGTAGGCCTCCTCCCCTCTCTTTCATCCTCCATGCAAGAGTTGCGGGAGTGTGGAGATGCAGCAGACCGGCGGACTGCAGCGTCTTGGAGGCAGCAAGTCAGAATAGCTGATACTCGACGGACCGGGCAGTGTGCTGGAGGTAAAGCATCCCTGATCAGGAAAGAACAGAAATGCACCGTGACACACATGAGATCAGTGAGCGGAGGGGCTGTGGTTGGGGGCAGGAATGAAGGTGTTTGGACTGCTGAAGACAGCTGGTCTCGCTATGTCCTGCTCCTCCGTCCTCCCCCATCCCCACGTCGGAGTGGGGCTGGAATCCATGGGGCCTACTGCCATACCGTAGCAGAGTCACGCATTGGGGCCAGACCTGGTGAAAGTCTGTTTCGACTGCAATGTTGCTTCCGTCCACGATTGACCAAGAAAACAGTGACTGAAACCCCGCCCCCCCTCCCCACTCACCTACATACGGTGAGGTACACGAATGCCAGCGGGAGGGTGGAGACCATCAAGTGAAGTCAGTGGATCGGCAATGTTGCGGCCCCCCCCTCCACAATAGCACAGTCCTAGGTGGTGATCCACACACTCATTGAAGAGTGGAGAGGTACTGATCGCACTGGTACCAGCCACGTCTAAGAGGGCAAGGACACTGAGGGACACTCTGACGACCGTCACAGGCTCTTGGGAGTGGTGCAGGGAGTAACTGGCTGACCAGGCCCCCAGAGGGAAGTTTAGCTAGGAGCGAGTTTACCAAGTTCTCTCCTATAGGACTGAAGCGCTCCACGCGACATCAAGGTAATAACGAAGGTTATACCATGGAGGGTCCAACCCTAGCTGCCACCGCATAAAAGTTTGTGTGCCTTGGCCTCTCCGGGTGTCTAGGAAAGGAGAGTGACGGTAACGGTGCCGGAACACTTGGGGATCACCTGTCTTCGCCCAGACTCTGACTGCTGACGCCACTTTGGAGAGTAAGTGGAGGAAACGGCTAGGCTTCCAGGGCTGTGGCAGAAGCACCAGTATAGTCACACGCTGGAAAAGGAATATCAAATTGGGCACAGTGACCTCCGCCAACCAAGAAGGACACTACCTCTATCAAGGACCTCCTTGCCAAGGGCTCCACCAAGAAGTCCGGAGTGACCCCGGTCCCGGTCTCCCTGACCTGCGAAGCGGCAGGATCTCCCGTAAAGCAAGAAACTAGTGACGATGCCACTATCACACGAGGCTTCATGAAAGCCCTTTTCAGTACACTAAGAGAGGACATAGCGACCTTGCACACGGAGGTGTCCAAAGAGGTCATGGACCTACGCCATGAAACGAGTGAATTAGAACAGCGAGTGGACACAATGGAATGATCTGGAGACGCCAGAGAGGAAGAGTTGGAAGAGTGTCGCTGAGAAATCCTAGAACTAAAATCATAATGCTGACCTCCATTTTTAATTGGAGGATTTGGAAAACAGGTTCCGTAGATCCAGCATCCCCTTCAAGGGTGTCCCACTACAGGCTGATGCAGGCCACCTGGAAGATTGTGTTCTACAATTGTTCTGCCATATATTTCTGGAACTAGAAGGGAAGGACCTCCCGCTGGACCGCACTCACCGAGGGGGGGGCGCCCTTCGTGCGCTCCTGGAACCCCACAGGACATTCTCACATACCTCCGCAACTACAGGCAAAAGGAGCTACTCATGATTGCAGTGCATGATCAATCCCACATAATATTCGAGGGAAACAAAGTCCGCCTCTTCCAGGACCTGTCCAATATCACCCTACAATGACTACGTGCTATGAGGCCCATAACAGAGTTTTTGAGAGACAAGGGAGTGAGATACAAATGGGGGCATCCCGTTTGCCTGTTTTTTGCATGGAAGGGTAAGTCCTTCAAACACACTCTGAAATCACAGGCTGTATGATAGCATTGCGTTTAGCCCTTTCCAGTCAGACTTTTACAATAGCCTGCATTAACGCCCCCAACGACCACCAAGAGACCTTTATACGCCAGGCGATAAGGACCATTCTCACTACGCCTGATACAAAACTAGTGATAGGGGGCGATTTTAACCTAGTGCTGGATGCCTCCTTGGACAGGACACCTCAGCGGCTAGAGTCTACGGGAATGTTTACCCCACAGGGAACTCACTGGCTTGCAGACGTGGACTGGAGGACATATGGAGGACTCTCTACACCCCACCACGCACTCATACTAATATTTCTCAGCCACAAACCAATAGTATGCCAGAATTGATTTTTTTTCAATCTCTGCATCAGTGCTCCCGAAGGTGACACATGCGGACATTGAGGTGGCTTCCATATCAGACCATGCCCCCATCCAGCTAAAATTGCGCATCCCGACCGGTGGTCAGGGATGTAAAATGTGGCGTGTCTCCCCTAAACTACTATCCTCTGACCCTGCGGTCCAGGAAGTGGAGAAGGGCATTATAGAATATCTTGCGATCAATGACACTCCACACACAGCAATAGGGACAATCTGGGAAACCCTCAAAGCTGTAGTAAGGGGAACACATCGCCATAGCCGCGCGGCTCAACTCAGCAAAACGCGCAGGCCTGGAGAAGGACTTGGAGGAGGCACACCGGCGTGCAGGTTCACATAGAATCAGGCGTCAAATGACCATAGCGCGTAAACAGCTCAGGGCTCTCAACAATGATGCAGCCGAGCATGCACTACTGTGCACGCGATGGAAATACTGTGCTGGGTGAATTAGGGCTGGGAAGCTATTGGCCCATAGATTACGAGCTCAGCTGCACTCCTGACAGGTATATGGCCCGATGGATCAAGATCAGAAGCTTAAAACACGGGATGAAGACATTGCTGCCGAGTTTGGCCGATTCTATGCACAGTTGTACGGGGTGGATGGGCGATCACTGAGGGACTGCACTCCTTACATAGAGCAGACCCCCTTGACAACACTATCAGAGCACACAGCAGCACCTTTAGAGGCCGACATAACCGAGCGGGAAGTCTTGGACGCGATAGGGAGACTTAAGCTAGAGAAGGCACGAGGGCAAGATGCTTACATAGCCGCCTTTTATAAGCAATATGCAAAACTATGAATTAGCTCTATACGCAGACAACGTGTTGTTAACCATCACCAAACCATGACAGTCACTGCCGCCATTACTAGAGGAACTCGCCACATTCGGCGAGGTCTCTGGCTTTAAGCTGAACGCCACCAAGTCCCAAGCACTTAACATCACCATCCCACAAGCCTTGCTATGGACTTTCCCTTAACATGGACCACGCCGGGAATCCCGTACTTGGGTATAGACGTACTACCTACTGTAGTCTGCTCTGTATCCCACAACTATTCAGAACTTTTGAAAACAGTGCGATCCCTCATCCAATCCTAGCCCAGGGCCCCATCTCCTGGCTAGGACGTATAGCAGCCGTAAAGATGACTCTATTGCCCAAGATTGTATACATTATGCAGGTAATGCCACTGACGCCGCCTGGCCCTATGCTAAAGAAGCTACAGTCCACCATAGAGGCCTTTTTATGGGGTGGCAAGAGGCTAGAATGGCCAAGGAGCGGGCATATCTTCTGGTGGCCAAAGGAGGGCTGGGCATACCCAATCCAACACGATACTATCAGGCCGCACAACTGCGCTTCATGGTTGAGTGGGAACGTCCACTAACTGAGAAGCACTGGTGCTTCTTAGACCAGGCAGTGAGTGTGATACACATATGGTAAAACCATGGCTCTTGCTAAGTAGTCGCCCGCCGGGAGTCTATATCTCCCCAGTGGTCAGGGCCACAATGGGATTTTGGGATTAAACCTGTTCTCCTAAACAGATCTCTACACCAATTTCTCCACGTACACCAATCCTAGGTAACCTGTATTTCCCGTAGGCAATGCAGGAGTGGATTTATTTGCGTTGGCAAGAAGCCATTTGTAAACGTATTGGAGATTTGTTTGACGTACGGGGCATGCTGGATTTCATGACTTTGCAACAAGACTTCAGGCTCCCGGATTCGGAGTATTGGCACTATGTGGCAGTACAACACTGGGTAGCCCTTCCTACCATTCAGCCCCATGCAAGCAGGCAGCTGTACTTATTTGAGCGCTGGCTTTTGTCAAGAGAAGATGACTGTTGGTTATTGTCGGATATATACTCATTCCTAAATATCGTAGCTCAGTGTTTCCCAAACTGGGGTCCGTGGACCCCCGGGGGTCCGTGACACATGCCCAGGTGGTCCCCAGGCAGCAGTTTTAAAAGTACTGCCAAGTTCCTTGTAGAATTAGCAGTTTTCGTGCAACAATAAAAGTGTCAAGATAACACCAGTGATTAATGTACCTGCTGGAGAGAGATGAAAGTTTTGTCCAGTGGCAGGTTTCACTTATCTAATGTAGCACAGAGGGTTAATATGCCTGTTGCAAAGAACGCATATCATGCTTTTTAAAAACAGTATTTTATGTGCAGAAGTCAGTTGGTTACTGCTTTTGTCACAGAGATTCATTTGTTTCTCTGCAGCTCATAAGAGACAATCATAATCTAGCACATTGACCTATAAACTGTCATCAAAGAGCTGCTTACACACTGCATGGTACAAGTTAGTAACTTATGTATTTCCCAGTCTTTCATTATCCAGATGCTGCTTAACGGGTTTATTTGTGTGGAAATACATTTTTATTGTTAAAGTCAATGCTAAGCACTGTTATGTTCCGAATCCTGAGTTTGTGCTTTTCCAGACAAGCACTCTTTAAAAATGCCTACCAGTATGAATGACATGTGAATCCTACACCTTGTAGTCCCCTTTGCCTTAGGTAACATTTTCTCTACACTGATTTACACATATGATTCATTGTCTCTATATGTGTGTGATGTAAAGTGCTCTGACATCCTACAATGGTATGAGAGATGCTATAAAACAAATTAAATAAATGTGACAGATGTGCTATGGAGAGATGAGTGGCACTCTTGAAGGGTGACAATAAGAGACTCATTGAAGAACCCCAACAAAGACTGTTGTATCCTGGTGCATATTAAGGTCATCATTTACTAATCTTTACAAGCTAATACAATTCAATATATAATGATAAATGTGTTGTAGAATGCACCATTGATTCCTAACTTTTCTTGGGGGGAGAGGCCACTCACTACACTTAGTGTGCACTGTATGGGACTGGTCTGAAAACACTTGCCAGGGCTGCTTTGGGCTTCCACTCTGGCCCTGGCAGGAGCCTTGTACTGTGAAATAAAACTATGTAAAAGTTAATCACAGAGATGCAGCACCAACCTTCCCATTACATTTTCACGTTTTTTGCAAACTCTTTCTATATAAAATACTAAAATCCTTAGTAATTCGAGTATTTGTTTTTGCGTGCACATGTGTGTTTATTTTTTTCGAATTACTCTTTTAATGTTTGAAATTTAAATCATACAAATTGCTGGGGGTCCACGCCTTCCAGTGGTGAGTCAGTGGGGGTCCTCAGGAGTCAAAAGTTTGGGAACCACTGTCGTAGCTAACCCCTCGCATACTCTATCTCTCTCTGAAACATGTAAATACAAGATTTGAGACAGTCGCAGATCTGACTGTTTGCTGCACCAACAATTGGTATTCAGAGCTTTAGGAGCAGCTAATATAACACAAACCAGAGGTGAGCATGTGCAAGATCGGAGACAGAGTACAACAGCAATGTCTAAGCAAATCTGTGTGGCATTGCTGCCAACCTTTTTGCTTTTTTTATCCGGAGTTTTTATATAAAGCGACCCAAATGTATCGGGTATTGGAGCGCTTTACACGAGCACCAGTTGGGTTACACAAGGACACATTCATTTTTGTTAGGCACAGGGAGATTAAGTGATTTGCCCAGAAAAACAGAGTGTTGAGCATTATTGCTGGGACTCGAACCTGGTTACCCAAATTTGAGATCCACCACCCTAGCCGTTAGGCCAAATCTTTGTGTTGTCAGGGTTTTGTAAGCGTTACTGCTGTGGAAGCCGATGTGCCCTCAAAGAATTTTTTTTTTTTTTTTTACTAAAAGCAAAAATAATTTTTGTTCTCAAGAAGCACATTGTAGCTCTGGCATTTTGGAAACTACACTGTATGTGAACGTGCTGTATGTGACAGGGCAGGATGTCATCACTCATAGCGAAGTTAGCTGACCACTTCCCCATGCTATATGCTGGAGTGGGTGGAAGAAACATGTGAATGACAAAAACAGACCAACGAACAAAGAGAGCTAGCTGACGGTCCCTAGACAGAAGTATTTTAAGCATATCATTTTATTAAAATCAAACGGTCTTGGCAAATGCCAGGCCTAAAATCTTTTTCCTGTGGTGTGCAAGCCATTACACCGCCACATGCGGGATTCTAGCACCAAAATCACTAACGCAGTAGGAAGGTGTGCAAATAAAAGACGCCAGGCCAAAGTCTAAGCTGCAGGAACCATCATGGTCACAGGCATGAACGCTCCACAAAGCAAGGACACGGACAATCATATACCAGGACCTGGCAGCCAAGAACCACTGAGTGTGTTGAGTGAGCCGAGAAATGACAGAGCTTGAAACTACCCGGAGGAAGGAGCACCAGATCTGCACTCCTTAAGGGGTTGAACCAGTTTTGATGGTTCAGCAACAGCAACTACTTTTTGGTGAATTCTCATTTTTTGTTCCATAAAATTTGCCATGGTGCCGTTCTTACCTGTTACAGTTTTATGTGTCTCCATATAAACAGTTTATTACTTCTGTTCAGAACACTAAACGTGGAAAAGCCTAAAACCTGAGATAACTTTAGTGTGAGCTGTTGGCAGAGAGAAAATTTCGATATTCACCTGTGAGCAGAGGTGATGCCTGGATGACTGCTAATCGGCAGCACAAGATGCTATATGTTCACAAGTAGGAAGGGTGAAAAGCTGGGTGTCTCTCTTGTGGGCAGGGTGGCAAGCTACACGTACACTGTGACTAGAGGGTAGCAAGCGAAGTGGGCAGTGTGAGAAATCAGGCACACAGTCATGAGCAGTCTGAAGCTGGATGCACACTAGTGGGCAGTGCAAGAAGCTCGACCTGCACTGCTGAGAAGTGTGAGAAGATTCAGTAATGCTGGTGGGCAGCAGCAAAAGCTTAATCCGAGGGCCCACTGTGAGAACTTGATGAGCATAAGAGGGTAACATAAGAAACGTCCTCAGTGATTTTAATGTGGCACCTTTCACTAACACCAAACGCAAGCCTTAAATCCACCCATTTGTCTGGACACTACTCTATGTAAGGCGAGCTACAAAATAAACTCACAGGTGATTGAGCAATCAACATAGGCACAGAAAGCACAACATAAGACACAGGGGTGCAGAGCTGACTAACGCTGAGCCATAAGGGGGAAACCAGACTGAGCAGGCAAGTGAGCCTGTCTCTGCCTGGCATGAGCTGTGTGCAAATGCCCACGGGCAAGTGATATGAAACACCATGTAGTGAAACTCAAGGTTTCTCCAGACAAAACATGGGCGATTGTCCACCAACCACCCACTCCGACGCCCATAGTAAAGCCAGCAGGTCATGCACCCACCCCAACCTACCCGATCCTGTAGAGCGTTTCTGGAGGCATAGGTTTCACCACGCCGATGCTGTGAAATAACGGGAAGGAGGTGGTAACAAAGGAGATAATTAACAGCAGGGGGAGGAACGGCCGCATCAGCCTTAATGTAAAACTGCTACCTACTAAAAGCCGGGCAACCCAGGTAAAGCATAGCCAGAGGCTAAAGGGGCAGGTGGTAGCCCTGGCCTGGGCGATGACTACAGCAATGTGCATACAGTAACAAGCACCCTTGGGGCTGAGTTTGATGCCAGTATTGGCGGGTGTGCGCTGCTATACTGTGTCGAGTGTGGGATTCCCGCAATGCTGAAAAACTGGCACGGTGATCCTTTCCATGCAGGTCTGGGGTCGCTGGTGTAGGGAATGCTTGTAGGGCTGGCATGGGTTTGTGTGCCACGCTAAAGCTGCCTGCAATCGCTCAATGCTACCTCTTTTAGGTTTCTTCAGCTGGCCTGCTGCTGCCACTTCTCCGCTGGAAGTCGGTCTCATACAGTGGTGCTGAGCGATACCCCCATCCTCCTCTTCCTTGCCAGGCCTTTCACAAATTTGGTGATCTTATGCTGGCCGCTCTGCTATGCTTCTATCTTTCCGGCCGGTGTAGTCTTGTAGCTAGCACCAGGATCGAATTGCTGGTTGTTATGCTCGGTGGCAGGAGCGACACCTCGTCCCCATGGTAATCGCCTTCCGTGTCTCCTGCACTGCACTTCTCTCTGGGCTCACTTTGCACCTGGCGGGCAGCCGGTCGCTTTGTGTGACCGCCGGCGAGGGCATCCCGGCCTTGGCTGCGCTCCTACTTCAGGCAGACGACTCGAGCTGCAGGCTGCAACTCCCCGCCATCAAGACCTAGGCCTGATGCCTACAGGCCACCGGCCCGCAGCTACAGTACGACGGCAGGGGGGGGGGGACAGGGATGGAAAGCTCACCCACTGTCCCCCGGCTCTTCCGCAGCTTGCAATCCAGCCGGCAAGGAGGACGCCCCCGCCTCAACATCCACACTGCTCAAGAGTTCCACAGATGGACACCACTCCCCGCAGCGGCTCCGGCGATCAGGAGCTACTGCAGGCTCCTCCTGCCGCCATTTTCTCTCCGCCACCTTCAAGCTTCCGCTGCTCAGCTCTCGTATGATGCACACATTTTTACTGATCATACAATGTGTATATGGACGTACACAGAGCATGAGCTAAGACATTCTGTTAACGGAAAATGTGTACATGTTCTGTGTGAACGTTGAAGAAACCCAGGTTCTTCATACCACCACGAACGCTACTGCACTCACAGGCCCCGCCCACAGCCAGGCGGACTCTGCCTGACTTCCGGGTCGCCGCGGGCAGCGCGGCTGCGCAGCTCATCCCAGGTGTTCTCGGCGGCGGCCTCATACAGGGGGTCACGAACCGGCAGGGTGGGCTCCCGCTTCGGTTTTTAAAAGTATAAATAGGCGGGTTAGGCACCCGCCTATTAAATAAGCCAAAAACGCGGATCTTTGGGGAGACTGGATGTATTTTCTCAAGATGCGAGGCACAAGATGGCTGCCAACAGTTCCTCGTTGGAACTGTTGGCAGCCAATTAGAGCCAAGCTTGTGCTTGGGGGTTAGGCTCCGCCCACATATATAAAGGTTAGTTTCCTTTAATATCTCAAAAACTACTGAACGGATTTACACCATTTTTAAAAAAAAAAGGATGCTTTCTGAAGCAAGCACTACCTTTTTGCCAAATTTGGTGTAATTCTGTTCAGCAGTTCCAGCTGTAGCCGTGTCTAAATTTTCCTATGGGAAATGTATTTTTCGGCTACTTTGTTTTTAATTTCTCAGGAACTACTAAACGGATTTACACCAGTTAACAAGAAGGGCTCTTTCTGAACCAAGGGCAACCTTTTTGCCAAATTGGGCTAATGCAGTTCGGGCTGTAGCCGTGTCTAAAGTTTCCTATGGAAAATAACATGGAGAAAACACGTTTTGGGACCCCACTTTTTTCTCGGCCCCCGCTTGGCGAATCACCCCGAAACTTTCAAGATAGGAGCGGGCCATAGGTTTTGAAAATTTCGCGAAGATTCGTCAACCGGGGCCAAAGCTATTGGGAAAACCAAAAATGAGTTCTATATAAATGCATATGATAATCCTGTACTGAGTGACTGTAAGTATGAGTGACTGTACAGGTGAGTGAGTGGATGTGTGTGTAGATCTAAGAGTCAATGAGTGGGTATGTAGTTATTGGTATTGGAGTATCTATGGTTTTGAGAATGGACGTCTGAAATTTTGATTGAGTATATCAAAGGGTGTGAGAAGATGCACTAATTTATCACATGTATGACATCAGTGATGTAATTTCAGATGTCATCAGTGATGTCACTGACCATGTCATGAGTGATGTAATATGTGACATCATCAGCAGTGCATTGCGGGGCGCGAGTTATAGTTAGCTGAACTAACTATAACAGGGGAATTTCTAGGGTTTTGTATGAGGGAAATGTCCAGCTAACTATAACGCCCCTGAAACCTATGGTTTTTTCAGTGAATTTCAAAGGTTTTCTAAATGCTAATTCCTAACTATATATGGCCTGAAACCCTTGGTTTTTTCAGTGAATTTCAAAGGTTTTCTAAATGAAAATTTTGAATGAATTAATTGTTATACTGATTTTTTTTTATACTGATTTACTACATATTTTAAACTATTTATTTTTAGATATATTTTTTATAATTACATTATACATAACAATACAAAATATACTTTCTCAGAATGAATTGCTTTAGTTTAAATACTTGGCAAATAGGCAACAGACTTTTAAGTACAGTAGTTACAGTTGTTGCAATGGGCAACACAATTTCAAACACAAAGCAACATTGAGCTCAATGTGAATTTCTCGTGAAATGCAATTAGTTACTTTATGGATTACTTTTCTAACCACAAGACTGGATCCTAGATGCAGTTCTTGGACATCTCCTGTAAACAGTTGAGTAAAAGCGCTTTGGTTACAGTAGTGATTTTTAAGGAATATTATTGTATTTTAAAGGTTGACACTTTTTCCCATAGAATCACCAATGTTATCCTATGGCAGAAAATTCACTTAGCAGGTAAGTAGTGTTATCGTTACTTTGTCTTACTCAGTGGTGGATCCTGGATCCAGCACTGGCCAACCTCCTGTAAATAGTCGAAAGAATGTGTTTAAGACATACAGACGATTTTTTTAGGAATATTTTTAGTTTGTGAAAATAGACACTTAGAAACTTTTCTGGTGAAAACCACACAATGGTTTCCTATGGAAAGAAATACAAGTTACTGGTAAGTACGCTTAGAATTACTTTTCAGGGTCAGTGCAGGGCTAAAAGATGCAGCACTGGGTTCTCTCCTGATTACAGGTGAGCAAATCGGAATTCGTAGTTTGGCTGATTTTAGAGGAAGATTTGTACAATGGTGAAGGAAGGGGGAGGGGCCTGAGGTGACGTGTGCAAACGCCCTGTGGCGCGTTTTAAGTTGGGGAATTAATTCCTTTTCAATCCTGAGGTCCCCTGGGGGCCAACTAGCCCACCAGGTACCTCCAGTATGCGCCAGGGAGCTGCATTGCAGAGAGGTATTCAGAGGCCACACCCCTTTTTACAACACTATGCAACACAGCTCCGTGGCGCTTACTGGAGGTACCTGGTGGGCTAGTTGGTCCCCAGGGACCCTCAGGATTGAAGAGGAATTAATTCCCCAACTTAAAAAGCGCCACAATGCGTGTTTGCACAGATCTCATCTCAGGCCTCGCTCCTACCTTCACCACTGTGCAAACGCGCCCCGTGGAGTGTTTTAAGTTGGGGGATTAAGTCCCCTTGAATCCTGAGGTCCCCTGGCGGCCAACTAGCCCACCAGGTACCTCCAGTAAGCGCCAGGGAGCTGCGTTGCAGAGATGTGTAAAAAGGGGCATGGCCTCATTACACCTCTCTGCACCGCAGCCCCCTGGCGCATACTAGAGGTTCCTGGTGGGCTAGTTGGCCCCCAGGGACCCCCAGTATTGAAGGGGAATTTGTTCCCCCTCTGCAAACGCACCAGGGGGCGCGTTTGCAGAGTGGTGTAAGGAGGGGGCGTGGCCTGCGGCCCGATCCTTTTTTTTTTCCCCCCCCCCTCTGTTTTTTAGAACGGGAGCTGTGTAGCCCCCCTTCTTCTTTTTTTTTTTTTGGCCCTGGGGACCCCATCCCCCAGGGCCTGCCCTAAATTTTTGTTTTTTTGTTTTTGTTCTCTCTAAACTGGAATGGGGCCGCGTGGCCCCCCTCCCCAGGCCATAATTTGCCCCGGGGAGCCCATCCCCCGGGGCATGGCCCTTTTAAAAAAAAAAAAAAAAAAAAAAAATTATGGAGGGGGGCTACATAGCCCCCCTCCTGTGCCACCTATGGCCCCGGGCACCCCATCACCCGGGGCCATTTTTTTAAAAAAAATTACAAAAATATGGGGAGGGGGGGCCGTGTGGCCCCCTCCCAGGCCACTTATGGCCCCGGGGACCCCATCCCCCGGGGCCTGACCTCCGTTGGGGGCCGTGGGGGGGGTCCCCAATCCCCCCACGGCCCGCCGGTTCCCCGCTTCCTGTGGGAGCCGGCATCGGTTTTTTTCTTTGGCTGGATGCGCGGACCCTACGCGCATCCCGCGATTTAAAAAAAAAAATATATATATATTTTTGGCCTTGGGGGTCCTTGTGGGACCCCCTGAGCAGGCCTAGGGGGTCAGGGTGTTTCTACCCTGCCCCCTTGTTGCGTTTTGCGTCTTTGTTTTTGTGCTTTCTTGTGCCTCGGTTCTACCGAGGCACAAGATGGCTGCCAACACTTCCTGATTCAGAGTGTTGGCAGCCAATTAGTATTCAGCTTGTGCTCGGGAGGGTTCGGGGAGGGTGCGTGGAGGATCCGCGGATCCTCCGCGGCCATAGATATCACTAACTTTTTTACCTTAATTTTCTCAGGAACTACTGAACAGATTCACACCATTTATGCAAAAGGCACGAGTCTGAACTGAGGACTACCTCTTTGCCAAATTTGGTGTCATTCCGTTCAGCGGTTCGGGCTGTAGCTGCGACAACAGATCCTATGGGAAATTGCATGGGGAAAACGCGTTTCGGGACCCCCCTTTTTTCTCGAGCCCCGCTTGACGAATCAACGCGAAACTTTCAGGGGCGGGGCGGAGCTGGCCAAAAGTTTGGAAAATTTTGCGAAGATTCGTCAATCGGCGCCAAAGATATTCCCAATAGAATGTTGCGGATTTCCTATGGAAAATAGGTCCTAACTATAACTATCTACTGGCGACCGCCAGTAGATTTATATATATATATATATATATATATAGATATATATATATTCACTGAAAAAACCATAGTTATAGTTATAGTTAGCTGTACATTTCACTCGTAAAAAACCAATGAAATTCCACGTTATAGTTAGTGCAGGCAACTATAACTCACGCGACCGCAATCCTCTGCTGATGCTAATACTGTATTTAGACACTTATTTGCCCATGTCTTCTTCCATTAAATTTTAGCTATACATATATTACAAATATTTTTTTTTCATAAAGACACATATGTCATTAGCAGAGGATTGCGGTCGCGTGAGTTATAGTTGCCTGCACTAACTATAACGTGGAATTTCATTGGTTTTTTACGAGTGAAATGTACAGCTAACTATAACTTGTGTGAAACCTATGGTTTTTTCAGTGAATTTGCAAGGTTTTTTAAATGCTAATTCCTAACTATAACGTGTGTGAAACCTATGGTTTTTTCAGTGAATTTGTACGGTTTTTTAAATGCTAAGTTACTTTACGCCGTTCGTGCCGTGCGCGCCCACTTCACGCAGTTCGTTCCGTGCGCGCACAGTGAGCACGCGGTGCGCTTCGCGCACCGCGCGCCCACTTAACGCAGCTAGTGCCGTGCACGCACGGTGGGCACACGGTGCGCTATGCGCACCGCGTGCCCACGTTAGGCTGGATGGGCCATGTACGCACGATGCCCTTCGCGCACCGTCCGCACACGGAGGACATATTATGCGCTTCGTTCTGAAAGGTTTTGCACCATTTGCACACGGGGGGGGGGGGGGGGGATATGGATTTTGTTTTTTTTTTTAAATTAAGTTTTTACCGTACGCGTACGGTAAGCGTATTCGGCGTTTTTTCGAAAAAAAATTATTTTTATTTTTTGGCCTTGGATGGCCTTCTGGCACACCATAACCAAGGCTAGGTAGTTAGGAGCTGTCTAGCCTGCCCCCTTTTTATGATATTAAACTTTGTTTTTCCTCCACCCCTCCGAGTGCGAGAGAGAAAATGGCGGCCGACACTTCCTGGTTTCGACCGATTCGAATGTTTACTAAGATCTAACAGCCAATCAGAATCGCGCTCGCGCACGGCACCATACGCGTACGGTAAGCTTACGGTGCGCGCTCGGAGCGCGCTTACAGATATATATATTGATATAAATGCTATTTTCTCAGGAACTACCGAACAGATTTACACCAGACCTACAAAAGGCACTTCCTTGACCTGAGGACTACCTCTCTGCCAAATCACAAGTAATTCTGTTCAGCCGTTCGGGCTGTAGCTGTGTCTAAAGGTCCTATGGAAAAATGCATGGGGAAAACTCGTTTGGGGACCCCCCTTTTTTCTCAGCCCCCGCTTGACGAATCCCCCCGAGACTTTCAGTGTAGGAGCGGAGCGTAGCGCCCCATTAGTTTTGTAAATTTCGCGAGGATTCGTCGACCGGCGCCAAAGTTATTCCAAATAGAATGTTGCGGATTTCCTATGGAAACAGGGTCCTAACTATCACTACCTACTGGCGACCGCCAGTAGGTAATATATATATATATATATATATATATATATATTACCTACTGGCGGTCGCCAGTAGGTAGTTATAGTTAGGACCCTTTTTCCATAGGAAAACCTCAACATTCTATTTTGAATAACTTTGGCGCCGGTCGACGAATCCTCGCGAATTTCTCAAAATAGGTGGGGCGCTACGCTCCGCTCCTACCCTGAAAGTCTCGGGGGGATTCGTCAAGCGGGGGCTGAGATAAAAGGGGGGTCCCAAAACGCGTTTTTCCATAGGACCTTTAGAACGAGCTACAGCCCGAACGGCTGAACAGAATTACTAGAAATTTGGCAGAGAGGTAGTCCTCAGGTCAAGGAAGTGCCTTTTGTAGGTTTGGTGTAAATCTGTTCAGTAGATCCTGAGAAAATAGCCTTTAAATCAATATATATATCTGTGGAAGCTTACGGTGCGCTTACCGTGCGCTTACGGTAAGCTTACGGTACGCGTACGGTGGCGTGCGCGAGCGCGATTCTGATTGGCTGTTAGATCTTAGTAAACATTCGAATCGGTCGAAACCAGGAAGCGGCGGCCGCCATTTTCTCTCTCGAACTGTCAGGGGGGTGAATAAAAAAGGTGGATAATGTGAAAAGGGGGCAGGCTCGACAGTTCCTGACCCCCTAGCCTTGGTTAGGGGGTCCCAGAAGGACCCTCAAGGGCAAAAATAAAAAAAAAATATTTTTCGAAAAATCGCCGTATGCGCGTAGCGTACGCGCACGGCGACCTGCGGAATTACGCGTACCGTGCGCGCACGGAAAAAAAAATTTTGCGAAAAGGGAAGCTTAAAAAAAAATAAAAAAAATTGTGAGGTAAGGTTGGCTCTTATAAGAGCCGTTGGGTTCATACAGGGATGGAGGAAAGAAAGAATGGGAGTATTATGAGCGTCTACAAACATGCTGGTCTATCTTATTGTTAATAAGGGGAAGACTGACCTCCCCAAAAACAATAAGACCACCACATTTTGTACACCTCATTTCAACACTCGCAAATCGAGGGTTGATGTCCAAAGGAAAATAAGAAGGTGATGCTCCAACAACAGAGGAAGGGCTCAGCTGAGCTGCCGATGATGTACTCGGCTGAGCATCTGAGGCTGGGCTCTGGTGACTTACTGAAGAGTTTTCTCCAGTATGTCGAGCAAAGGTCCTTGGGTGTTTGTCCTGAAGGTGTCTCATCATAGAGTGATTTCCAAAGGAATATTTCCTACTTGGATTTCCTCTTGATAAAACACGATCACAAAGTATGCAAGTGACCTTTGGAGCATTGACCTTTTTCTCCCCCTCTGGAAAAGTGAAATACTCCCATACAAAAGAAGTCTTTTGTTTCCTCCTTCTCTGGATCATGGTGGTGCTGCTGGCCTCACTCTCAGAAGAGCCCTGCTGTTCTGCCATTGTATCCCAATGTCAATCCAGCTCCTGCTCCTAGAGAATCACAAGCAGAAATGAGGGGAATGGGTGTGGTGTGGGAAGAATCTGGAACTGAAAGTAGTATCAACCAATGAAAAGTGTTCTTTCAAGCAGTAAAGAGGGGAATGGGTGTGGTGTGGGAAGTTTCTGGAAGTGAAAGTAATTTCAACCAATAAAAAGTGTTCTTTGTAAGTCACATGACCTACCGTGCGCGCACGTGACGCTTACGGTGCGCTTACGCAGCGCTTACGTCACTTTCGCACATGCGCATTACACGCCCCTGCGTAACCGCGACGTTGCTTCCGGGTGTACGCGTACGGCACGCACGAATCACGTATCGCGCATGCGCATTACACGCCCCTGCGTAACCGCGACGTTGCTTCCGGGTATACGCGTACGGCACGCACGTATCACGTAGGCGCGCTGCACTAATTACGTCCAGAGCGCGTAGCGTCAGCTTACCGTACGCGTATTTTACAAGCGCGTAGCGTCAGCTTACCGTACGCGCACGGAAAAAAATGCATAAAAAAAAACCTTTCGATAATGCAGGATATAGTACATAAATTATTAAAAAAAGGCTTACAAAAAATGAAATAAAAAAAAATTGCATTAAATTATAATAAAAATATAAAATCGAAATAAAAAATCACTATCCACATTGACCCCACCCCCTGTGCTTTTGGTGGCGTTAAGTGGGCGCGCACGCCACGAATGGCGTAAAGTAACTTAGCATTTAAAAAAACAAAAAAAATAAACTGAAAAAACCATAGGTTTCACACACGTTATAGTTAGGAATTAGCATTTAAAAAACCTTGCAAATTCACTGAAAAAACCATGGGTTTCACACACGTTATAGTTAGGAATTAGCATTTAAAAAACCTTAGAAATTCAGTGAAAAAACCATAGGTTTCACACACGTTATAGTTAGGAATTAGCATTTAAAAAACCTTAGAAATTCAGTGAAAAAACCATAGGTTTCACACATGTTATAGTTAGCTGGACATTTTACTCGTAAAAAACCAATGAAATTGCCCCGTTATAGTTAGTTCAGCTAACTATAACTCGCGCGCCCGCAATGCACTGCTGATGACGTCACATATTACATCACTCATGACATGGTCAGTGACATCACTCATGACATCACTGATGACATCTCAAATTACATCACTGATGACATCACTGATGACATCATCCTTGTGATAGAGTGGCAGACCTCCTCTTCCCCTAATATAACCTTTGACACACACATTCAAAAATAGAGACTAAAATTTACAAAACAATGGACATACCAATAACAGTTACAACAACCTCTTCAGTAATTCTAAGATCCACATACACATCCACTCATTCACCAACAGTCCAATACAGTCACTCATACATGTACTCACTCATCATATGTACTCATACACCTATACATCCTGTTACACAATGCCACTCATCCATAGAGCAACTCACACACATAGTCACTCATGCTAATAAAGAATCAAACATACATTTACTTGCATATACAGTTATACACACACCACCACACTTACTTCTACGGAAACTTACACATACTTAGTCTTTTAAACAATCACTTATAGAAACACATACTTATTCATACAGGAACTCTTTCAATCTCTCACATATACTCACATATATACACCAATAGTCACATATACTAGTTTTAAACATATGTAGTTACTCATAAAGACACTATTGAGACAGTCATTCACTCACTAACACACCCATACACACACTCATCCACCCATGCAGTCCTGCACACATGCTCTGTTCAACACATACAAACAGTGAGTCACTCATTCATGCACCTATGCACTACGTAATACCCCCCACCGAACCATGCAGACACTCAGACTGATACTCAAAAAACCAACTAATAACCTATATAGACACCCATGTAGCTACTCACCAACCCATGCAGCCACTTATACACAAAGTGAGAGACTGATACAGATATTTACATATTTAAACATTACTCACTAAGCCATGTATTCACTAAGATACACTTAATCAGTCAGTTATACAATCAATTTTTCAAAAACAAATCATCCATTTAGACACTTATATACCCATTTATTCTTCCATCGTCCTTGAGATATACATATATAAAACATATTTAATTTTCAGAAAAATACACATTCACTGGATGATGTCATCAGTGATGTCATTTGAGATGTCATCAGTGATGTCATGAGTGATGTCACTGACCATGTCATGAGTGATGTAATATGTGACGTCATCAGCAGTGCATTGCGGGCGCGCGAGTTATAGTTAGCTGAACTAACTATAACGGGGCAATTTCATTGGTTTTTTACGAGTAAAATGTCCAGCTAACTATAACATGTGTGAAACCTATGGTTTTTTCACTGAATATATATATATATATATATATATATATATATATATATATATATATATATATATATATATATATATATTCACTGAAAAAAACCATAGGTTTCAGGGGTGTTACAGTTAGCTACCCATTTCACTCGTACAAAACCATAGAAATTCCTCCGTTATAGTTAGTTCTGCTAACTATAACTCACGCGCCCGCAATGCCCTGCTGATGATGTCACATATTGCATCATTCATGCCATGGTCAGTGACATCACTGATGACATCACTGATGACATCTCAAATGACATCACTGATGACATCACTGATGACATCATCCACTGAATGTAGTTTAGTTTGAAATTTAAATATGTATTATATATATGTATATATATATATATATATATATATACCAATCTGTATTGAAGATTGAGTGGATATATAACTGTCTGGATGGAGGATTTAGTAGCTGTCTGACTGTCTTTTTAAGTGAGTAATTAAAAGTGTCTCACTTAATACATGGATTAGTAACTAAACTGTGAATGTGTGCAGCAGTGTCTCTGTTGTTGTATAACATGCTGCCTCAGTTGGTCACTAACTACATGAGTGTGTATATTAGTTATTGATTAGTTGGGTGAGTATTTGTATGGGACACTGAGTTTGTGTGTGGTTGGATGGGGTGTGTGTAACTCTATGCATAGATGTGTGAATGGTTGATTGACCAGGTGTATGGGTTTAAGAGTGCATGCGGAAACAGTTGTTTGGGTGACTGAGTGTATTTATTTGTGTGTTGGTGAGTGAATATATGTTTTAGTTGTACATCTTCAACAAAGTAAAAAAATAAAAGGCATTGTATGTGAGAGTTGGTGTATATAAATAAGTTTGTGTAAGAGTCAGTGATTGTGAGAGTAAATATATGAATGAGTGTATAATTGTAATGGTGCTTTTTTAACATATTAACCATGAGTTACTATGTGTTTGAATAAATGAGGTGTCATTGGATAATTGTGTAAGTGAGTAAATTGAAGTGCGATACATTTTTTTCATGAGTGAGTAGGATGACTGCATAACCGACTAAGATGACTGCTGATGAGTCAATGTCTATATATGTGTATAAGTGCATTTGATAGTGTTCTATTAATTAATGACTGCATGTATAGATGATTCTGTTGTTGAATGGGTAGTTGTGTGTAGACTTAGGAATCAGTGAGTGGGTATGTAGTAACTGGTATTGGTGTGTCAATGGTTTCAAATATGGTACTCTGTATTTTACAGTGAGTGATGAAAGGTTATACTAGTGTATGATGTGGTGTATCGGATTGTCAAGTGGATGATGTCATCAGTGATGTCATTTGAGATGTCATCCGTGATGTCATCCGTGATGTCACGGACCATGTCATGAATGATGCAATATGTGATATCAGCAGGGCATTGCGGGCGCGTGAGTTATAGTTAGCAGAACTAACTATAACGGAGGAATTTCTATGGTTTTGTACGAGTGAAATGGGCAGCTAACTAGAACACCCCTGAAACCTATGGTTTTTTTCAGTGAATTTCAAAGGTTTTTTAAATGCTAACTTTTAAGTGTGATAGTAGTTATATATACTTTTTTGTACTGATTTTCTACAGTTTTGTAACTGTTTATTTATAAATATTTTATTCATTAAATAACATTATATATTTTTCTGAAAATTGCAAAAAAAACATTTTTTAATTAAAACTGAAATATTGATTAATTTTCTTGTTTTCATTTTTTATTTTAATATATTTATATCATTTTCTTTTTAAAAAAAATCCAATTTCTTTCGCAGTCGCGCACTCAAAGTGTACACATCACGGTGGGTGCGCGCATTCTAGCCGCCATTTCAGAAAAGTCATGAAGGATCCGCGTATGGTGTGCGACGGCTGCGTGTTTTTCAGTTACACCATATACATTTAATATCACGTGATATGCGTGACCAGTCTGTGACTCCTGCTCCCGCGCATTCGCGACACATGCGCATTACGGTACGAGATGTTTGCGCACTTGCGGGTCCCGCGTGACATCATATACGTGCTGGGGCGCGCTGGGTGCGCGACTCCCGCAAAAAATAAATTATGTTCCAAAATGATATGTATGTGTCTTTAATATACATATTATGGCAAGAGATTATGTAAGACATTCATCAAAATAATATATTTGTACTTATAAGAAACATATTATTTTTAAATATATTTTCGCGAAGTCGGGTGCGTGCGTCGTGAGTGCAGAAAACCAGGTCAGCAGAGCTGCTGTAGAGCCAGAGAACCAGGTCAGCAGAGCTGCTCTAGAGCCTAAGAACTAGGTCAGCAGAGCTGCTCTAGAGTCAGAGAACCAGGTCAGCAGAGCTGCTGTAGAGCCAGAGAAACCAGGTCAGCAGAACTGCTTTAGAGGGAGAGAACTAGGTCAGCAGAGCTGCTTTAGAGCCAGAGAACCAGGCCAGCAGAGCTGCTTTAGAGCCAGAGAACCAGGTTAGCAGAGCTGCTTTAGAGCCAGAGAACCAGGTCAGCAGAGCTACTCTAGAGCCAGAGAACCAAATCAGCAGAGCTGCTTTAGAGCCATAGAACCAGGTCAGCAGAGCTGCTTTAGAGCCAGAGAACCAGGTCAGTAGAGCTGCTCTAGAGCCTAAGAACCAGGTCAACAGAGCTGCTCTAGAGCCAGAGAACCAGGTCAGCAGAACTGCTGCAGAGCCAGAGAAACCAGATCAGTAGAGCTGCTTTAGAGCCAGAGAACCAGGCCAGCAGAGCTGCTTTAGAGCCAGAGAACCAGGTTAGCTGAGCTGCTTTAGAGCCAGAGAACCAGGTCAGCAGAGTTACTCTAGAGCCAGAGAACCAAATCAGCAGAGCTGCTTTAGAGCCATAGAACCAGGTCAGCAGAGCTGCTTTAGAGCCAGAGAACCAGGTCAGTAGAGCTGCTCTAGAGCCTAAGAACCAGGTCAACAGAGCTGCTCTAGAGCCAGAGAACCAGGCCAGCAGAACTGCTGCAGAGCCAGAGAAACCAGGCCAGTAGAGCTGCTTTAGAGGGAGAGAACCAGGTCAGCAGAGCTTCTATAGAACCAGAGAACCATGTCAGCAGAACTGCTTCAGAGCCATAGAACTGGGTCAACGGAGCTGCTTTAGAGCCAGAGAACCAGGTCTGCAGAGTTGTTGTAAAGCCAGAGAACTAGATCAGCAGAGCTGCTCTGTAGCATTAGAACTAGGTCAGCAGAGCTGCTCTAGAGCCAGAGAACCAGGTCAGCAGACCTGCTGTAGAGCCAGAGAAACCAGGTCAGCAGAGCTGCTTTAGAGCCAGAGAAACCAGGTCAGCAGAGCTGCTTTAGAGCCAGAGAACCAGGTCAGCAGAGCTGCTCTAGCTGACACTGACTGACACTGACTGACACTGACTGACACTGACTGACACTGACTGACACTGACTGACACTGACTGACACTGACTGACACTGACTGACACTGACTGACACTGACTGACACTGATTGACTGACACTGACTGACACTGATTGACTGACACTGACTGACACTGATTGACTGACACTGACTGACACTGATTGACTGACACTGACTGACACTGACTGACACTGACTGACACTGACTGACACTGACTGACACTGACTGACACTGACTGACACTGACTGACACTGACTGACACTGACTGACACTGACTGACACTGATTGACTGACACTGACTGACTGAGACTGACTGACACTGACTGACTGACACTGACTGACTGACTGACACTGACTGACTGACATTGACTGACATTGACTGACACTGACTGACTACTCTCTACTACTCTACTACTGACTCTCTACTACTCTCTACTTCTCACTCTCTACTACTCTCTCTACTACTCACTCTCTACTACTCACTCTCTACTACTTTCTCTCTACTACTCTCTCTACTACACGCTCTCTACTACACGCTCTCTACTACTTTCTCTCTACTACTCACTCTACTACTCACTCTACTACTCACTCCCTACTACTCCCTACTACTCACTCTACTACTCACTCTATAACTCTCTACTACTCACTCTCTACTACTCCACTACTCTCTACTAATCACTCTCTACTACTCACTTTGTACTACTCTACTACTCACTCTCTGCTACTCACTGCTACTCACTACTACTCACTCTCTGCTACTCACTACTACTCACTCTCTACTACTCACTCTCTACTACTCACTCTCTACTACTCTCTCTCTGCTACTCTCTCTCCGCTACTCTCTCTCCACTACTCACTCTCTACTACTCTACTACTCACTCTCTAATACTCACTCTCTACTCTCTACTACTCACTACTCTACTACTCCCTCTCTACTACTCTCTACTTCTCACTCTCAACTACCCTCTACTACTCACTCTACTACTCTCTCCTACTCACTCTACTACTCTCTCCTACTCACTCTCTACTACTCTCTCTACTACTCTCTACTACTCTCTCTACTCTCTATTACTCATCCTCTACTCTCTACCTCTCTCTACTACTCTCTACCTCTACCTCTCTTCCTCTACGTCTCTACCTCTACCTCTCTACCTCTCTCTACCTCTCTACACGCACACATATGCATTTAAATATATGTATGTGTATATATATATATAATCTGCATATCTATATAAATACAAATATAAATGCATGCATACATATACATATATGCATGTTATGTACATGAAATTTTGAAAAACACTAATAAAAGCAAAGCTAAAAAGCCACCTAATTAGAAACAGAATTGCTTTAACTTAAACGAGGGCGAGACCTTTTGCATTTTCAATGCTTGTTTACTTTGGTTCCATCAAGAAGGCATTCAGATGTGACACATTTGCCATAAATTCTGAATGGTAGCACTCTAGTTCCTCATTAGATCACTGTAGTAAAGCTACTGCTCACCAGGGAAGTCTGCTGCTGGTATTGAAAGTGCATGTTTCAGTCTGCATGTCAGAATTCTTTAATGAAATAGAAGAGGATTTGAGAAGTCACTCAAAATGTGCCCTAATTTTTCTTTCTGCAGCACTAATCATACATTCTATGGCAAAATGAACCCTCTCATTTTGTTCCTTTTTAAATTAAATGTTTTAAATGTTACCACTTTATTCCAATCAAGATGGCTTCAGGTGTGCCATACCTTTGTCATAAGTAAGACTGTTAGCGCTCTAGTTGTTCTTTGGAACACTCTGGGAAGCTGCAGTAGAACACAAAGACAGTCTCTGCCCTTGTTGTATGTACATGTTTTACTGAGAATGTCAGACTTCATTCTCACATGACTGAGAAAGATAATGTGAATTTACAGAAAATATGCTCTCAGTTTAGCTTATAGATCACCTTCCAAACCTCTGTGGGAAAAGCATGTGAAAATAGTTTTCTCTCAAACATGATTAATGATACTCCCAGCAGAAGACTTTTTCACATGGTAAAATCACCTTAGAACATACCACAATTCCTAAAAATTAGTATGGTACCATCAACAAATGATTTATAATGTAACTAAAGTCTTAAAACCTTCTATTAACTGCAATGCTTTTTAATGAGGTGCTATCATGTATATTGGTCCCAAGATGGCTGGATGAAGTGCTGACAGCCAATCAGATCTCACAATGAGATGTGTGGTTAGGCTCCGCCCAGATATGTATATGATTTTACTTTTGATTTTCTCAGGAACTACTGAACGGATTTACACCATATATGCAAAAGGCACATGCCTGACCTGAGGACTACCTCTTTGCCAAATTTCAAGTAATTCTGTTCAGCCGTTCGGGCTGTACCTTCGACTATAAAGGTCCTATGGGAAAATGCATGGGGAAAACGCGTTTTGGGACCCCCCTTTTTTCTCAGCCCTCGCTTGACGAATCACCCCGAAACTTTCAGGGTAGGAGCTCAGCAGAGCGCCCCATTAGTTTTGAAAATTTCGCGAGGATTCGTCAACCGGCGCCAAAGTTATTCAAAATAGAATTTTCAGATTTCCTATGGAAACTCGGTCCTAACTATAACTATCTACTGGCGACGGCCAGTAGATATTATATATATATATATATATATATATATATATATATATATATATATATATATATATCTTCATATTCCTAAGTATAGTAAACCAGAAAAAGTACTAAAGAGACTGGGGTCCCAAACATCTGTGTCTAGAACATTACAGCCATGATGGAGTAAAACCAAAGAAGTTATGAACCTATAGGAAGGATTATATATAGAATTAATACTACCTCTCGCACTAAGAGGATTAGGACTGTGATTCTGAGGCGGTGAACCCTTGCTTATGCGATTTCCTCCAGTACCGATACTAACTATATTGCAGAACAGACAAATACATCATCATAAGAGGTACTGTGCCACAGGCGCTAACATAAGGAAACTGAACGGACAGGGCTGGACTGGTCGGACTGGGCTAATATCAAACTTTCCTTCCCCACTCTTACCTTTTCTTCTACCTTTTCTCTCATCAAAGCTTTTTTTGCTAGATCATCTTTTTTGATTTTATATTGCGTGAAAAGTAACCACTATCAGGTGAAAACATTGCTTGATTATGGGGAAGCGAAAAGCGACAGAGGCGCCTATGGGGAAGGGCAAAACTAAATAAAAGTGCGGCTGGGAACTGTACAATAGCTAAAATAGATAATCTAATAGAAGTGGTAGAGACTATGCTCGAAGGGGCGGTCACAAAAATAGGGCATCCCCAAAAAGAAAGATTACCTCTTTCTATGCAAAACAGGCATTGCACAAACAACTGGCACTATCACATCGAAGTTATGTTGTAGTGCATACAATCTGCCAGCAACACCTCCCCGTGCAAGCACCAACAAAGCCCAATTCGCAAAACACCTCCACCACTCCTACGCAGGAACCACCACCAGGAGAGAACATAGGTGAGAACTTGCAGCTCGCGCAAAAGTGATGGCAGGTGGTGGGGGTAACGTAGGCATCACAGGTATCTCTTACAAACAGGTTTGCGCCCCTAGCTGAAGAAAACCTTGATAGGGCTTTTACAGAGGGTATAGCGACGCACCCTAGTTGCACATGCAAAGAGCCCATAGTATCCAAAGAAGCAGCACAGCTCTTAAGTGAGCACGGGTATAAAAGCACACAGATGAATCCAAGAAGAGACCGGCACTAGCCGAGGAAGTTCATTCATTAAAAAAAGAAATAGGAGACCTAAAAACTATAGCATACTCCCTGAAGAAGCAATTAGATGCCACCATTGTAATACATCCAACAGGTCCACACATAGGAGACAAGGGGCCAACAGCACAAATACCCAAACCATTATTTAAGTAAAATGCAGCAGTTAGTCGGACACCCAACCGAGAGAATTATAATCCCACATACAGCGTATTCCCTGAGGGTCCAGGAAGGGTGTAGTTGTCCAGTTTCCACAGGGGTAGAGAGATTAGGCCAAGCAATCCATACAATGGTGCAAACCAGATAACACACCTAGGCAGACCACATCCCAAAACCTGGCCACAAACCACGCAGGGAGGTGCCCCAAAAACGTTACCCGACCCACAAATTTGAACGCCCTTATTTAGAAGGCAGCAAGAGGGTAAGCACATGCCCAAACCAGCGCCTAGGGATTGGCCATCTAAGAGCAAAGAAGGTCGGAGAGTATATTTAAATAATATACCTAAAGTTGCAGCATGTGCCAGGGAGGACAAAGACTCGTTAAAAAATAAAATCATACATTGGATTAGGCACAAGAGGCAATGCTTGTCTAGTGCCCCTGATATAGAGAGGGCAGAGCGCTTGGAAGGAGGAATCGAGAGCTCGGATACTTTTAAGTTGATCATGGTTAACAGAGACATAGTACAGGGACTAATAACGATAGACTTAAGAAGAAGTGCGCTAAGTAGGGGGTATCCCAGCGTTTTAGACTGCATGACCCCAGAAAGACCCTAACAGCACAATCTGGGCTCAAATCACCCTCTGCTATTGAAGAGCTGCCCAATCACTTAACGTCAGATCTCGAATTTTTGGACTGACTAAGTGTAGGAGAACAGGCAGATCCGAAGACAGACAAGCAACCTGATCAGGAAGAGAATCAAAGAGATTGTATCCTATCAAACGAGACAGGCACAAGAGGACGCCAAATACAAAACATAAAAAAGATGGAAGTAGCAAAGTAATTGAGTCAAACTTGGAAAAGTCACTACAAATACATAAAGTACAGGCGGCAGGACCAAGACCCATAGCTATAGTCTCTTGGAATGTTGTAGGCCTAAAACACAAACTAGAGGACCCAGATTTACACAGCTACATAGAGAAATGTTATCTTTGCTTCTTCCAGGAGACATGGCTATTGACTCCCCCATTCAAGTTGGGATACAAAACCTATTACAAGAATGATGTTCCATCGCAGAGAGGAAGACCCTCGGGGGGGATTGTAATATGGATTAAAATAACAGTATGAATGCAAACTAATGCCCATATTATAGACTCACCCGATCTATTGGCAGTATTACTAGACACAAACACTCACAACAATGAACAATTGTACCTTTTTAATGTCTATAACAGACCGATCAGGCAAAATCTTACCTCTAAGATCATTGATTTACTAGGCAGTTCCCTGGACCACATAGACTCCTGTGATAGTGAGATTGTATGTGGGGACTTTAACTGTGCCTATGAACCATTAAACGGCCTAGAAAGTCTAACAGAGGCAGAGAACACGGCCAGAGGGTTGCCCCAGCTAGAGGCTGGACCGCGAAAACTTTGTACTAATGCCGCAATACAGATAATGCTGCTTACCAGTGAATACCATCTAAGGGCATTAAACGGAAGGGTGACCAATAACGGGAATGATAACTCCTCCCTAAACACATTTAGACGAGGTAGCTCGCAGTCCAGAATAGATTACCTTATGCAGAGCACGCACAGCTGGAGTAGGATCATGAGCTTCAGAATAGACGCCAGAGAGGACAGTGACCATCGCCCACTTTGCCTAGAAGTAACAGGTTACATAGCAAGGGAAGAGCCACCCAAATCAAATAGGGAATAACCGTAGAGTCATTAAATGGCCGCGAATTACAGAAAATACAGAGTTAATGATTAGTATTTATAGCACGTTTGCAGAGGTAGTGGGTGCTAATGTAAAGACAAGTGGAATGTCAGTAACAACAATGCATAATTCTTAAGTTGCAAAGTTAGAGCCCCTTCTCACCGGAGATATTAGAAAGAAACTGAAGCCTAACGGTAAGATGAACACAAAAATAAATCCGTGGTACACATCAGACTGCCGGAAAGCTATGAAATGCTACCTCAAGAACGTACAACAGGAAAGTGCAGACTCCATAAGGATGGCTAGGGATAGTCACAGGAAAACATTGGCAACCACAAGCAAGAATTGGGAGGATAATTTTTGGTTGCATGTCCTCCAGGCAGTAAAAACCAATAATATGGTAGAGTTCTGGAAAATAATTGCATTGAGGGCAAGGACCAAGTAGTACGAACAGAGCATCACTTGGACTCGGTAGCCTGGACCGAGCACTGTACCAATTCATATTCGAATTTTTGGCCCACCCCTATCGAACACTGCGAGCCTGCTGGCGATGAGGGAGACAGAGAAGTGATCATTTTCAAGTTAAAAGAAACTGAACATGCAATAGATACCATTAAGCAGTGAAAAGCTCCGGGAATAGATAGACTCCCTCTCGATCTGCTCAAGCATTATAAAAAGGTTTGGGTCCCGTATGTCAGCTTAATCAGTAACACCATAGCAACAGGTGCACCAGTGTCGGCAGCATGGAAAGGGGCTGAAATTGTACCTATCCACAAAAAAAGGCAGCAAACAGAAACCTGAGAATTATATGCCAATCAGCCTAATAGACGTGCTCCAAGGATTTTACGCTAGACCACTATTGAATAGGCTTAATGAATAGATCGAGACTAACAGCATATTGTCCCCGTACCAGGCAAGATTCAGAGCTTGCACAAGTACGACAGATCAAGTCTTCAAACTTTTATGTATCATTTGGTAATATGTCAAGGTAAAGGGGGGCCATATCTATGTAGCATTTGTAGACCCAAGGGAGGCCTTCAATCTCATACCCAGATGTCTACTATGGGACTCACTAAAAAAACAGGAAGTACCTACAAGCCTTTTAGCACAGATAGTAAGGCTACACCGTGATAACTATGCAAGAGTTCGCTGGGGCACGAATGGGGAGCTCACGGAACCGATCCCAATAGATAGAGGAGTGAGGCAGGGATGCGTACTTGCCCCTACCCTGTTCTTGCTCTACATCAATTACGTGGTTGACCACCTGCAAAAAACTGAAAATTATCCTTCTAAGTTGAGCGGAAACTTGATTCCAGCGTTACTATTTGCAGACAACACTATCCTGATTTCGCAGACACCCAGGGGTTTGCAGAACTTAATGGACAATTTTAATAGATACTGCAATGTAAAAGGCCTAGAAATAAATATTAGTAAAACTAAGTATAAGGGTTTTAGAAATAATTTCAAGTTGAACAACCAAAAATTTGAAAATGTCCCAAACTTTACTTGCTTGATTATATTACTCAGCTCAAAGCTATTATGGAAACCGCAGGTAAACCACTCAGCACTATGGCTTGCCAGGGGGCGGGGGCTGTCCTCAAAAAGTACAGTTCATCCTCAAGCAAACCCTTGACACCAGCCCTAGAGCTAAATAAATGCATGGCACAGGCAGTAGCACTATATGGATCAGAACTCAGGGGCTTTGGTGACACTAAAGCTTTAACAAATGGGGAAAACAAGTTTGCGAGGAGACTAATGGGAATACCATCAGCAACACCTCTCATCTCAATGTTCCACGATCTAAATCTGAAACTCATAGGACAAATTGCAACACTGCGACCACTGCTTTATTGGATACGCCTGTGGATAACACCAGAACTAGCGGTATATAAAGAAGGCGTAAGAGAACTCTTAGCCATTGATAGATGTCTCACTGTCCCTTGGCTAAGATTTGTCAAGAAATGGCTCATAGAATTAGGTCTCAGTTCGTACTGGCTCGAGCCATATAACTTAACATCAAGTCCAAAAATGTACTGAAAAGAACCTATTGGTCACACATCTTGAACATACTCCATCGTGACCCAAGTTTGGGAAGGCTAACAACCCAATTTCTAACTGTAAAACCTAGCCCAAGCTTCGAAGAATTTCTTGATAATATACAACCACATTTAGCCAGAATTCTGTACTTCAAATTAAGGTATTCCACTTTGCAGATCAAGAGCTATACAGCAAATTGGGCAACAAAGGGAGACCGCACCTACACTTTATGTACTCTATGCACTTTAAGGTCTATCGAAAACACAGCACACATCCTATTCTTCTGCCCAGCATATGCTTGGGCAAGGAGGAAATTGATACGTCCGTTGTGCAATACATTGAGATTCTGGAAGCACCAAGAGACACTGAGGGGGCTGACAGTACTGCACCGTAAGTAATATGTGCCTTATCCCGATACTTGTTTGCAGTAGGGGTCATAAGAAGCAAAATGGGGCTAAAGCTGTAATGCACAATGCACTTTTTAATTGGAAAAAGCACTTTGAATTGCATAAAACGATGTGTTATCTTTAATTTTTAATTGTATCTTATAAAGTTTTAAACATGCAAATAATGGGGGATGTATCGGAATACTTAGTGATCAGTTTATACTGTTTTATCTTGAGATTGATGATCATTTTATTGAGAATATTATGTACATTGCTTGATGAATTTTAGATCATACTAAACAGGTGTTTAATACATGTATATAGTATAGTTGAGCAGAAGCAATTGAATATTTTGTTTGCCGTGAAACTTTTATAGCCTTTGGCCGAAATAAAGTATTTCAGTATTACTAGGAAATCTATGTTGGTAGATTACAAGTAAGGTTTGTCAAAAATCACTACTAAGACCAAGCTAATGATGAAATACAGAATGTTACTAATAGGTGAGTAGAAAGAAAAGAAGTACTGTTATAAGTAAGAAACAATGTAATTTGGGATAGCTGTGTGCAGCATTAGTTTCACAAGTTTTGGTTGTAGTAAATACAAAATTTCACGATATTTTAATATTCACCAGACATTGTCTTACATCAAATAAGATGTTAATGATAATGAGAGCTATTAGAAGAGCCAAAGACACAATACAATGAATGTTTCTCACAGCCTCATATCTTATAAGCTAGCATGGATTCAGCTATTACAGCAGAAAAATACAAATAAAGTGAAGGTATCACTTCATAAACAATTAAACATTAAGCGAAGTTTTTTAATCTGTGATTTAATCATATAATTCCCTTAATATATTCAAACCCATGTCTACTTCTCTCGATTTGGTTTCCATCCTTCTAACGACTGTGGTCTTATATACATAGGCAGTACTATCAGACCACTAAAGGAACGCATCAAAGAACATACAAGTGCCATTAAGAACAACAATTTCAATTATCCACTTGCCTTGCACTTCAATTCCGTCCATTCTAATTCAGAACTAATTCACATTAAGTTCCATGGCATGGATTTACTTGAGGCACTGGATTATTTTAATATCAACAAGGTGAAAGCACAAATTTGGTTCCTAGATGCTGAAAAAGCTTTCGATCTGGTGTCTTGGGACTGTCTTTTTGCTATTTTGCACAGTTTCGATTTTCCGCAGGCTTTTATCTCTCTTTTAAAACAACTTTATATTAATTCTAGGGCACACATCATTATCAATAATTGCAATGTCGGGACATGTCATGTTAACAGAGGTACACAGCAAGGGTGTCCCCTGTCGCCAATTTTATTTGCTCTTTTTATTGAACCTCTAGCCCATTGCAATTAGAGGCATAACGCCCGATACAGTACCAGTAATCGGAATGACAAATATTAAACTTTATGCTGATGACATTGCCCTTTTTTTAGATTCAAAGCCTGCAAGTCAAGTGAAAATTTTTAAAATCTTTTCTGATTTTCAAAAATTGGGAGGTTACAAGATAAATGTTAATAAGTTTCATGGCATAGCTCAGGCCAGATGCAACCCTCGAGGAGGAGATGGGATACTGTGATGAGCCTACATGAATTTGTAATAGTATGTTGTTTTTATCACAGGTTGCATTTTGTACATCTTCGTGCATTACAGCTCTACATCTATTACTCCTTTTGGAGATGTTAATAATACATCTTTAATTGGCAATCTGATAACAGATCTTTGAAAAAACATGTCAAATTAATTTAACATGACAGGCATTTTGAGGCAATATTTTACTTACAAACTTTTGAATATGGTAATAGCTGTTTAATAGGCTTTCTTTTGAAGCCTGAGCATTAATCCTCTTTATATTTTAAATGTCTTCTAAGATATTTAATGTGTTATAGACTTTTATCATGTTTCTTATTTTCGAAATAGTGAAATGCCAGTAGTCTGTTTTTTGTATAGAGAAATTGGTATTAGGTCTTTAGTCTTTCCTCAATGCTGTTCACATTGTGAATCACAAGGGATTATGGTTTGTTTAAACTGCTGAAAATGCAGCAGCGCGTTGTATGTGATCAAGGCCACTTGTGGTGGCTGAAACGCACCATAGACATGATTGAGCAATACATTTGGAAGCACTTTACCTTTGGAGTTTGTGCCTGCTTCTTCGGAGTTCTAGTGTGTGTGTGTGTGTGTGTGTGCGTGTGTGTACACACACACATATATATATATATATATGCACACTCCCGTCCTTCAGGTTTTCAGGACGCGTATGCAACATATTTATCCGTCGCATTTATGACAGCTCCCCTTCTACCCCGGTCTTAATTATTTCATTTTACCATATACATATGTCGGTTGGGATCTATTCCAATATGGCCACTATATTATAGGTAAATCTGGTCTGGACCGACAAATTCAGCTTTCCTTCTGTAGTTTTTTAGGTCTTGCCTGACCCAGCGCATGCGCTTGTCTGGCGAGACTTTTTGTGAGGGCTCAAAAAAGTGCTACCACTGTAGCCTACAGCTACAGTGCATGTGCGAGGGCGCGCGCGCCTCACTTTCACGGCCGCTTTGATGTTCTCTTCGCCTTTTTTTCCTGTTTATTACTTCTATGTAGTAATGGTGGCACCCGTGCGACGCCATTACTACAGAGCAGTAATAAACAGAAACAAGCATTGGCATAGCCAATAGGTCTCGCTTTTGGGACCTTATAAGTATTTAGTTATGCAACTGTTGCATGGCTAAACACTTATAAGGTCCCAAAAGCGAGACCTATTGGCTATGCCAATGCTTGTATTTTCTTTGCGTCCCGCACCGTTTAGGACACTATCGCTGCCACCGAACTTTCTCCAAGATGTCAACGAGGACTAGTCGGGTAAGCCCGGAGACTCAGTGCTTGCAGCTTCACTGGCATTGACGTCCAGGGGACAGACTCTGCGTTTTTGCTTTTTACTGACATTGACATCTAGGAGTTTCATGTGTCTACGGTATACTTAATTTGCTCTATATTTGTAATTCAATTGCTCTATATCTGTACGTTTTCTTACTATTTGGGCGTAGTTTACAGTCTAGTTTTGGGTTATACTATGGGTTTCACAAGTGGTTTGACAATGGGGGTCATTTATTAATACTTTTTCTATGGTTATCGCTTTCATCTTTTAGGGCTGCACTATTTTGATATACTGGGTATGTCATTACCATACCAGTTCGGCTTTTTTAATTAGGCTGTATGCTCTTGTTTGCCAGATGCATATTTTTCTTTATAGATCTGTGCACTTTTTCTTCATCTTATATTGGAGCTTAGTATGGTCTCCTTGGCTAATTAAAATTCTTCATACCTTTATACCAGACCTGTCGTCGTTTAGGTAAGACTGGTCGTTTTATGCTTTGAGTTTGTTGATCTGTATCACACTCGGCTAACAACTTAACATTACATATCACAGTCTGATCTAGTTTGGAATGATACGTGGTTCCTTGACACTTTTCTTACAGGGAACTGAAAACGTATTAATGATTCCATACCGCTGTGGGGTAGGCGTTCAGACTGCTCTCCTGCTACACATGAGGACGTGGGTCTTGGTTGACTCACTGCTCCCTTTTTCTATATTTTAGACTATGTTCTGAGCTTCTTTCTCAATTTTCTTAATATTTTGCAATTCTTTGTGTACAGCATAGCATCTTTGTGTATAGCATAGCACGTCTTACCTCTCACCCTCTTATGAACAGAATTCTTTCTTTGGTGCAAAACCAATCAAATCAAATTAGTCTTTATTCGATATTTTCAATCTTAAAAGACGCATAAAAAATACATACATGTAAAAAGTGACATAAAATATTTAAAACAGTGTCAAGGACTTTAGGGACTCATAATGATTCCATTAAAGGGTTCCGCACTTATAGAAACAATTCTAAAATAGAAAGGTTAAATATGGTAATATAGAACAATAGTAAAATTTATATCCATAGCAGAACAAAGTTATATCATTTAGGAAACCACACAAAAGCGATTTACCCACGATAACCATAGGGAAGAGCACTTCACAACGTAATTATAACCACTTAATTAATGCAAAGCAGAGCCTACATTAGCATCAAGACTGTTCCTTCTAAGGACCCAATCACTCTCCCTGCATATACTTTACCTTAGTTCTATTTACTTTGTTGAGTGTACTTCCTTCCTTTGACATGGTGACACGTTTTCCTTTTCTTTGGATTTCTTCTATCCTCACCCCACCTTTTTTATTTGTTACTCTTTGCACCGTACTTTTCACTTTACCCATGAAACATTTGTGGCTTTATTTGTAGTGACCTTTTTCACATTTATATCCACGGCCAGCGGTACTCACCTCATTACACAGTTTCCTCTGCAATATGGTCAGCCTTCTTAAACTGCTTCTGAGTAAGTCATCCTGAATTTTCTTTCTCTGGTAGAGTTAGGTTTCTCTGTTACATTCATTTCCACTTACTACTGTTCCACTTAGTCCTTGATTTTATATGTTCTTCTTTTGTGTTTCCGTTCTTTTCCATTCAGGTCTAGTTTTTGTGTCACAGAGGTGCTAACCCCTGTGGAAATATCAAACAAACCAATGTGTTATTCTTGTATGGAGCAAGTATTGTACAACCAAAAAAGGAAAAAAAAAAGAGAATGCAGTATTTTTAGGACTAATATTTTATTAATGTCACCAACGTATCTTTGCCTAAATTTTTAATTGTGGGTCACATCTGAAGATATGACCATAGTTCCTTGACAAACAAAAAAGGATGTCCTGCTACAACCCTTCTATGTATGTCTGTCAACTGAGAAGGATAGCCATTAACCCTTAACGATTTCAGTTGTGCATTGGCAAAATGGCTGTTATTATTTTCTGTGAATAACTATTCACTGTGGCTGGACACGTTAGTGTATTCAAGGACCACTTTTATTTCCCATAGGTTGCGTTGTGTAATGTAGGTCCCAACTTGTCTGCCGTAGGTTTTATTTACCTGAACTGGGTTTTTAAGGCAATTAAATGTTAGTCCCATCCCCCTTTATCCGCTGAGCAGTAACAGTACTTTCTTATGGCCTGGCGATGACCCTATTTCAGTGGCAAGAGTTCAGGTCCCTGAGCCACACTACCAATCGTTTTTGTTTTATTTATATCCTGCGAAGTTCTGCTCAAGTGTTTCTTGGAGGAGGCGAAATATCACATTTGATGGTTCCTATATCTGACCAAATGTTTTTTAATCTATTTTATTATAAAAAGAGATTATTTGTGTCCTCTACATGAATGTATTTGTTATCCTACCTTGTAAAGTGAGGTTCGCATCCCTGGTCTGTTTTCTACCATTCCTCTAGATGATTGCTTAATCTCTTCAATTTGAATGAAATTCGACTTCATCCTTACCTTCCTCAGACAGTGCATGCTTACGGCATCACACATAATGGCCTAAAAATCACCACTGCAACTTATTGTGACAGTTGTTCTGGGCCAGCATTTCGTCCTACATATGTTCCAATTTGCTACGCAATGGGGGCATGGAGTATTTCAAAATGCCTCTGCATAAAGACTAACATAACCAGCTTACTTCAGTGGAAAGGTGGTAAAGCAAAATATTGGCGTTGCAGTGCTATTTCAGCTGCCTCATGATTAATATATGTTTTTTTCTCTTTATCTGGAATGTAAGTTGTCATTCTGGTTTCCATGGTGGCATTCTCTAGCGTTGTAATAGTTTTCTAGTTGTTAGACCAGGGGTCGCCAACCGGTCGATCGCGAGCTACCGGTAGCTCGCAGGTGCCCTCTCAGTAGCTCGCGATCTGACTTCCACTTTAGTAGCCTATCATTGTCGTTTTGTTTGTTTTTTAGGTCTTTTGTAGACGCTTCTCTCCCGCCGTAGGAAGCACCTGCTATTTGAGCCAATCTGGGGCGGGGTGAAGTGGTGACGTCAGCCAGCGCATGGGCAGTGTTTGCTGCCCTCGGAGAACCATCATGCGCGCCTTTTGCTGCATGTCTCCCTTCTATGATCCTGTGCACTTTTGCGGCCCGAGTGGCAGCCTTGAAGGCATAATTGGATCTCCATGCTGAAATACAGGAGATGCAGTGTCAGCCACCTTAAGCAGAACCAGACAGACAGCAGGTATGTGGGCAAGAGGCGCTTTATTTTTTTTTCAATAGATGCCTATGCATAGCGTTATTCAAGGCATCTAAAATAAATAAAATATGAGCAGTACTTCGAACAAGTAAATGTGGACAGAATTCCTTCCAATGGCTTTGGCTGTTGAAATTATGTAGCTCTTGTTGAGGTAAATTGTTCATTTTTAGCTCTGCTTTGCCGCCTTATTCTTAGGGTGATAAGACTGAGCATACTATCTCCCCATGCGACTTTCCACAAGGAGAAACGGAAAATCCAGATTCCTCTCGGGCTCGAGATCGCGGGCTGCCTTTTCGCAGTCTGTCCTACTCCTGAGTCCTGACACGAGACGGGGCTTATCTGAAAGTGTCTTGTCAGCATCTTTCATTTTGCCGGGCGTGGGATCCCCTCGCTATATTTTATTTATTATACCCTTTGTTATTGTTTATTAATTTCCCAAGCCGAAAGCTCAGATCTGCTGCTTCGTGGCTCTTTGCTACCAGATAAAGAAAACTTTCCTTATGTAACCAATCCGAGCACGAGGGAAAGGCCAGCTTGCTGCGATTCCTGAACAGCAGCTGAGGAGCAAACAGCGTGTCCGCGGCTGTCTTCACGGCATTCCTACCTTGGGATGCAATTTGTGGGGTCTGTGAGCTGAGGGGAGAAGAGAGCCCCAGTCGTTGGCAGTTCTGCCTCCCCTGGCTTTCATTGGGCAGGCAGCGCCTCTCTGCTGGGATGCAGCAGCCTCTGGGTCTGGCTGGGCTCACTCCTCCCTCCCACCTCCTTCCTCGGCCACATGGGAGAGCGAACCTGTCAGTGAGCACAGGGAGAGAGGGGCTGGGGCAGGAGATGTCACCACCAGTGAGAGACCACATCACCACCTGCTGCTGTGAACAAGGCATAGAAAAGCGGCAGAAGCAGATGAGGGGAACCAGGGCTTGTCAATTTTACAGCATTAACACATGGCTGCGGGGTTCTAGTGCTCAAAGATTCCCTCCGCAACTTTAGGTTCTTGCCGCTGGCATGGCGTGCTAGAAATAATTCATTTTCAGAATCCGAGCATGGAAACTGATGATTTGTTGGGTCATTCAGAAACATTTCTACCCACACTGTGTACCGTGTGCATGGTGCCCATTGATACAGATGAAATATGTACAGTGTGCTGTGTAGCATTCAGATCACTTTCCGATCTATGCTGGGTCGCGCTGGTACATTTTTCGAGTAACTATGCACATTACAAATTGCTGTCATCATCTCTCGTGTGCATGTTCCTACCCAACCTTCCCCAGCATATCCTGGTTCCTGTAATCCAGTCCTGACCGGGCCCCTCAGACCCCGCCGTTCTGTTCTGTTGTGTGTCCTGCGCTGTTATTTTGAGGGCCTCCTACTACTATAAAAATCCTGTTTGTAAAACACAAAACCGATTCTTCCACCTCGCCTCCAGCTTATCAAATTCACATAAAGTACATTTAAATCTAGTTTTTGCATCACTCACCCATGCATGGTTTACGTAGGCTCCCAGGTGTAAATTGCTTCTGTCTTAACATATGCCTGGATTGGAATATACATTTTATGTGAATCTGGCACTTAAGGTCACCTGAAGCAGTGTGTATTTCTTTGAATCTTGTATCAAACCTTCTAAAGTAGTTATAAAAGTATTTTGGTGCCATGCCCATTCAGTCTTTGGCCTTTCTGCTAAGGTAGCTTTCATTTACAGAGGCAAACACTTGCCTATTGGTTACTGGAAACCCTAGATACCAATTCATTTCACACAGGTATTCCAAACGTTTAGAGAAGAGAATAAATAAACGTAGACTTTTTTTTTATGATTCAAACTCTTTATATCCCTGTCCTGCACTATTGCTCCACCCAGTCCCTATGTTCTTTTTTTCTATTAACTTATAAGTATCACAAATTGGTCTTTGGCACATTATTACACTCTGTTCCGGAATGGTTATGGAGCAGTTTATTATCAGATGATGTGGAGTGGATTGCGGATTTCCTGCATCCCAAGTTCAAAGTTATATTTTAGTGACCATTTTATTGCTCAAGAACCAACTTTTATAATCAAGCTGGTGAGTTGGTTGAAAACATTTAACCAAATGAAATTTAAATATGATTTAAAGTAAAATTTGATTCTGCGCCCAGGACCAGACATCCTTAAGCAATATAATATATTTATTTGCAGCAATGTACACTGTTTCTGTCCATTTATTATTTGATGGGCGGAAAGTGGAGCTATGAGAGTTCAAGACAAATGCACCTCGTTTCGAATAGGAAGCATTTCATACAGCTGTATGTTCAGGACTCTGGTGAGTGTCCTGTGATCCACTGACCATGATTTGAAGATTAAGAGGCATTTTTAGAAGTAATAGCTTTTAATCATGAAATAATCATGGACTCCCACCATCCTTGATGACAATTCTATGATAATGAACTTAGTGGCAAATCATGTGACTCATACATGTGGAATAGGTTATTATTACATGGAATACATTTATGGTCTGTTAGGAGAGAATTTGTACAGTGCAAACCATGAACTCATGCATTTCAAGGTCTAGTCATGTGATAAAGTAGAAAAAGTAGGTATGATGTAATAAAATATTTGTATTGCAGCATTTGTTACTTTATACTGCTTACTACCCTGCAAGCCAATCCATGTGTAGGGTTTGTGGAGGGAAAGGTGTTGTCTTTATTTTGTGAGCTTATGTGGGAAGTGTTCCATGTTGTGCATGATGACCACCGATGTTCGAATACCGAGTTATGGAACGTACTAGTTTGGTGGATGAAAAGATGTGAGAGACAGATGTGCAGGTTATGGTTTTTAGTATGATTGCAGCTTTGAACAGCACTGCACGTCCATATGATTTCTTATGGTTGTAGTCTTCTTAGCTGGTTATGGCAGAGGTCAGGAGTATGCAGTTTGTTGAGGAGGAAAGCCAGGACTTATACCGGGCTCTCTGGTTTCATATTGTGCATTACAGACACTAAATGGGTATCGGTTTATCCCTCGTCAATGAAGCTGCGCGTGAAGAGACTTTGGGAACGATTCACAAGTTGCTTGGCCTTTAGTAGCTCACAATCATTTTCACGGATCAGAAGTAGCTCTCACTGCAGAAAAGGTTGGAGACCCCTGTGTTAGACTGTATGCTTGCAGTTTCTTAACATAGTGTCTGCTTCTCTAAGCCTTGTTTTGTGTTCCCTGTATGTCATTTGTATACATACATTAAATATTTACAGCTTGTGGGAGAAACTGTTTGGAGGACCTGTGCAATTGTTTTTTTTACCTTGCCCTCTTGTATGTGTGCCATTAGATTTTCCTTCAATGGTCTTGAATATTTCAAATATATCCAGTCTTTCACTTTTCTTATGTTTCCCCATTGCGTTGGATCTTACTTGGGTTACTGTTTATGCACGGCTGAGTTATTATCTAGGATGGGTGGAAGTGCTACCTTACTTGCTTGGCACTGCTGTTTTTTTCCCTTGCACTTTATGGTGCTATTGGAGACATCTTTTATCTTCAGTTTCCAGAAGACGCCACTTTACACAGCCAACCCCTCCACTTATTTTCCACCAATACCTCTCAATTTCAAGATGACTGCCAGTCAAGCCCTGCTCTGTATCCCACCAGCATGGCTTAACTTGACTTTTCCTTTAGAACCCACTTAAAGGAGGCAGCAATCCAGGCATGCCCTGCTTGCTTTCCAGTAGATCACTTCTCTTTGCTAGCTCATTGTTCTGTTCTGTTAACTGGCATGGCCCTCCAATATCTTGAGCAGTCCTGGTGCTTCCACTACAATGTGGTAGAAGTGGTTCATTTTCTAAATAAGTGACAGGATGAACACCAGCTTTTCCAATTATATCAACTTGCTCATAATTTTCTGTTTTCACGTGCAGACCTGGCCCGTGCTTTGCCTCGATAGCACGTATGTAAGACTCCAAACGGCGAGGAGCGCCATTGCGCCCCATTACCAGTCGCACAGCAACATCTGTGAAGTACTCAATCGATTCCGTATTTAAGATAATCCATTTTAATTAATTTTAACTCCAATGTTTGTCACTTGTTTTTTTTCACAACTTTATCCATCCACATGTAACGTTCAATATTTTCCCATTGCTTCATATACTGAGGATATGCCTATCCCGGCCTTTTTCTCCAGTACGAAGGAAATCATTCTTTGATAGCCGTATTTGCCTGAACCCATTGCATTTCAGGCTTACTAGCCCTTCCTCCGGGGTAACTACAAGATTAAGAACATTGTTTACTATTTAGCTACGTTAAACATGTGGCGCAAACTATGCATCTCTCACTATAAATGCAGAAACTTTGCTTCGTTCATTTTTTTAAAAAAGAAGAAAAAACGTATATTCAACTTAAAAACTTACCAATTGAATCCCCCTGTGCCTTCAATACCCCTATGCATGTGTCGCAAACTGAATAGAAAATTCCCCAGTGGTTCAGATGCATCCAACACTGCTACCTAGTCTTTGCACGATTTTCTTCAGACTTTAGTCACCGTGCACCTTCATATCCCCCTCCTCCTCGGTTTCCGAGAATGGCACCTGATATAGCAGATTTCTTAAGATTATATGCATGGGAAGCAGAGTGTGACTGCGGACGAATATGGCCGCCTGCCCGTGTCACTCTGCGAGTCCAGCTGGCCCGAGAGACCCATTGACTCCGACAGAGCTGTGACAAACTCTGTGTGCGAAATGTGGATATGAGACAATACCTGCCTTCCTGGAGAGTCTTGAGGACTGGGGGCCATACGACGTTGCTGGCAGCCACCCCTGCTCCCCTTTTCAAGGGAAATTTTTGCCCCGGGTGTACGAAAGTTCCCCTTTTTGACTTAGTCACCCCCTCCTTTTTAGCCCACTGGTACTAATGTTATCGACTGGATGTACACTGTCTCCCTGCTAAACAGACCCCAGTGCCTGTGCTCTTTCCCTAAAAACTGTTCATGTGTTTGGTTATAACTCAATTTGCAAGAACTTTAGCACCCTTGTAAGTCCCTGGTAAATTGTTCCTATGGTACACGGGGCATGGGTTCTAATGAGGGTCTATATGGGTTGCAGCATGTATTATGCCACCCAAAGAGACCCCCACAAAAACTGCATGCAAACTGCCAGTGCAGGATGGGTGAAAGGTCTCAAGCCCTTCCGAAAACCCAAAATTGCATACTCCCTGTGGGCAATGCTCAAGTACACTGCATGTCTTTTATGTAAGTCTCCCCTACAGCAGGCCTTGGAGCCCTAAGGCAGGGTGCATCATAATTCATGTGAGGGCATATCTGCGTGGGCAGGTATGCCTCTGTGATGCCTAGTGCCATTACAAGGGCATTGCAAGTGAGCAGGCAGCCATGTTAAATATTTGTGCTGGGCACTGGTCATTGCGAGTTACCCAGCTATATAATTAATGCACTGAAAATAATGGTGTTTAGTATCAAACACCTTGTCTCAATAAATCTATACTGATGGCAGGTTTAGATTTATTTTGATATGCACCCAAAGGGCTCATAAGTTGTGCCCCTGGAAACTTTCTAGTCCTCTAGTGTGCTGGCTGACTGGCATCGTCCAGCCTTCCACCACAAACATGTTTCTGACCCACTGTAGGTGAGAGCCCGCGCTCTCAAAGGCCAGCAACAATGCCTGCTCCAGAGGAAGTTGTTCACACCTCCTTCAGCAGGATGGTTCATGATTTAGCATATCAAGGCAGGGACTTCAAATCTCCTGCCACATTTGATATGTGACCCGGCTTCACCAGACCTGGGAGTTGCCACCCGCTGCCATGAGGCCCATTTGGCTCCAGAGCAGGTGCTAAATTTGATTGTTAGTAGGCGTGTTGTACATTCAGGCTAAGCACACCCCACGTGGCCACGAGAAGTGGACAACTAAAAGAGTTTCACCATTTTGAATTCAGTGAAACTATAAACTCTGGGTCAGGATTATGCCCACTCTCCACAGGAAGTGGTCATATCGAGGGTGTAGTCAACTCTGGGGTAAGTAGCCCATTGGCTACTATCCTACACTCCCTTAAACACCCCTAAATTCAGTATTTAGGGGTCCACCTGACAACAGGTGCTCAGATTGCTTTAAATGGGAACCGAAATTGGCGCCAAATCCTGTTGGGCTGCTGCTGTCCCGACAATTGCAAAGACCCGACTCGTCCAGAAGCTGTGCTTCCTCCTAAAGTCTGGGAGGACTGTCCAGTGCTTCAACAACCTCGCAGCATCTCCCTTGGTGTGGAGGAGCCATTCTGCTGCAGCTACGGACCGCACTTGTCCGGTACTCCGTTTTGCTGACCGCAGGTGTACAAAGGAAGCGTCTTGCCAGGAAGAGGTCACCATGGTTACAGGAGGTCAGCCCCATCGCTCCAGCAAGTTTCAAGACACTAGGCCCTTCAGGAGCCTCCCACCACCAATACCCTGGGTATAAGAGTATTTGCTGCAACCAACACAACCAGCTCCTCTGCACCCGGACTCACCAGGGCAGGTAAAAGTGATCTGCTGGTGGTTTCTTGGACCTTAGCCCCAAGCACCTTAAGTCCCAAAAGGCACCCTCCAGAAACTCTTGCAAGTATATGTATGCAGTGGGTGTTCATACCTAAAAAAAAAAAAAAAAAAAAAAAAAAAATATTTATTTGAGCATTTTTCTGTTTTACTGCAAAAATACTATCTCCGGAAGTACTTAACTGATTCCGATGATCTTGGTATCTAAAATTATATACGAATCTGTGATATTTTTCTAAATTAGTCTCTGCTCTGCTTTTCTTCTTGACTGCGTCTCATTTATTGACTGTGTGAAACAAATGCTTAACACTACCCACTCTGATAAGCCTAAGCTGCTCAACCACACTACCACCAATAGAGCAATTTGGAATTATTAATTTAAGCCCTGTAAAGAAATAAGGGTCAGCTGTACTTTTTGCTTGGTGTACCTTTACATTGGCACTACCACATAAAAGGCAGCTTCCTACAGTGGGCTCTCTGTGCACCAGCTGGCCAAACAACAGTTCTGTAGTAGGGGATCTCTGTTATAGTCATAATCTAGTGAATAGTCCCGCCCATGTGCGCGGACCCCGGAGCAATAAAAATAATCTCTTAAGTTGTCAAGCCATGCAGACCTGCAGCTACACTTAAGAGAGAATTCAAAGACAGATAATGCAGCCTATATCCATAGGCTACACTGTCCAGTACTTCAACTAGAAAATTCCACCAACATCCACAAACAGCACTGCCTGCCCAGCTTTTTCCACAGAGAAAAACCTGCCTCCACCAGCAAAAGCCTCTGGAATGATAGAGAGGGAGGAATGGACAGACAAGCCCCATAGGCTGCCATTATGTGGCTCAGAACAGGATACTGTGCCTTTAAGAAAACTTTCCAGAACTTTTCCAGTATCCCAGAATGCACAGCAGGTCCCTTGTACTTTCAGTTCTTTTTTCCGGCTCCTGCTAGCAGAACCCTGGAGCATTAGCTCTTCTTTTTTTGAGCTTTTAATTCATTTTTAGTGATTTTTTTCTGGATTTTTGAAGTTTCACTCGACGTCTTTGGCCTTTATCTACATTCTGCTGTGGTTTTTTGGCAGAATTTCTGCAGTTGTCTTGTCTCTATACCTTCTGACAAGTGCTTTGACAGCGGTAGGAAATAGAGGCCAAAGCTGAAGCTCACAGAGTTTTTCTTCTGTGCTTGCCTGTGTCTTATGTCTTTGACACCTGTCTAGGCATCTTCTTCAGCCTCTGGGTAAGAAGAGGGTAGGTCCTCTACCACGTCCCATGCTGTGTCCTCGGGGGTTTTCCCCAGTAGGAACGCGACTGTAAAACGACGCGATTCCGGTCAGGTGACGTCGAGAGCAGGTATGACACCGATATGCTCTCCGTCGACCCAGGACTCCGGTCGACGCGACATCAAAAGCCCACGTCAAGGAGTAGACCTTGACGTCGAGGTGATGCTTGACGTCGAGGTGATGCTTGACGTCGAGGTGATGCTTGACGTCGAGGCGCAGCGATGCTTGACGTCGAGGCGCAGCGATGCTTGACGTCGAGGCGCAGCGATGCTTGACGTCGAGGCGCAGCGATGCTTGACGTCGAGGCGCAGTGATGCTAGACGTCGAGGCGCAGTGATGCTAGACGTCGAGGCGCAGTGATGCTAGACGTCGAGGCGCAGTGATGCTAGACGTCGAGGCGCAGTGAAGTGATGGTGATGTCATGGGTGACGTTGAGGGGTCATTACTGGCGCTCGAGCCTGTGGCTCCTCAGCCGGCGATCCCCCTCCCGTGGAATCTTGATGTCCCTAGAACGAGGTCTCGTGTTGGGGCGTCGGTCCCATGGACTCCGCTGCCTTCCATAAGGTCCCGTCGTCACCGTTATGGAAGGTCTCGAGTCAGGCAGGCCAGGGATGCATCTTACGTGCGTATGGAGAGGTGCTCTCCTGCTCTTACGAATTTCCCCCTTAGCGGGTTGTTCACTGGTGTGTGGTACTTGACTTTCGTACACCGTCACCGGCCAGTATGTTCTGGCTTCGGAGCTTCCTGTATAGCTGATATCAGTGATGTGTAAGACTCTACAGATGAAACCTCTTGCTGGGCCGTTGTGATAAATCCCTGTGTGAGTTCCTTCACCAAAATGTGGATCTCCTGCCCAGAGACAGGGATAGTCTATAGGGCTTGATGGTTGCGGATATACATTATTCGGCTCTGCAGCAGATATCTCGCTTCAGGCGAAACCCGGGCATTGCCATGGTTTTGTTCTACGGCGACATACTTGTATTCGTCCGACATCTCTGAAGCCTGCGGCACAGCAGTGTGTGTCTAATCTCCCGTTCTCTGGCGCAACTCTTTTGCTCCCATGCGGATAGCGAGGTGGCCCGCATGAAGGCCAAGGCAGAGGCTTTGAAGGCTGTAGGTTTGGAGGGGCATGGAGAACGGCTTAAGGCCGTCCGCCCTTTCCAGCGGCGTTATGCATCCCAGATTTTGTTTCTGCGGTCTCGGGCCGCCATTGAATCGTTCAGGTGCTGAATATCGTGCGACTCTTCCAGTTCTCCTCCAGCGCTCCCGCCAACTCAATAGCGCTACATGCGCGAGTTGTAGAAGGAGGCCACCACCCTCTTCCAGTAAAGGAAGATTGAATCGGCTCCTCTGGGACGGAATGGAATGGAATGGGATGGTACTCACTGTTCCTTCTAGTCTGCAAGGGAGACATGACCGAGTTTGGACCCGTGTTCGGCGTGCAACAGGCCGACTCCTGGGGTCAAAGAGTAATAAATTCCGGTGGAGGTCCCTGCATCAGATTTCCCCTCAACTTCATCAGGGAGACTGACTATGCGCATTAGATCTGAAGGCCGCAGATTCTCACGTACCCCTGGCGAGGAAAATATCGTGAGTTCCTGCTTTTCACAGTGGGCAACGACCATTATCATTGCTTTGTGCCTCCTTTCGGCCTGAAGTCAACACCTCGGAATGTTCCATACGCAAGGACGTAGTGGCTGCGCATATGAGAGTAACAGTGTCTTTGTCTATCCGTTTCTGGATGACTGGTTGATCAAGGCAGCTACTTTCAGGTAGCGCGCCTGCATTTCACTCGGACTTTCTCTCTCTTACTTCGTTTGGGCCTCCGCACCAACCTCACGAGGTCTGTCTTGGCTCAACTAATGTGTGTCCTTCGGAGGGGAGACACTCTTCGATCCTTCGGAAGGCTCGAGTTCTCATAATCATGCCCTCCCCAACGGTGGGGGCCGGTCTCGTCTCTTCTGGGCTTTATAGCTCTATGTGTCTTCTCCTCTGCACTGCAACGATTGGTTGATCAAGGCAAACTCCTTCTCGGAAGCACAAGCGCACTTCCAGAAGACGTGCGTTCTCTTGAACAAGCTGGGGTTGCACGTCAACATGTCCAAGTCTGTCCCGACGCCGGTCCAGTGCATACAGTACGTGGGGGCCTCCATCTCTACGCTGTCAGTAAGCGTGTCTCCTTCAGAGGAGAGACGATTGTCACTCCTTCGGAAGACTCAGGCCCTTATGACCGCTCCATCGACAACAGTGAGGAAGGTGTCTTCGCTGCTGGGATCGATGGCATCATGTATCTTCCTCGCGCACGGCTGCACATGAGACCACTGCTGGAGTGCTTGGAGGATCAGTGGGATCAGAGGACAGGTTCTTGGGACGACGAGATACGGCTGTCTCTGCATGCTCTTCAGTCGCTGAAGTGGTGGTGTTCGGCGGAAAATCTCCTCAGGGGGGTTTCCTTCCACAAGAACATTCCCACGCAGAGTATCGTGACGGATGCGTCGCTCCATGGCTGGGGAGCGCATTCCAGAGAGTGGTCCCCGTTGGAGTCGACGTACCACATGAATTTCTTGGAACTCAGAGCCGTTTACCTGGCATTGACGGCCTTCCATCCGTCCTTCCAGACCAACTCGCTGCTCGTCCAGACAGACAATACAACCACGATGTAATACCTCAACAAGCAGGGGGGGTCGAGATCACGCACTCTGTCGCAGGAGGCGCAGTCGATCTGGCACTGGCTTCTGGCCAGAGGACTGACAATTACGGCCACGCATCTGCCGGTTGTGCAGAATGTTCAGGCGGACGCACTGAGCAGACTGCTTCAGGAAAACCACGAATGGGTCAAAAACGACGAAGTACTAGGGGATGTCTTTGCAAGGTGGGGGACTCCAGACGTAGATCTATTCGCCACCGCCAAACAGCGAATGCCGAGACTTCGCATCCAGGTACTACCAGCGGGTGACGCTGGGGAATGCGCTCTGGATCGACTGGTCGAACAGCTTTCTGTACGTTTTTCCACCCATTCCCCTGATTCCGGCGGTGCTCATCAAGCTGTCCCAGTCTGGGGCGCGGATGACCCTGATTGCCCCGGGATGGTCCAGACAGTGGTGGTTCGCGGACGGCTTCACCGGTCTCTCCGCCCTCACATACGGCTGCCGTGCAGGCCGGACCTTATCACGAAGTTCGGAGGGCAGTTGGGGCACCCCAACCTCTCGTCTTTGAGTTTGGCGGCATGGCACCTGAGATAGTGCAATGTGGACATTTGAATCTACCAGCAACGAGTGGAAGAGATTCTGCATCTGGTGCAGGTCCATGCACTTTGACCCGACGACATGTAAGGAAGATGTCCTCCTTACGTACCTTTGGCATTTGGCGCAGTCTGGCTTTAATTTCCATTCCATGAAGGTCCATCTCGCTGCTTTGACTGCTTACAGGAAATGCCCTTCACAGGCTTCCTTGCTTTCAGATCCCTGTCATCAAGGATTTTTTTGGAAGGCTTGAAGAAAGTGTTTCCTCCTGTGAGACTTCCCTCGCCTTCATGGGAATTGTATGTGGTGCTGTCCAGATTGATGCATGAGCCTTTTGAACCTATTCACAAGGCTTCGTTGCAGCACCTGTCTTGGAAGGCATTACATCGGCCCGGAGGGTGAGTGAACTTCAGGCGTTGTGTTGCCAAGAACCTTATACTGTATTTCATGCTGCTAAGTATTTATGCGTACTCACCCTAAATTTCTTCCTAAGGTTATATCTGATTTTCATGTCAACCAGACCATAACTTTACCTACGTTTTTTCAGAATCCCTCTTCTCCAGCGGAAAGGTCTCTACATTCCCTGGACGTTAGGAGGGTGTTGAAGTTTTATCTTGATAAGACCAAAGATATTCGTAGGTCAGACCAATTGTTTATCAATTATGGATCAGTCAGGACCGGTCTTGCTACCTCCAAACAGTCCATCTCTCGGTGGATTGTGTCCTGTATACAATTGTGTTACCAAAAGGCTAATAAGACCATAGGGGGTAAACCTAAGGCTCATTCCACCAGGGGCAAAGCTGCCACGACTGCTTTGCTGCGTAATGTTCCGGTTGCAGAAATCTGCAAGGTGGCCACTTGGAAGTCGGTCCATACCTTTGCTGCGCATTACTGTCTGGACACGGATGCCAGGGCAGATGCTCAGGTTGGGCAGGCTTCACTTCGAAATTTGTTCGCACAGTAGTGGTATTATTTTGTAATCTTCTCCACCGCCGTTTTTGTGTGGGGATGGGCTTGCCATTCTATTCACTAGATTATGACTATACACAGAGATCCCCTACTACAGAAGGAGTAGTTTCTTTTCTGTAACTCCAGTTCTGTAGTAGGGGTATCTCTGTATAGTCATAAGCGCCCGCCCGCCTCCCCGGTGGAGAGATGAATGTTAATATAAGGAATGCTACAGGTCTGGCGTGCTACGTCTTCAAAAAGAACTGAAAGTAGAAGGGACCTGCTGTGCATTCTGGGATACTGGAAAAGTTCTGGAAAGTTTTCTTAAAGGCACAGTATCCTGTTCTGAGCCACATAATGGCAGCCTATGGGGCTTGTCTGTCCATTCCTCCCTCTCTATCATTCCAGAGGCTTTTGCTGGTGGAGGCAGGTTTTTCTCTGTGGAAAAAGCTGGGCAGGCAGTGCTGTTTGTGGATGTTGGTGGAATTTTCTAGTTGAAGTACTGGACAGTGTAGCCTATGGATATAGGCTGCATTATCTGTCTTTGAATTCTCTCTTAAGTGTAGCTGCAGGTCTGCGTGGCCTGACAATTTAAGAGATTATTTTTATTGCTCCGGGGTCCGCGCACATGAGCGGGACTATTCACTAGATTATGACTATAACAGAGATACCCCTACTACAGAACTGGAGTTACAGAAAAGAAACTACTCCTTCTTCCTTCACTTTAACTGCATCCTTACGAATAGTGACACTACCCACTGGATTGTAGGAGGGGATTGGAATCTGGGTCGTGGAGCAGTTTTGAACCACACTGTCCCGCTTGATAGTGGGCAACTGTAGGAAGCTGGCTTTTTATGTAGTGAATCACAATGAGGTACATTATGTAGAAAGTCCAGACTGCCCTTATTGTATTACGGGGCTTAAATTAATCATCTCAAATGCTCTCTTTGTGGTAGTGTGGGCTAGCAATTTAGGCTTATCACAGGATAGTGTAAGAAACCAGAGACAAATTTAGAAAAATAGATTTTTATATAACTTTTAACACCAAGATCATCGGAATCGGGTAAGTACTTAAGCCGTTAACAATTTTTACAGTAAAAACTGTAGAAAATGACCGTTATCAGATTTGAGGCATGATCCTCGAACGCGGTAATATTATCCTATGGGAGAAACATTGCATAGGTATCCTTACATATGGCTTACTGGACCGTTCTACTGGACTTAAAGTAAGTAGGGGCCAAGGTCCAAGAAAGCACCAACATTTCAAATTTACCTGCCCTGACTGGGGGACCAGTCTGGCAGAGCCCATGTGGGAGCTCGGCTCTTGAGGGTCTCAGCACTACAGAGACACCGTGGATTACTTGAGCCTGGGCTGTGGTGCAGGTTTTTTTTTTTGTCCGGCAGGTGGGTTAGTTAGAGGTGCTCACGGTTCTCTGTTCTGAGTTCAACCCAATAGACTTTCTTACAGGAAGTCGCTTGAAACCTGGGCCTTTTCTTATAAACAGATATAATTTTTTCCCTGGCCAGTTTCTCTGAAGCATTGCTTTTAGAGCCAAGACACCTCTACGTTGCGCAAATATGTTACTGACTTACCTTCAGAAGAGGGAAAACAAACACAGCAGGGCCCACTCTCAATGTGGAGCTGGCCTCTCTCGGAGTCCCCTCACATGCAGTTAAATGTTGGCACAATGGTGTTCCGACTGATTACAAACAAGCCTCTGTGCTTGTAACTGGCTCCTGTACCTCAGCTATTGCTGCTGGGTAGCTCCTGGGGGTCTTGGCGTCTCCAAACGTGGCAGGGAGACGGATCTGACCTCCTGGAGCAACAAAGACCTCTTTCTGGAGTGCTACTCCCTCGATGAGCCGGGGTAGTGGCAGAACGATGTACCAGGCAGATGCTGTGCCTGCCTGCTGGTGCAGGGAAGTAGCTCCTCCATTGCAAGGGAAATGTTGCTGGGTTGCACGATTGTTGGCCAGACCTCCAAGGGTTTGGGGAAGCTGTTCCACTGCTAGATGAGTCTTTGATTGTTAGGAGAGCAGCAGTCAGGCCGGGCTTTGTGCCAAGTTAGGAGCCGGTGCACAGTTCTCACATGTTCGGCTCTTCTTTGTCCGTCTTCTTTGAGGCAGTCACTGGTGGCAGGGGGCCACCTAAATACTAAATTATGGGGCGTTAAGGGAAGTGAAGAGTAGTAGCCAATGGGCTACTTACCCCTATAGTCATTACACCCCCTATATGACCACTTCCTGTGGGGAGTGGGTATAACCCTGTCCCAGAGTCCCTAATTTCATCAAAAACAAGATGGTGGATCCCTTCTTTCGTGGAGCAGTTTAGGTAGCCCATCTTATGGGTGTGACTAGCATGGAGGTGCAACAAGCCTACTGCATAGCTAATTATTTGCCTGTCCTGGTTCCAAATGGGCCTCCGGGATAGGGGTGGCAACTCCTAGGAATGGGGGAAGCCGGGGTCGCATATCAAAGTCGGCAGGGGCTTTGAAGCCCCTGGCCTTGATATGCTAACTCACTAGCCATCCTGCTGGAGGAGGTGTGTACAAGCATTGTTTCTGACCTCCCAGAGCGCCGGCTCTCATCTGCAGGGGGTCAGAAACTTGTCTGTGGTGACAGTCTGGACGATACCAGTCAGCCAATACACTAGATACTGGTGGATTTCTAAGAGTGCACCTCTAATGTCCCCTCTGGGTGCATGTCATAATAAATCTAGAACAGGTAACAGTACAGATTTATTTAGACAAGGTGTTTGATCCCAAATACCATAGGTTTCTGTAAAGCCATCATGTTGCTGGGGCTCTCTTGATGACCAGTGCCCAGTACATATACTTAAGATCACTTCCCTGATCACTTGTACCATCTGGTCATTAAACTAGACAGCACAGGGGCATAGCTGCTCATGTAGATATGTCCTCACATGTAATAAAATGCACCTTGCCTTAGGGCTACAAGGCTTGAGGTAGGGGTCACTTGCATATCTTGTTTGTAGAGACTTTGGCATGGCACACAGGGAGTTTGCCATGTTGTGCTTTCACACATGGTTTGCTTCATGTCATGCATCCTGTAGTGGTAGCCTGCATGCAATTTTAATGGGGGTCCCTTAGGGTGGCATAATGCCTGCTGTCGCCCTTAGTGGACCCTATTTAGTACCCATGCCCTAGGTACCCAGGGTACCATTTACTAGTAACTTACAGGGGTGCCAAAGTGTGTGCAAATTGTAGTACAATTCGACCATTTTACCTTGTTTTTAGGGAAAGAGCACTGGCATGGGGACCTGGTAAGCAGGGACCCAGTGCACATTAGTCGAAAAACATCAGTACCGTTGGCAAAAAGGGGGGGTGACCGTGACAAAAAGTGGCACGTTCCTACAGCAATAATGCAGACGGGGCTTTCCTGGGGGACATCACGGCAGACCATGGCCTTGTGGAAATCTGCCATCTATCTGACCCAGCTGATCGGGAGTATACCTTCCTTACTTTGATACACAGCACGCAGTCCCAGTTAGACTACTTCCTGGTCTCACACCCCATGGTCGTCCTTTCTCTGGAAGTTCTGATCCTTGAGGACTCGCTCTCAGAGCATTCCCCACTACTGCTCTCCCTGGAACTGGTGCTGACCAGTCTGGGCCGTAGGCCTTGGAGCCTCAACATCTCCTGGTATTACTCCCCTTTGGGCAAGACACAGCTTTGTTCTCAGGTCACTGACTATCTAGAGCACAACCGGGGATCTGCGGCCTCTCTGTGCATTGTCTGGGCGGCCCCTAAAGCGACTATCCGGGGTCAACTGATGCAGGCAGTTCGGGCTGGACTGTTCCCATGAGGCACAGGGTCAAGACTGATTTGCATATGGCCATGTCTAAACTGGGGTGGCGTAGTGGGCAAAAGAACGATGGATTTAACCCAGATCTCTTGACTGGGGGAGAATGTCTGTATTGTCAGCATTCCGTCCATCATTTGTTTGTTGTAACGCTTTTCGCCCTAAGTGGGATGGGTATTCCCAGACGTGGGACCCGTGCTCACTACGCCACTGGAGTCAAGCTATCCTGGCTGATGACGGCTGATAGCCAGAAACCGGTCCTAGGATGCTTGATTCCGGTCCAGGGAAGACATGGCTTGGCAGTTCGGGCTGGACTGTTCCCATGAGGCACAGGGTCAAGACTGATTTGCATATGGCCATGTCTAAACTGGGGTGGCGTAGTGGGCAAAAGAACGATGGATTTAACCCAGATCTCTTGACTGGGGGAGAATGTCTGCATTGTCAGCATTCCGTCCATCATTTGTTTGTTGTAACGCATGTGAACAAACAGTCAGCCTTCCGGCAAAAGGTCCTGGACGCTGACATCGCCTCCCTCATTCACCTCTGTATGGAGGCCCCCTCGGTTCACATTGACCTTAATGTGCTGTGCATCTCTAAGGTGGAATATGCGTTGCAAAGCTTACGGGGCAGCCACTATGAGCAAGGGTATAAGGCCTGGAGGATGTCGGCGGCTCAGTTGCACCAGCTGGAGGCTGCACTGGCCATTCCAGCCCTTCACTCTGCCACAGTAGAGACCCTCACCGTGCCACAGGATATTGTGGATGAATTTGCGGCTTATTACTGAGATTTATAAACCCTGGAGGTCACTGTGGTTCAGACAAGGTTTGATACCTTCTTCATACGGTGCGCCTCCCCTGCCTCATTGACTACAGGAGGAATCTATTCAAGAGCGAGAGATCACCAAGGCAAAGATCTGGCTGACCATCTTTAGTCGCCCGTACCATAAGGCTTCCTTGGAGGACGGCTTCCCGGCAGAGTTCTATAGGTGGAAAAAGGATGTGACGGCCTCCCACCAAGAGGCCCTTTGGGAGGCCGAAAGGACGGGCTCCCTTTCCAACAGGTCCTTGATTGCGTTCTATCCCTATCTGGGAAAGGACGCTCTGCTCAATTGGAACATCAAGATCTTGGCAGTGGTACTGGCTGCTCGCCTCCAGAATGTGATCCTGTCTCTTATTCATCATTCACAGGTAAGGTTTGTGCTCAGTGAGGGACCTCCCCAAAGCAGCCCTCGCCATCATCCTGGACGACAAGGAGGTGTTCAGCAGGATTGAGTGGGGCTTTCTCTATGTGAGGATTTCATAGGCAAGGACCAGTGGCTTTACGACCCCCTCCCCTTCACGCAGGTCAGCTGCATGGAACTTTCTCTCAGACCCCTTCCCGGTCCGCCCGAGAACGTGACAAGGCTGCCCATTATCGCCCCTTCTTTTTCTTCTGGCCAGCAGTCCCTGTCGTTGGCGGGAATCCCCATCCAGGGGGAGCTTTGACACTTTATCTTCTGTAGTAGGGGATCTCTGTGTATAGTCATAATCTATGAATAATCCCCGCCCATGTGCGGGGACCCCGGAGCAATCAAAAATATCTCTTAAGCTGTCCCGCATTTGCAAACCTGCAAAGACACTTAAGAGACAGACAAAATAATACAGCCTAATCACACCAAGGCTGCACTGGCCAGCACTTCCTCTGAAGTGAACACAACAGCCAAAATAAAGTTGAAATGTCATTTTTATTCACATTTGACATGTTCCTTTATTATCACACACTCCCTTCACCAAAATCCCTTTAAACAATAGAGAGGAAGGGGTGGACAGACAAGCCCTATAGGCTGTCATTATGTGTCTGCTAAAGGGATACCGTGCCTTTAAGAAACTCTCCAGAGACCCCCGGTATCCCAGGATGCACAGCCAACACAAGTTACTTTCAGTTCTTTTTTCCGGCTCCTGCTAGCAGGACCCTGGAGCTTGAGCTCTACCCTTTTGGGTGGTTTACTTGATTTAAATTGGATTTTTTTGGATAAATAGTGTTTTCATTCGACGTCTAGAGCCTTTGTCTACTACTGCCTGCAATCTGGAGCAGTTTTGGCCCACTCTTAGCATGGCTTTGTTCGATAACTGCCCTGAGTGTGGGAGGAAAAAGGCTAAGACGGACCCACATGATGTGTGTATCCTCTGCTTGTCGCCCTCACATGTCCCAGCTACATGTGACATCTGCAAAACCTTTTCTAAGAGGACCCTGAGGGACAGGGAGAAGATTCGCCTTCAGGGACAGGAGCAGCAGAGGACCGGTGGGACTTCGGGGCATGGAGGGTCTCATTCCCCCGCCTCCGCCCATGCTTCAGCCCCTGGAGGGACCTCCGGGCAGAGCAGGGAGCAGAAGCGGCACCTACCGGCTGGTAGGTCGTGTTCGACGTCGAAGGCGACGACGTCGACGGCGAGAGAGAAGGCACCGGTATGTTCGCCGTCGATCCAGGGCTCTGGGTCGCGGCAGCCTCGGCGTTCGACATCGAGGGAGGGGCCGGCGAGACCCGGGACCGGGTCGCCGTCGCAGGTGTCACGGTCGACGTCAACAACACATCGACGTCGTACCGAGCCCCATGGACTTCACTCGCCACCTTCGCCGTCGACCCACGGCTCGACGCTGACGGAGTCGACGCCGAGATCCCGGCGCCCGCCGTCCAGGCGGAGACGATCGCCGTCGAGGCACAGGTCGCCGTCGAGGCACAGGTCGCCGTCGAGGCACAGGTCGCCGTCGAGGCACAGGTCGCCGTCGGGGCACAGGTCGTCGCCGTCGAGGCACCAGCGGTCGACGTCGAGGCACCAGCGGTCGTCGTCGAGACATCAGAAGTCGACGTCGAGACATCTGAAGTCGACACCGCGGCGACGGAGGTTGAGGCGTGGTTCGACATCGAGGAGGCATGGTTCGACGTCGAGAGGACGCTCGACTGCGAGACAGCGTTCGACGTCGAGGGCTAAGAGACGCCGGACGAGGTCGACGTACAGTTCGACGTCGCAGACATCGGGGAACACGTCCTCAGTGATTACGATCTCCAGTCGGGGATCGGGGAGACGCGGACGTTCCCCGTCGGTGGCTTCCACGCGGGACAGGCCCGCCAAGAAGAGGAGAGTGGCCGCGAGCCCGGACAGTTCTGGTGGGGGCTCGCCTGCTAGGAGTGATGGGGCTTCGGAACATCTGTCCCCGCTGCGTACCCAGCAGCCGCCTCTGCCTCCGGTGCCCGACCTTCCACCGGCGCCGCCACCGGTGCCTGCCCTTCCTCCGCCCCCTCCTCCGCTGCCTCTGCCCGTGCCTCAGCTGCCTACGTCGCCGCCACGGCCACCTCCTCCGGCCCCGAGGGTCCCTCACAGGCAGAGATCTCGCTCTCGCCCTCGCAGGCGATCACGGAGTAGGCGCAGACCGTCCACTCGCTCTGGACATGGACGACGGTATCGGTCTCGTTCCAGGGGCTCGAGGGGCACGTACTCTTCTGGAGCTGGCCGGTTTTCGCCCTCACTGTCGGAGACGCCTCCTACCCGCGTCTCGCCGGTGGATGACATCGCCACGTTCCAGGAGGTGCTGATGAGAGGGGCTGCGAAGTTGGGGATATCAGTCACTACCCCTATCCCTACTACTTCTGTGATCTTTGAGACTTTGCATAAGACTCATCTGTCGCGCCCCCTCCTTCCGTTGGTCCCGGGGTTGGAGGAACCTGCAGTGGAGGTGTTCTTGACGCCGGCCGTGGTGAAACCGGCGCCCTCGAGACTGCTAAAAAAGTACAGGGCACCAGACTCGGACCCGGCGTTCCTCAGAGTGGATCCTCCACCGGATTCTGTTATCGTGGCGGCGGCTCGTAAGCAGCACTCTACGACGCCTTCATCCACGGCTCCTCCGGATAAGGAGAGTCGCAAAATGGACTCCTTGGGGAGGAGGATGTGCTCCACGTCGGCCACCACGATGAAGGCCGCTAGCGCCTCCGCTCTGTTGGGGCGCTATGACAGGTCTCTTTGGGACTCCCTGCAACAGTTTGCTGCCTCCCTGCCTAGAGACAAGAGGGAGGACTTTCAGGAGGTGCTGAACGAGGGCATGATGGTCTCTAATCAGATCATCAGTGCGGCGGGGGATGTGTCGCTGCTGGCGGCCCATGGGTACTGCCACGGCATACACATGAGGAGGCATTCCTGGCTGCGGCTGACCCCGCTCAAGCCTGAAGCGCAGCAGAAGATCGCCAATTTACCATTCTCTGTCACGACGCTGTTCGGGTCACATGCAGATGACGAGATGGCCCGCATGAAGGCTGAAGCGGAAACTCTGAAGGCGGTGGGGCTGGAGAGGCCCAAGGAGCAGAGGAGGTCCTTCCGATCCTCAGGCAGGCGCTACGCCAAGCAGAGAGGCCAAGGGCGTCAGTCGGGCCACCAACAACAGCCCCAGCAGCAGCAGCAGTACCCGAGGCAGTCCTTTCAGAAGCGCCAGAGGGGCAGAGGCCAGCATCAGTCCTCGGCGGGGAACAAAGGCCCGGCCGGATCGAAGCCCTGAAAAGCTACTTCCCCCTCATCCGTTACCCGCTCCGGTGGGGGGAAGTATTCAACACTACCTGGCAGAGTGGAGGACAATAACGCAGGACAAGTGGGTGCTGAATATTGTTTGCAATGGGTACTGTCTTCGTTTCACCAGCCCGCCCCCACAGATTCCACCCGTGCGCTCCTCCTACATGGTAAGGGAGCTCCAGCGGGAGGCAGACGTTCTGTTAAAAAAGAGAGCGATAGAAGCGGTTCCTTTGCAGCAAAAAGGAAGAGGTCTCTACTCACGGTTCTTTCTCGTAAGAAAAAAGGACAAGAACGAGTTCAGGCCTATTCTAGATCTGCGTCAGGCCAACAAGTGGATCCGCAGAGAAAAGTTCCGTATGTTGTCCCTGCATCAGATTTACCCTCAGTTGCATCGAGGAGACTGGCTGTGCGCCATAGATCTGCAGGACGCTTACTTTCATGTGCCGATCACACCAAAGCATCGCAAGTTCCTGCGGTTTCTGGTAGGCAACAACCATTACCAGTATTCAGTACTCCCGTTTGGCCTGAAGTCTGCACCACGGACGTTCTCCAAGTGCATGGCGGTGGTCGCGGCACACCTGCGGAAGACCAAGGTGTTTGTGTATCCTTACCTGGACGATTGGCTGATCAAAGCGTCCACTTACCAGGAAGCCCAGTGCCATTTCAACAGGACAGCTGCCTTGCTGCATCGCCTGGGCCTGCACATCAACATGTCGAAGTCAGTGCCGATCCCTGTGCAGTGTCTCCAGTACTTGGGGGCCTCAGTCAATACCTTGACCGCAAGCGTGTGTCCTTCGGAGGAGAGACGCTTATCGATCCGTGGGAAGGCGCGGCATCTCATCTCAGCCCGCTCTCCTACGGTGAGGACGGTGTCTTCCTTACTGGGGTCGATGGCTTCTTGCATCTTTCTCACCCCCAATGCACGTCTGCATATGAGGCCCCTACAGGAATGTCTGGAGGATCAATGGGACCAGAGGCGGGGGCGTTGGGAGGACAAGATCCAGCTGTCTCAACACGCTCGGCAGTCTCTGACTTGGTGGTGTGCCCCAGAGAATGTCTGCAAGGGGACTCCTTTTCACAAGGATATTCCGGTCCAGACCATAGTGACCGATGCGTCTCTCCAGGGCTGGGGAGCGCATTCGGGCCCTCTTCAGATTCAGGGGATATGGTCACCGATGGAGACGACTTACCATATCAACTTTTTGGAACTCAGAGCGGTACACTTGGCCTTGAAGGCGTTCCATCCCTCCTTCAGGACGAACTCCCTGCTGGTTCAGACGGACAATACTACGACCATGTATTACCTCAACAAGCAGGGGGGCTCACGTTCACGCACCCTGTCCCGGGAGGCACAGGCGATCTGGAACTGGCTGGTGGCCAGGAACCTGACGATCACGGCGACCCATCTGCCGGGAGTGCAGAACGCCCAAGCAGACGCGCTCAGCAGGCTCGTTCAAGAGAACCACGAGTGGGTGCTAAACGACGACGTGCTAAGAGACGTCTTCGCAGAGTGGGGCACTCCGGATATAGATCTGTTCGCTACGGCAGAAAACAGCAAATGCCGCGACTTCGCGTCCAGGTACTACCAACCAGGGACGCTGGGGAATGCCCTATGGATCAGCTGGTCCAACAGCTTTCTCTACGCCTTTCCACCCATTCCCCTGATCCCGGCGGTGCTGATCAAGCTGTCACAATCCAGAGCCAGAATGATCCTGATTGCTCCGGAGTGGCCGAGGCAATGGTGGTTCACCGACCTTCTTCACCGGTCTGTTCGGCCGCACCGACGCCTGCCGTGTCGGCCGGACCTTCTCACGAAGTTCGGAGGACAGATGGTTCACCCCAATCTCTCGTCCTTGAGTTTGGCAGCATGGCTCCTGAGCTAGTACAGTATGGACACTTAAACCTGCCTCAGGACTGTATGGAGATCTTGAAAGAGGCTAAGAGACCGTCTACGAGGACTTCCTACGCCTATAAGTGGAAGAGATTCTGCTTATGGTGCAAGGCAAAGGACTTGGACCCTACATCCTGTAAAGAAGATGTTATTTTGCCTTATCTGCTGCAATTAGCTCAGTCTGGGCTTAATTTTCAGTCTATTAAGGTTCATCTCGCAGCTCTGACTGCGTATAGGAAGGGCCCTTCTCAAACCTCATTTTTTCAAATCCCTGTGATTAAGGATTTTTTGGAGGGTTTGCGTAAGGTGTTTCCCCCTGTTAGAAGACCTTCTCCACCATGGGAATTGAATGTGGTGTTATCTAGGTTGATGAGGGAGCCTTTTGAGCCTATCCATAAGGCTTCGTTGCAGCACTTGTCTTGGAAGGCTGCCTTCCTTGTGGCCATTACATCGGCCAGGAGGGTGAGTGAGATTCAGGCTCTGTGTTGTCAAGAGCCGTATACTGTTTTCCATGCTTCTAAAGTAGTGATGCGTACCCATCCTAAATTTTTGCCTAAGGTAATCTCAGATTTCCATGTGAATCAGATGATAACTTTGCCTACGTTTTTTCAGCATCCTTCCTCTCCGGCGGAGAGGTCTCTGCATTCACTTGATGTACGTAGGGTGTTGAAATTCTACTTGGATAAGACAAAAGATATCCGCAGGTCGGATCAACTGTTTGTTAATTATGGTTCGGTAAGAACTGGTTTAGCTACCTCAAAGCAGTCCATTTCCAGATGGATTGTTTCCTGTATCCAGCTTTGTTACCAAAGAGCTAATAAAACATTGGGGGGTAAGCCTGCGGCACATTCGACTAGAGGCAAGGCGGCTACTACCGCTTTGCTTAGGAATGTTCCCATTGCGGACATTTGTAAGGCTGCCACCTGGAAGTCAGTCCATACGTTTACAAAGCATTACTGCCTGGATTCTGATGCTAGGGCAGATGCGCAGGTTGGACAGGCTTCGTTGAGGAATTTGTTTGCACAGTTATTTGTTGGTGGTTGGACTTACTCCACCGCTTCTTGTTGGTTGGGATGGGCTTGCCATTCTATTCATAGATTATGACTATACACAGAGATCCCCTACTACAGAAGGAGTAGTTTCTTACCTGTAACTCCAGTTCTGTAGTAGGGGTATCTCTGTTATAGTCATAAGCGACCCTCCCTCCTCCCCGGTGGAGTAACCTGACAGTATCAGGCCTGTGGTTATACACCTTCAAAAAGAACTGAAAGTAACTTGTGTTGGCTGTGCATCCTGGGATACCGGGGGGTCTCTGGAGAGTTTCTTAAAGGCACGGTATCCCTTTAGCAGACACATAATGACAGCCTATAGGGCTTGTCTGTCCACCCCTTCCTCTCTATTGTTTAAAGGGATTTTGGTGAAGGGAGTGTGTGATAATAAAGGAACATGTCAAATGTGAATAAAAATGACATTTCAACTTTATTTTGGCTGTTGTGTTCACTTCAGAGGAAGTGCTGGCCAGTGCAGCCTTGGTGTGATTAGGCTGTATTATTTTGTCTGTCTCTTAAGTGTCTTTGCAGGTTTGCAAATGCGGGACAGCTTAAGAGATATTTTTGATTGCTCCGGGGTCCCCGCACATGGGCGGGGATTATTCATAGATTATGACTATAACAGAGATACCCCTACTACAGAACTGGAGTTACAGGTAAGAAACTACTCCTTTACATGGATGACATTTTTCTTACACTTTTGCACCTCTCCCTGTCCCTCCCGTCGCTTATGTACTTCATCTCTGACTTAGCAGCGATTTCACGCTGCAGAATTAATTAGGGCAAGAGTGAGGCCCTTCCATTCTCACTAGTGACCACCCTTGCAGACACCTCAGCTGACTCCTTTCAGTGGAAGCACTCCTGTCTCAAATACCTGGGAATTTACCTCAACCAGGGACTGGAACATGTGGTGGTAGATAACCTTGACTCACCGCACGCAGCTAGTTAATGAGAATGGTCCCACTTTGGTCTCTCGCTAGAGGGAGAATGCAGGCAGTCAATATGGTGACTGCTGCAATTTACCTGTGTCCTGGGCATGTTACCCTTCCCTGAACCCCTTTCGCTGTTACGTTCTGTGGACAAGACCATTAGGGCCTTTGTGTTGGGTTCCTCCCGACCCTATCTGGCCAATAGCCGCCTGGTTGCTCACCGTTGTGCAGTGGCCTGGGTTTACCTTCGGTGATTCACTATCCCTTTGCCCGACACACGGTGCAACTTGCCTATATACTACTGCAGACCCTGGACCCCCTATTTTTTTTATTTTTTTATTTTACAGAGTTTTATATAGCGCAAACTTGACCCGAATCGGGTATCCGAGCTCTTTACATAGCACCAGTTGCATTGCATTAGGACACATTCATTGCGGGTCTTGATACAATGTAATTTTCTGGGTGGCGCCCTAGTGCTGAATCTTATTTACTGTTGCAAGACTTCCCCTTCCGGTTCAGGGAAGCTGATGCTTCAAGCTATGGTCAAGTCATGGTAATGCTCCCACCACCACCTCTCGGTGAATTCCCTCCTCCATGACCCGGCACCCTTGTGAATAACATCGACCTCCGTGTTAGAGGTGAGGTGCTTGATTGGGGTGCGTGCTGCGTGGCAGGTATATCCACTCTCCCAACAGGTTTGTGCCCAGGGAGCCATCTAACCCTTTGAGGTGTTGAGGGAGGAATTCAGCCTTCCTCCGTGCAAACACTGGCGGTATCTGCAGTTGTAACACTGTTTCATCTATGCACTTGGTCTGTGGCGCCAGGCACTTTCGCCTTCACTGGTAGTCCCTGAAGACGTGGGGTTAACTCCGAGAGGTGATATCCCTCTTCTACTGCCCCCTGCCCATTCTCTATATTTGGTGTCCCTGTTGGCCTGTGCACACCAAATGGCAGGTCGCCTCCAGCTACAATACGAACCAGAGGACTGGGTAGAGCTCCTGGAGGCCCTGAGCAGCAGCGCCAGGGAAGCCTGGCTGATGTTCTCCCTCTCAAAGTTACTTCGCAACTGCCACTGGACTCCGGTGAAGCTGCAGTTGACTCGGTGGCTGCCCTACTTCGACTGTTGGTGCTGTGCCGAAACACACTGTTTCCTGGTGCACGTTTGAAGTGACTGCACGACTGTTCATTGCTTCTGGGAGTCGATTGGTACCACACTTGGTGAGATGCTGCAGATTCTCCAGCCACTGTCTCGATCCACGATCCTTCTCCATGACTTTGGAGGCCTCCTGACCATTTCCAGATGTGAGCACCTGCTGCTCCACACAGCACTGACAATAGCTAACAAGCATTGGCATAGCCAATAGGTCTCGCATTTGGGACCTTAAAAGTGTTTAGCCATGCAAGAGTTGATGTTGTTGCAGCAAGGATATTGTGCTGCATAACTAAATTACTTATAAGGTCCCAAAAGCTAGACCTATTGGCTATGCCAATTCTTTTTGTGTGCGGAGCACATTGAAAACGACCCCACGCCTCAGGCAGCACCCACTGCATCCGGGGGGCACCCTGGGTGTGACGAGAGCAGACACCCACTAGAGGGAGATGTCCAGGACGAAGCAGCGGAAGCCCCAGCAGGTCATCTCTGGCTGCAAGACCTCCACCGGCTTGGAGAATGGTGAGGTGGGGCAAAACGCTGTAGGGGTGCACGAGGGGTGCCATGTGGGCGGTAGGGAGGTGGAGAGGATGGGTGAATGAGCAGTGGAGGTATTTGTTACAGTGGAGGAAGGCCTTGATGTGCACCCCCCTCCCCCCAATAAATTAAAAACACGCACTCACAAAAGGATATGGGACAGGTTAGGGTGGGAGCGAAAAGTTGTTACTTAGAGACCACAAGAAGCATCATTGATCAAAGTGTTTGTAGAGTGAGAAGGGGGTCCGAAAGCCTGTGAAGCCAGGGCGTGTGTAGGAGTCGGGACAGGGGAGGCCTGGGATGAAGAAATGAGGGAAAGACAAGTGATGGAGAGTGAAAGGGACAGCGTGAGAAAGAGTCCGATCGTGCTTCTGTGCCTGTGCGTTGTTGCGAGAGGGAGTACGACAGGGGAGCATAGGTGGGGAGGACTGCATGAAGCTAAGAGGCATGGGACGTGACAAATGACAGAGAAGAGGCTGGGGTTGACAGGGAGACTGGGGAAGATAGAGAGAAAGTGGTTAAAATAGAGGAGTGGGCCATAGTGACACAGGGAGAGGGGCGGGTGACAGTGTCACTCAGTGGAAAAGTCTGTGCGACTGTTCGAAAGAGACAGGTGGTTAATAACCCCGAGACGCACACAGAGAAGCAGGCTGAAACTGATGGAGAGATAGAGGCAGTTGGAGAGACATAACGTTGTGGTCACATCAAGAGAGGGAACAATGCAGCGAGACAGGGTACCTGTGAGAACGGCAGGAGAGAAAGAGACAGGACGACACAGAGGGATGGACAGGGCAGGGGCGACGACCGCACAACATGGCGCACGCAAGGGTCACCGAGAAACATTCAAAAACACTGAAAGCAAAGGACTGGGTGGCCAGCGAGACGCTGCGAGGAAGAAACATATCATTAGGATATCGAGCGAGCCAGATGAAGAGAGGAGTAAAAGAAAAACAAACACAGACACTGACGAAAAACAAGCATTGGCCGCGCAGCAGTAAAAGTAACGCCGCGTGGCAGTAAAAGCGAAAGTCATTGCGATCACTCTGAGAGCGATCGCGATGACGCGCTAAAGCACACTAGGGAGGCGTGCGCAGCAGCGGGGGGAGGGGTGGAGATGGTGCTGAAGGCTGGCGCAGGAAAGGCAGATGGCTGGGCGAGATGGGGGGGGGAATGCGGGGAGCAGCTGTGCGTGTGCACGCCATCGTGCACTCAAGCTGGTAGCCAGCACAAAAATGTGGGTAGCACTTTCAAAACCCACCTACTACATGTCTCGCAGAGCAGCGCATGCGCTGGCTCAGGCGAAACCTAAAAACGGTGTCCACCAACACTGGCACACTCTCCCACCATAACCCCCAATCACCTCGGCCCGCACGCTGAGTGGCCCACTGCCATGTATCAGACTGCCTCCTATGAACGTGTCATTTACAGTCCGCAGGATAATGCTGAGACATTTCTATGCACCTGTGCTCCTTTCCTGCAAGGGATTGGGAAGGGGGCGCATGAACGTGCCGGGTGCCCTATGCTGCAGGCATTGCGGACGTCCTGGCAGCCCTGCCAGTGGGGCCCAGGTCTTGGTGGAGTGTCCTGGCCCTCCTCTCCTTATTTTTATTCATTTTGCCTTAGGCCTTGTACGGGGTCCCGCACCTCTGCTGACCCCGTCAACATAGACATTATCGCAACACCCACCCACACTTATTCTACATTCTTGGCTTGCCCCCTTACCTGCTCCCTTCCCACTGCCTAGCCCCGCATCGCTTTCCCAGTACACCCTTTATTTTCTTTCCTTCTCTTCTCGTTTCTTTTTCTTTTCTATTCTGTTCTTATCTCGTCCTTTCTTTTCTCTTCCTTTCCTTTTTGTTTTTTTCCTCTTTTTCTCATTCTCTTCCCTCCCTGCCTCTTAGTCCCCTGTCCTTCCCCAACTGTTTCCGGGCTGTATTCTGCACCGTTACTGTAAGAGCCATTGTACCTTCTGGCAGCTTTGGGCAGCCGGTCTGTAGCATCGTATTGCTTGTTGTACCCTTTTACTATCCCGCCCCCTTGTACACTTCGAATAAAGAAGTACAAAAGAAAGAATAAATGCATGATCTCACTGAATGACTGAAGTCAAATTTGGTATCCTTCAATTTTCAGACCCCCTTATTGTGTTTATCTCACATCGTCCACTTAGATTTTCTGGGTAGCAAGTTCTTGATTTGTCATAACTTCCAATCTACTTGGAATTTATTGCTAAAAAACTGAATTCTCCTTTATCAGTCTGAAGCTATGTAACATTTGTTTGCTTTTCCCTATAGTTTGTTAAAGAGATGGACAATGAAGTTCGATTGCGATTGATGCAGTTCGTCACTGGTACCTGCCGACTACCTCTGGGAGGATTTGCTGAACTGATGGGTAAGATTAAAAGAGCTTACAACTATTTTTATTAATCATGCTGTAAAAGTGATATATCGTCCATACCTGCTATTTGATTATGTTTTAACATGCTCCAATGAAAGAAATTTCTCTGAATGTCTTACACACTATACAAGCATGCCCCGTTCCGCATAGGGAACTTCACCAGTTCCCTTTTTTTGCTGATCTAAGTAGAACTTATTCTCGATTGGAGCATCTCCATATCTTTATAGCACATGGAAGTGCCCTCTTCTTCATGATGGATCCCAATCTGAAATTCACTGCATCTCACCATCAGACTTACTTTTAAGCTTCAGGAAGAAGCTGAGGACATCTCTTTAGCTGGGTATTGTGGAAGATCAGAGCATAGAGAGATCCCTAGGAGTGTTGAGCTATGGATACATGCTGTAAACCAATCATAAAATTATATCAACAGTAAATCTTGGCATTACGTGAGTGCAGATAAGCCATTGCGAGAGAGCGAGAGAGAGATGCACACACTCTCCCACTCACTTTCTCATTCTTCGGGACCTTAGCTAAGAAAGGCATCACTTTAAGTTGGTGCCACATAAAGTGCAACTAAGTGGTAATTATTCTTGTAACATTAACCCATCATTTTTAGTTGTATATACAAATATGTAAGCGATACAACTGTGCTTAAGGTCTTTTATGTTTGGGGTTAGAGGACTAGCATTCAGACACAGTCAATGTATTCAAAGAATGATAGGTGATCTCCTGTCATGGTAATCTTCGCAAACAACATTTTCTACTGGGGCCTATTTCCTCAAATATTTGTCTGTCCTTAAATGGAGAATATGTGGTAGATCTTTTAAGCAAGGTTGGTATTTTATCTTTGTATGTCACTCTGCTCACTGCAGCACCACCTCACATAAATGTGAAAGGGCACATTTTATATATTACTTTATTTTTTTTTTGTCTTGTCATTAATTATGCAAGTTTTATTAGCACACATCAAGAGATCTCCTGACGTTGTAGCCCGGGGCATTTGCTTTTATTCAGTTCAACTATACACAACAAATTACCTAGAGATCACTATATCCATCAGCTTCACTCCATACTGAACTGTAAAATAACATTTTGAAAGGGAAACCACAGCCCACTCCCTCCCTTTACATTCTCCTCAGTTGCAGTTTCGCTTTACCAGGGACAAAGTACTCACTGGTGAATCTAACAGCAAGCATGAGGTTAATGGACCATGAACTCATATGTTCTAGGTCTCCATGTCGGAGTCAACAGGTGTCCTGCCACCAAGTGGCTAGACTTTAAACTGTTGGACACTACTGCCAGGTGCTGTACACATTACACAGTTGCCCCCTTCCCCAGAGGTAACCTCACCTGTCTTGTTTTCTGTCAACTGTGCACCTTTGTTTCTCACACTCAGCATTTTAATATCTTCTAAGAGTTTTTCTCTGTTCTCCAATCCTTCAACATAACCTTTTGAATGCAAACCATCTGGATGTTGCCACAAGTACTTTATAGCAGCTGTTGCTCAAAATCACTGATTGATCTTATAATAGAACATCATCCTACTCACTCATGCTCCCTATGGGTTACCATAGGAGGCTGGCTCAGTATATAGCGTCCTCCTATGGTGAGGCACTGTGCACAGAGTCCAGGCAACCCTTAGTGATTCTGTTTAGTTCCCTGAAAACCAGAGATCGCAAGGGGTAGCTGTGGAAAGCAGCTAAGGCTTACCCAGGAGGGTGTAAATCAAGTGCATTTACCACTGTAGTCAGTCAGTAAGTTTTTCACACAATGAAGAACCACACCAGGTGAGTATAAAAATACTTTATATTTATTACTACACACTAGACACCGACTTGGTATATCTCCTACCCGGAGATATCAATTATACACAAAAAATACTTTAGATAGAGGTAAGTAGCATAGTAAAACACATAGGTTCCAACCAGGGGGCCAAACCAGTGGGATGTGAGGTAAGTACCAAAACGGGACTAGTATCCAGGGATGGAGGACCAAAGGGGAAACGTGTATCCTCCCAAGGTGAGCAGCCAGGGATCCCACGGCGCCCAGGTGCAGAGTGATTACACAGAGTCAAACGTCCATAGATTAACACAGGGTAAGTCGCAGTTGGAATTTTACAGTTCTAGGACCCTTCCCAAAGGACCCTGAAGGAACAACTTGGATCAAGGAAGGTTGGAGAGCCACCCCACCTGTGGAAACCCAGGGGACCAGGATATCTACACCTGGGAGCCCAGGTGCATAGGAATGAAGTAGTGTTGGAGCCGCCTGTAGACGCCAATGGAGGTTCATGGAAGAACCGCAGCTGCAGTCTCGTGGGCCAGGCTGGTGGAACCAGGACGTGGAATCCAGATGAGAAAAACCTGAAAACAGAGGAGGCAGAGTCCAAACCACCTGGAGGTGACCAGGAGGCACTGGAGCACAATATCTGCTATTGTCTTTGGTTCCTGCTGTAGCACAGTGAGGTTGAAGCAGCAGTTGTGGAGCCCAGGTGACAATACAGGAGCCGTCCACGAGCTGTTCCACACCGGTCGACATGTGCAGGAAGGTCAGTGACCGGCAGGGCCACCAACAAGCATTGGCAAACACGAACAACGGTCCATGGAAGGAGATGCTGTGTTGCAGACCAGCAAGGTCAGTGGGACTAACACAACGACGGGACCACATGACTACAGGAAATAACCAATATACCATATAAAGAGCACTCTGCCATTGATTATGCCATTGTCTTTTGTTCTGTGCCTCATTGAACTGGGACTGAGAGCACTCTTCAGACTTCTCACACACAAATACAAAGCCTTACACATCATTGGCCGCAAGTACCTTAACAACCGCATAAACTTCCACAAACTTGACACACTCACAAACACGTAAAAAACGTTAGAAATGTTATATTCTCGTGTGCTGGGGATTTGTAACAAGTTGTGACAAGCGTTTGCTTCCCCCTGTAGAGTTTGTGGTTCTCTACACCTTACAGCACCGTTATAGTAGTAACGAAACAGGAAACAAATGTGTAAATTCTTGGAGGCGCCAACATACCTATGACCTATACCACGTAGCTTTTGGAGAACACAAACTTGACACATCTGCTCAGCCTGACTCCTGCTTGTGCCCACCCCCGCAAGCATAACCAGATACTGCAGTTGTACCTTCAAACTCACTTCTAAAGCCTGGAATGACATTCCCTTGCATGGCAGAACCACCTACTCAGTTCTTGAATTCTGCAGGAAACTGAATACCTGGCTCTTCACCTAGTCTCGACCATGGCTCGGCCCATACAGCTCCTACTTCAGAGTCAGGTTACCCTCCATGTTGAGTTGTGCACTAAACAAATATACATAACGTAGCCAAGGTTTCCTCTAGATTGACAATTATCAGGGTTTTTTTTAACAAAGTCTCCCAAGAAATATTCAGACTTAAAGCTATGTTCCAAATGCAGTTGATGGCCACAAATCCACACTCCGGTTGATTTTGGTGTCTGGGCAAGTCTCATGAGATTGCATCTTATTCTGTGTGTGCTTTTAGGCACCAGAAAGCAATTTGGTTGAGGGAGGCCAACCTTTTGGATTCCTCCATGAAGAGCAAATTGAAATCCATAAGTGTGGACTTGTACCCCCTCTCAAACCAGGAGTTACTCTCTTTCAATAAGACATTAAATATATTAGAGGAAGCAGCATAGATCATCTTCCAAGCATGGTTAGAAGATGATGAGATCTTTTTCTTCTGAGCCTGTTCCCAGGCCAGGCAGTCCTGTCCCACTGCTGGTATGTGGACTTTGTCTCACATTTATTACGCTGATGGACATTTCACCGCCTGCACTGCTTAACTTAACAGTTCTGCAGTTGTGAGTGGCTAAATGCCTGTGGGCAGGGTGAGGATGACAGTAGAGGTAGGTACGCCTGTTTATAAAAAGAAGAAAAAAATGGCAATCACTAATGTCGAGAGTGTTTCTCCCCACAGGGAAATGTACACACATCCCCTCTGCCAGCTCATCTGTTGAGCAGGTACAGTACTTTAAAGAGGTAATATTACAGATTATTGGCAAGGCCCATTATAAGACACCTCTTTTGACTATTGCAGGATGTGTGGTACTGTGATTGGCCATAGACAAGCCGGTGGCTTCGGACTACACCGTCCCTTACCTCTCTTTCAGTTTTGAGGTCTTTTAAAGTGCGGACTTTGAAAAAGCTGTTGGTTTCAGCTGCGACAGGATGACTGTTTTAGTACTAACTGATTGGCTCTGTATATACTATACCAAAGTAAGGTATAGTGGGCACAGAATCCAGGGAATCCCCAGAGGTATAGCAGAGGCTAAATTAGACAAGTACCAACAGCTCTTTGTGGTAGTGTGAGCAAGCAGTTAGGCTTATCAGGAGGCTGTGTTAAGCATTTATCGTATTCACTCAATAAAGGCTGAATGCACACACTCAGACAGAATCCAGACCAATTAGTTAAGAATAAGAAGGTATACTTCTATTTTATTTTGTAGAGCCAAGCAGGACTAGGCACAGGCAAGTAAGAAATACTTTCAAATGCAAGGCTGTACACAGAAATGCAACTGTGGATTGTATTGCAATTGTTTACAGTATTACTTTTAAAGCAGTTCAAAATACAGTAAGATTTCTTTTGATTACTCTTAGATTACTTTTCAGTTACTTTTCAGTACTTGAGGTGATATGCCAAGATATCATACACTAGAGTTGGTCACTTACAGGTAAGCACGACAATTCTTAGATTAAAGCATACTTGTTTTTTTTTTCATCTAAAACAGTAGGTCACTACCGACATTTTCTGATGGATACATCTGCCAGTGGATTCCTCACCTTGTGAATATCCCTGCCCCAGCAACATTCGGAAACTTTTGTAGCAGTCCACGCCGATGAGGTCGCAGACGACGTCACAGAGGAACGGCACCGCTCGCGACTCCGCTGACGTCACTGGCTCCATAAGAAGACCTCGTCGGCGTGATGACGTCAGTTCCCTATTTTCCGCGCCGTCGAAGCCAACGGATTTCGGGAATTGCTGTTAGCGTCGTTGATACTTTGTATATTCTGAGTATTATTCCTGTTCTCTGTCGAAGATGTCGACAAAAAAGTCTGGTTTTAAGCCTTGCAGGGAGTGTGGCAAGCATATGTCCATCACAGATCCTCATGAGGACTGTGTGTGGTGTTTATCGTCGGACCACGATGTGGATGACTGTACCAGCTGCCGGAAGATGAGCACGAAGGCTCTTAAGGAACAGGAGGCAAAACTCTTCATCGCAAAAATGAAGAAGGAGAAGAGAGGGAGAAGAAGATCGAGGTCTAGATCGAAGTCGAGGTCGGCGTCGAAGTCGACTTCGGGACATGCTTCTCATGCCAAGAAGCATAAGAAAAAAAGAAGGCACTCGTCTCTGCGCCATTCTGATAAGAGCTCGGCGCCGAAGTCACCTGCTTGGCGTCGGAAGGACTGTTTCTCCCTCTCCTGTGCCGGATTCGCCTGCTGGTCCTTCATCTCCGGTGGTCTCCTTGTCTCCAGCTTCACCGGTTCCAGCACGGACTCCGACGCCGGTTCCATCTCCGGCTCCGGCCCCGGAAGAACTTCAAGCCCCGGGTGAGCCAGCGACGCCGCTGATTCCACCGTCGGCGCCGGTTGGCCCGAGTCCGGTGAGGCCTGACCAGTACCCTGCCTTCCCTGGTCCAGGTCAGGACCCCTCGCATTACTTAAATGCGATGTATGGGGTGTTTGCTCGAGCCATGTACACCACTGGTGCACCTGCGGGTCCGATGGGTCCCATGGCATTTAATTTGGGGGTGCCGCAAGTATATCCGCAGGCACCTTTCATACCCTTCTTCCCAACGACGCCGTCTTGGAATCCTCCGGCTCCGAGGACGTCGACGCCGCTTCCATCCTCGCCGGCTCCGGCTCAACCTCGATCGACGCCGATGGCTCCAGCAGATCCACGCTCGACACCGGCGCCATCGAATTCGAATACGGCGCCGATGATTTGGATTCGTTCCAGGAGGGATACTCAGAGGATAATGGAAGAGCAGAGGTACCTTCAGGAGGAAGCGGAAGAGGGGGAATTGGTGGAGTCAGATGAAATATTCGAGGAGCTTAAAGAAGCTAGTGGTTTGGATCTGTCTCCTGAGTGGGAGATTACTCCACCGTCGGATGAGCCCTCTAAGGACGTTGCTCCCTACCATTCAGTTATTAGGAAGGCTGCGGAGCTGCTTGATCTCCAGCTACCATCTACGGAGTTTAAGTCGAACATTTTAACTGAGGTACTACATTCTCCCACGGCGGTATCTGAGCCTTTACTTCCCTTTAATGAGGCCATTGTGGAACCTGTATTAGAGGTGTGGCGCAAGCCCTTTTCTGCTCCTGCTGTCTCCAAGACAATTGCTAGGAGATATAGAGCAGCCCCAGGGGATCCGGAATTTTTGACGTCACATCCTTCACCAGAGAGCCTGGTGATTCAGGCAGCTTGTTCGGGAAAGTCTAAGGGGGCTTTCCCTCAGGTTCCTGGGGACAGAGAGGCTAAAAGGCTGGACCAGTCTGCAAAAAAAGTATTTTCATCGGCCAGCATGGCTTTGAAATCAACAAACGCCACTTGTCTTTTGGGACGCTATGTGCACGCACTGATGGATTCGGCTAAAAGACTGGTGCCAAAACTGCCTGAGGAGGAGAGGACTGAGTTCTGAGATCTGTGACATCTTGACTGATGCTCAGGCGGCAGCACGTCAGGTGATCCAGAGTGGGCTGGACACTGCAGATTCTGTTGCAAGGATCATGGGGTCTTCTGTCGCAACCAGAAGGAGTGCCTGGTTAAAATCTTCTGAGTTCTCACAGGATGTGCAGTCAACTCTATTGGACCTGCCATTTGACGGATCTGGTCTGTTTGGCAAGAAGGCAGATGCTGCTCTGGAGCGATTCAAGGACAGCAAGGCGACAGCTAAATCTCTGGGCCTGCAGTCTCAGTCGAGGGGGTCCTTTAAGAGGTATAGAGGGTTCGGAAGGACATCTTTTCGAACCTATAGGCAGACCCAGCAGCAGCAGCAGCAGCAGCAGCAGCAAAGTTCCTCGTCCAGAGGTTTCAGGGGAAGAATCAGGGGCCGCACTCGTGGCCGGCAACTCTCCTCCTCCTCTTCTTCTTCCTCAGCCCCTCCCACCACCGCAAAGCAACCCTAGATTCGCCATTCTGGATCATGCTGGTCCTGTGGGGGGCCGGCTTACCCATTTTCTACAAGATTGGGAATCTGTAACTACAGATCTCTGGGTTCTGGATCTTGTAGAAAATGGGTACGCCCTTCCCTTTCGGGAATTCCCTCCAAATTACCCTCCTTGTCAAGGGTCTTGCTCGGAGGACCACCGTCTTCTCCTGCAGGAGGAAGTCCTGAAGTTGTTTCAGAAAGGTGTGATAGAGGTGGTTCCAGAACGGGAGAGGGGTCAGGGATGCTACTCCCGGTATTTTCTGATTCCGAAAAAGGACGGCAGATTGCGTCCGATATTGGACCTCAGAATCTTGAATCTTTTTCTGAAACAAGAAAAGTTCAAGATGCTCACCCTTGCTCAGGTTCTTCAAGCGCTGAATCAGGAGGACTGGATGGTGTCGATCGACTTGCAGGATGCGTATTTTCACATCCCAATCCTGAAGTCGCACAAAGTATCTCCGTTTCACGGTAGGGTCGCAACATTATCAGTTTGCGGTCCTATCGTTTGGTCTTACTTCTGCACCCCGAGTCTTCACGAAGGTGATGGCAGTGGTGGCAGCCCATCTCAGAAGGTTGGGGATTTCAGTTTACCCCTATCTGGACGACTGGCTGATCAAAGCAGAGTCGCCAGAGAAGGTGCTTCATCATCTGCAGGATACAACTCAGTTGTTGTTCAAATTGGGTTTCTCGATAAACGTGCCCAAATCTCACCTGGTGCCCTCTCAGTGCAACCTGTTCATAGGTGCGGTACTGGACACTACTGTGTGTCGAGCATTCCCTCCTCCTCAAAGGATTCTCGACATACAGGAAATGATTCCTTTATTTTCCAACGGAGCGGTCGTTCCAGTTCTGAAGGTCCTTCGCCTGCTTGGTCTGTTCGCCTCCTGCATTCTGTTGGTCAACCATGCACGCTGGCACATGAGGGCGCTCCAGTGGTGCCTCCGCAAGCAATGGTATCAGCACAAAGGGGATCTCAGGGAGTCTGGGAGGATCTCCAGGGAAGCTGCAGCGGATCTATCTTGGTGGAGCGTGGAGGGCAATCTGTCCCAAGGAAAGTCCTTCCATCTGCCTCCATCGGTGGCCACGGTGATAACGGATGCATCCACTTTAGGGTGGGGTGCTCATCTGGGGAATCTGGAGATCAAGGGTCTTTGGTCTCCAGAGGAAAGGTTGCTTCACATCAACCTTCTGGAGTTATGGGCGATACGTTTGGCGCTCATGGCCTTCCTCCCTTCCCTTCGCGGTCAGTCTGTTCAAGTCCTGACGGACAACACGACCGCGATGTGGTATATAAACAAACAGGGAGGAGTGGGGTCTCTTTGTCTTTCCAGAGAGGCCCTGCGTCTATGGTCCTGGGCTCAGGACCATCAGATTTGTCTGATGGCAAATCATCTGGCCGGGGTTCTGAACGTGCGTGCGGACAGTCTCAGTTGGCAGTTCTCCGCCGACCACGAGTGGAGGCTTCATCCGGAGGTGGTTCATCACGTCTTCCGGATGTGGGGAACTCCTCGGGTGGACCTGTTCGCCACTCACGAGAATGCTCACTGCCCGTCATTCTGCAGTCTCCAGTATCCGATGCAGGGAGCGTTGGGGGACGCGTTTCAGTTGAGTTGGCTCACGACTCCTTTACGCGTTTCCTCCCATACCCTTGATTCCTCGGGTTCTGAGGAAAATTCGCCAAGACCGGGCCCAAGTTATTTTGGTCGTCCCGGATTGGCCAAGAAGGGTGTGGTATACAGATCTCATCCACCTCTCCTCGTGCCCTCCGCTCCGTCTCCCTCTGAGGGCAGACCTCCTCTCGCAATCGGAGGGGCAGGTTCTACACCCCCACCTCCAGAGCTTACACCTGCATGCCTGGAGATTGAGCGGGGCAACCTGAATTCTTTCTCTCTCCCGCCAGATGTGGTGGATGTTATTTTATTGGCCAGGCGACACTCCACCAAGTCTATATATTCATATAGGTGGTCTAAATTTGTACTCTGGTGTGGAGAGAGGTCAATTGATCCTTTGAAGGCTCGTCTGTCTAACATTCTGCAGTTTGCCCTTTCTCTTGCTCAGCAAGGCTTTGCTGTGGCTACAGTAAAAGGATATTTATCGGCTTTGTCGGCTTTCCTTTGCCTGCCGGATCAGCCGTCATTATTTAAATCACCTATTGTGCTTAGATTTCTCAAGGGCCTCACAAATAAATTTCCTCCTACTCCCTTTATTGTACCTCAATGGGACTTAAACCTGGTATTGACTTATCTTATGGGTTCTCCCTTTGAGCCCTTACATGAAGTGTCCCTTGAGACTGTTGTCTTTCAAGACGGTTTTCCTCATTGCAATCACCTCGGCAAGGAGGGTAAGTGAGCTTCAAGCTCTTAGCTCAAAACCCCCATTTTTGACCATTCATGCTGAACGAATGGTACTCCGGACCAGGGCTGCATTTTTGCCTAAGGTGGTAACTCCCTTCCATCTGGGGCAATCCATTACCCTTCCTACCTTCTATCCTCCCCCTCACCCTTCCAAGGAGGAGGAGAGACTTCACCGTTTGGACCCTAGGAGGGCAGTGAGCTTTTACCTGGACAGGACAAAGGATTTCAGAATTGATGACCAGCTCTTTGTGGGCTTTATTGGCTGCAGGAAGGGTCGAGCGGTGCACAAGCGCACCCTTTCCAGGTGGATTGTCTTGTGCATCAAGATTTGCTACTCTTTGGCTGGTAAGGAACCTCCGGAGGGTTTAAGAGCTCATTCCAATAGAGCAAAGTCTTCCACTTCTGCTTTGTCTAGGGGTGTTCCTGTGGAGGACATTTGTAGGGCGGCAACTTGGGCCTCCCTCCACACCTTCGCAAAACATTATTGCTTGGATAACGAGGTGAGGAGGGACGGACACTTTGCTCGTTCCGTCCTTCAGGACTTTTTGGTGTAGAAGGGTGGACACCCTCCTCCGGGAGTGGGGACTGCTGTGGAATCTATTCACAAGGTGAGGAATCCACTGGCAGATGTATCCATCAGAAGAACAAGTTACTTACCTTTGGTAACGCTTTTTCTGGTGGATACAGTATCTGCCTGTGGATTCCTCACTGACCCACCCGCCTCCCCGTTGTCCATCCTTCTATACCTAAGGTTCTGTTAATAATGTTTCAATCTACTATTCTAATGATGGTATTTCAAAAAGTATATGTTACTGTCAAAGGCTTTAAGTCTTTCCTTGGTTTTTCTATTCATTCTCCACACTGTGTGTTGATCTGCATATTGTGTACTGTGTATACTGTGTATATATTGCTGTCAGTCCGTCCGTGTGCCTCGAAGGCACGGAAAAAAGGGGCGGAACTGACGTCATCGCGCCGATGAGGTCTTCTTATGGAGCCGGTGACGTCAGCGGAGTCGCGAGCGGTGCCGTTCCTCTGTGACGTCGTCTGCGACCTCATCGGCGTGGACTGCTACAAAAGTTTCCGAATGTTGCTGGCGCAGGGATATTCACAAGGTGAGGAATCCACAGGCAGATACTGTATCCACCAGAAAAAGCGTTACCGAAGGTAAGTAATTTGTTCTTTAGCAACAGAAAACTCTTAACATTGGTTCCTATGGGAAAAAGAGTGTTACCTGTTTACAGGTACGTAAACGACTTACAAGTATGATGAGAACCAATGTTCCCCAAGACCAAGTTAGGCACTCAAATTGCACCACCTGCAGCACTGGGGCAGCCAGGTGCAGAGTGCAGAGTCCCAATGTTAGCCAATGGGGCTAAGGGGCCCTTCGGTCAGGGGCTGCATGTGAGCAGGCCATTTGACTGTGGGAGCAAAGCTCCTGGAGTTAGGATCAGCACTGCAGGTCCCAACAATCAACACAGGAGCTACACCACGAGCGGCACAGAGGCAGCCGGATGCAGAGTGCCAAGGAGACTTTGGGGACCCTGTGCATTGCAATGGAAATATCTGGTTTGGAAAAGATACCGCAGGCTCAGTCAGGGAAGCTTCCTGAAGGCAACCACTGGCTGGAGAGGTAAGTTAGATACTTGGGGGGATGCCTGGACACTGTCGGTTGGACCACCCAAGGCCATGGGGTGTCTGGTGCAGGGGTGTCTTTTGGTGTTAGGTCTTCTTACCCACTCCGGCCATAGTCGGGCGTGGCCTTCAGGTTGAAGCTACAGGCATTGGCTTAAAGCTTGAGGGAGGTTGGGAATAACCAGATCCCGGGTCAGGATTGCTGTGGAGCCCACCTCATGGTGTTGGGCCACTCGAACTCGGGCCATGGACGTCTGGTGCAGAACTGAGGCGCCACCTGGATCCAGGCTCTAGTCTTGGAATCTTTGTTGAGCAAATCTGCTGCTCATGGGATACAAAGTCTTACAGATGAGTGCAGGGCAGGTCCTCTGGACGGCTGCTGGCTTTTGGACACGCTGGGCTTGCCGATGTAGTCCGGTCGAAGTCTGGACAGGCCGGTAGTGCTGTGGCCAAAGCAGTTTGGGTCCTTGACTTCCTGGGTCAGCACGGCTCTTCGGTCCTTCTTTCTTCCTCAAATCCGAGGAGGCACGTTGCAGGGTTAGCCATTAATACTAAATTTAGGGGCATTTACAGGGTTGTGCAGGTTGGGACCAATGGGTCCCTTACTTGAGGTAGGTACACCCCCCTATTATGCCACCCTCCAGTGGGAGGGGTGGCATGAGCTTCTCTAATTCACTGCGTCCCCTCATCTTCAAGATGGAGGAGACTGAGATGTGTGCTTCACCTCGCCTCCCCTCACCTGAGGGGTTGGGTTGGCAAAGGTGGGCACACCTCTTTTCCTAACTGTTTTCCCCACATATTCTCCCACCCAAAGTGGGGGTCAGAACCGGTGAGAGCTAGTTGCTGGGGTAAGCAAAAGGCAGGGGCAGCTTACAAAGGCGGCAGGCCTTTGAAGCTTCCCCTTCGTGGACCTAGCCCATCCTGGGGCAGGAGGCATAACACCTCTGCCAGGATGGGCTTTGTTTCGGGACCCAGAGAGTGGAGGCCCTCTGCCCAGGGGTCCAGAAACCTGTGTGCTAGTGGCAGATGGCTAGCAGCCATTCAAGAGCCACACCTGGGCTGGTCATTTTTTAGGGGGCATTTCTAAGATGACCTCTGTGTGCATTTTACATTAAATCCCACACTGGCATCCGTGTGGGTTTAGTGTGCTGAGAAGTTTGCTACTAAACTTCCCAGATTTCAGTAAACTACTCTGGAGCTGTGGAATTCGTAATAACCAACTCCCAGACTATATACTCTTTATGGCTTTACTGCAATGTCTAAGAATGGACTTAGACACTGTAGGGGTACAGTGCGCATGCAACTGTACCCTCACCTGTGGTCTAGTGCACCCTGCTAGAGGGGTGGCTTACCTAGGCCACAGGCAGTGGTTTGCAGGCATGGCACACAGAGATCGGTGACATGTCGACTCTTCACTTTTATCTGCACCAAAACACGCAGCCTGCAATGGCAGTGTATGAGTGTTAGGGTGCAGGGCTTCTAAGGCTGGTACAATAGGTGCTGCAGCTCTTAGAGGGTTTCTCTGGTCACAGTGTCCTTGGTACCCATGGTACCTTTTTTAAAAGGGGGCTTACCTGTGGCGAAAGCGGTTCCAATTGGGTGTACAAAGATACAGCTTTGGGAAAGAACACAGTACCTGGGAACCTGATTGGCAGGGGCCCAGGGCACACCAAGTCCAAGTGCATCATGTGTCAGGCAAAAAGTGGGGGTAACCATGCATAAAAAGGGGCACTGTCCTAAACCGAGCTATTGGGCATGGCCATCGATCCTCCGATTAGATTGCCCCTTCTGAAAGATCTTCTGTCTCAGCAGCACGGCGGGGTTCTCCACCCGAACCTGTCAACTGTGTGCCTTCTTGCATGGAGATTTAGCTGCAGCAGTTGATTGCTTTCGACCTTCCTCTCGAAGTCTGCAGTGTTATTCAGTCCGACAGGAGTCCCTCCACTAAGACTGTATAAGCCTGACGGTGGAACAGATTTGTAAAATATTGTACAGAAAAGTCTTTTGACCCTCTTTATGCTTCCCTTTCTGATATTTTGCTTTTTTATTTTGTCCCTTGCCCAGCAGGACTCTGCACTGGACACCTTGAAAGGGTATCTTTCTGGTTTGGCTGCGTTCCTGAGAATGCCAGACCAACCCTCCCTACTTATGTCACCTATTGTACTTAGATTTGAACAGGAAAGTCTAACTATATTCATAGGGATGTCTTTGATTGCTGGTTGAGTCATAATAATTGCTTTGCCGAGTCAATAAGCAGGTTATTTAATTTCTGCTAATTACAACTTTGTCATCAATTTGTAGGAAGTAATGGTCCACAGAAGTTTTGTATCGAAAAAGTTGGCAAGGAAACCTGGTTGCCAAGAAGTCATACTTGGTAAGTTGTTGCATTTAGCAGTACAAATGTTTGTTAAATTTGAAAAAAATAGATGCCTATGATAGTGTAATTGATTTGATCTATGAGCGTCAAAGTAAGACTGAGCAATAAGACCGCTTGCAAACTTTGCTTTTATCTGCCTGACTTTTTCAGAGTATTTTTTTTAACCCAGTCTATGCATTCGCAGTAACATTCAAGCAGTATCAAGGTGAGGGTGCCAGTGTTACCAGTTAATCAGGTCATAGAGCACTCTGTCTGCGAGCTAAACCAGTCCTCCGAAGCTCGCTCAACTCTGTACATAGATGAGGGCCAGCTGCCTCAGCCTATCTCAAAGGAATTAGTGTAGGGTTTAGTCACCTGCAGTACAATGCATTTGCCACGCAATTGTAGTACAAATGTGAGTGTCCAATCAAAGTTATAAGTACACAACAATTAAATATATGTATATTGGTACCGGCAGTCGCCAGTAGGTGGTTATAGTTGGGGCCTACTTTCCATAGGAAGAGTGTTTTTGGTTTTACCAATGACTTTAGTGCCGTTTGATGAATCTAAACGATATTTTCCAATCTAATTTGACACTCACTTGAGCTGCTGCCTAGAACGTTTTGGGGTGATTCGTCAAGTGGGACCCGAGAAAAATGGGGAGTTCCCAAAACACTTTTTCCCTCATGTTAATTCCTATAGGAACTCTAGATACGACGACAGCCCGAACCGCTGGATGGAATTTGGCAGAAAGGTAGATCTTGTTCCAGAGTAGTGTCTTTGGCTAGTTTGGTGTAAATCCATTCAGTAGTTTTAGAGATATTAACTGAAATCCAAATTTGTATATCTGGGGGCGCGGATCCGACAGTCCCCGTGCTGTAATCCGATTGGCTGCCACCACTTCAACCTGGAAGTGTTTGCAGCCATCTTGGGACTGATTCAGCAGGGACCCACAAGAAACATAAAAAATACAGAAAAGAAGGCAGGGTAGGAATACCCTGAGCCCCAGGACCACACTGGGGTTTAAAAAGAAATCGTTTTTCAAATTGAATGCGAAATCGCAGGTGGGATACGTGGATTCGTGGCAAAATTGCAAAAAATTAAAACATGGTCTTCTGCGCTACTTTTTAAATGAGCCCCTGCGGGGGCCATGTCCCGGGGGCATTTTTTTGTTGTTTTTTTAAAAAGAGGGGGGTGCCACGGGGCCTCCCACTTAAGGCTCTTATAGCCCTGGGGACCACCAACTCTCCAGAGCATAATTAGCATAATGTAAGGGGCGCTGCACAGACACCCCCTCCAGGGCTTCCTTGGAGCCCTGGGGACCACCACCTCCACAGAGCATTAGAGACTCCTGAGGCGGAAAGCCGGGAGCCAACACTAGCGCACTTGCATTCTTTGCACATCTTGTACTTTTGTTTTAAAAGTGTTAAAAATTGATTTTACCTTGCTTTTAATTGTTACAATCTTCACTTACCGCAACTCAGCCGAGATAGGTGCTGGGAGGGGAGGTGACATCGCTGTCCCGTAGACTGACGGCGGAGCGAGCCGCCATCTTGGGGGACATCAAAGGGTAGTGGGCTAATTCTTTTACTTCTGACATAAATGCTTGCGCTAACGCGAAAGCGCAGCGGGCGCGCCAAAGGCAAGCCCGTCTGCGCCTGTCCGCGCCCAACCGTGCCCTAAGGCCAGGAATTCTGCCCAAAACAAGGTAAATACCCCTAATCCGAGCCATCTAACATACTCTGCTAAATCCTTGTTCATGATTAGAACACACGAATCAGCTAAGCGCTTAGCTCATATGTGCTGTCCCAGGAAGTTCCCAAATGTGTTGGAGGGTCCGGTAACCTGTAGGCACTGTCTTTTTCAAAGATATTTGACAATGTTTAGTTCATTGATTCCAAGAAAGAGTACGGAGTCGGTTTAAATAATATACTGTGCAATGTAAGATCTCTAACAAAGCACCCCATTGAAATATGGGATCTGATCACCTCACATTCCCCAGAAATCTGTTTTCTCACAGAAACTTGGTTAAACCCTACAAACCACCAATTGATAAATTTAGCTATCCCAGACAGTTATAAATTCATACATCTGGATAGGGATGATAAAATGGGAGGTGACATTGCCATAGCCTTCAAAAATCACCTTAACGTGAGCTGGATTTCCACCTTAAGTAATGACAGCATGGAATTTGGAATCTTTAAGATCAATAGATCACCTACAGATAGTTGGAACGGAGCGCTGATCTATCGTCCCCCAGGATCTAGAGCTAATGTTACTGATCAACTGATAGAACAAATAGCCATGCACGTGCTCGCATCTAATACATTTCTTTTATTGGGGGATTTTAACTTTCACGGTGAAGATCACACTAACCCTGATGTTAATAAACTTCTTTCTAGCCTAGACTTAATTGGACTTACTCAAAGAGTTAAAGGCCCAACACATCTGGCTGGCCACTGGCTTGACTTAATTTTTTCTAACATAGATCATTTGACCTGTAACCCTCCCAACCCTCTTACTTGGACAGACCCTTCTATGATCTTGTTTTCTATTCAATTGCTGTGCCTGACGAGCGTAGCAGGGAACACAGGACGGAAAAAAGAGGTGCGTAGACCATGGCGTGACCTTTCTTTGGAAGCTTTTAACGAGACATTCCATCCTAAACCACCTGAGAGTGACATGGAAGTATCCAAGATGTTGGAAGGTTTTAGCTCTGCATTTGTGACAGCATTGGACACAGTAATTCCACATAAAAACTATGGCTCTCTTCAGCGGCGGCCATCAGCCCCCTGGTATACCTCTGAGCCAATGACTGATAAATCCAAATGTAAGACATTGGAGAGACTCTGGCGAACTAGTAAAGACCCCCAAGACAGACTACTGTATAAACAGTCTTTGTCCAGCTATCATCAGAACATAAAAACAGCCAGACAAATTTTTATCATGAATCAAATAGAACACGCTAGTAACTCCTCAAAAGCTCTCTTTAATATAGTAAGGGACTTTGTGTCACCACAAGCTTGTAGACAATCCCCAGTGGAATCTCAAGCGTTCTGCAATTCATTAGCGATCCATTTTCAAGAAAAGATCGCTAACATCTATGCAAATTTTCCATCTACTGTTTCCCAGAACCTTGACTCCTTCACTAGACCAGGAGAACCAGGAAAGTTGGCACCCAGTACCCTAGACTGCTTTGAAACAGTCTCGTTAGAGGAGGTCTCTAACCTGCTGTCCACTGCTAAATCTGGTTCACCTCTAGATCTCTGTCCCCCAAAGACAATGACTCTCCTAGCCACTAGCTGTGCCTCAGAAATTCGAAATATTTTTAACTGTTTGATACAATCGGGTATTATTCCCACAACATGGAAGGAAACGTATGTACGACTAATATTGAACAAACCCACGGCTGATTCTCAAGTACTTAGTAATTACCGTCCTATTTCCTTGCTACCCTTACTGGGTAAGCAACTGGAAAGTATAATAAACAGGCAGCTAAGTCTATACCTGGAATCCAATAAAATTTTGGATCCCTCGCAATCAGGTTTTCGACCGGGATTCAGTATTCTGGCCGTGACTGACTCCCATAGGCAAGTAATGGACGCGGGAGGATCAGTAGTACTGATCCTATTAGACCTCTCCGCGGCGTTTGACACCATCTCACACTCAAAGCTCGTGGAGAGATTACATTCATGTGGCATTCAAGGTACAGCCTTAAAATGGCTGCAGCACTTCATGTTGGACAGACTACAAACCATCATGTTAGGGCCATACTTTTCAGAGAATATGCGTCTGGATAAGGGCGTACCTCAGGGCTCCGGTCTGAGCTCGACATTATTTAATATATATATGGCCCCTCTGGCAAAAATCGTAGAACAGCTAGGCTTTGAGATAATTTCAGATGCTGACGATACTCAGCTTATGTTTACTATCGGTCCCAAATTAGAAGCAGAGAAAATTCAGTTCTCTGATGGTATGCTTGCAATCTCCAACTGGATTACGGAGAATTGCCTTCAGTTGAACCCCGGAAAAACGCAGGTCATGCAAATGGGGAAAGCCTCAGCTATTTGGTCGGCTGAATGGTAGCCGCTACAGCTGGGAGCAGCTCCCACTCCTAAACAATGTGTAAAAAAACCTAGGACTAAAATTGATCAGACATTAATAATGAAAGATCATATTGCTGCCACAACCAGCTCTTGTTGTTATAGCCTGCGTCTACTGCACAAGATTCTTCCTTATCTGCCCACTAATCATCGTAGAACTCTGGTTCAAGCCATGGTGATTAGCAGATTAGACTATGGTAACGCTCTGATGGCTGAAGTAGGAGAGACCTGGCTTGCTAAACTACAGGTGATCCAGAACACCGTGGCAAGAATTATCCTAAATCGCCCAGCGGGCTCTCCCTCTGGTCCCCTGCTGAGAGAGTTACACTGGTTACCTGTGAGGAAGTGATCATACTTCAAAATCTGTTGTCTCACCTACAATGCTTTGAAAGGCGAAGGTCCCTGCAATCTGCAAAAGAAACTTACAAAACATGTACCTTGTCGAAATCTTAGATCCAATACACTAGCCCTCACAAGGGGGTAAAGCTTTCTCATACCTTGCTCCAAGATACTGGAATAAATTACCACTTGCTCTGCGTGAAATTTACACATCTAGCACTTTCAGGAAACAACTAAAAGCATACCCGTTTTATTTTTCCTGTTGGCCTGACTTCCTATTCTTGTGTTTTTTTTAAATCTCTAAGCAAGCACCGGGATGCCCCCGGGTGAGTCGTGCGCTATAAAAGTAGTTTTAGCATAACAGTACTTTCATTATAATTAAGGAGGCGAGGCGCGTGGACCCACCACCTAGGCTAATTAAATGCCCCGGGGAGCTGGCCATGGATCCTTCCCCCCCCCCCCCCAGGGCCAAATCACTTAAATTGGGGTGAGGACTGCCACTTCTCCAGAGCCAGCCTCTGCAGATCAAAAGGGGCTGTGAGGCCCCCTCCTGGAGCCAATAATGGCCCTGGGGACCACCACCCCACATGGCCAGCTCCTGCTATATCCCGGGTGCACAGCCTGGGGACAGACCTATTTGCTCTGACTTGGTGGAAGCTTTGACAGCTCCTGTCAGGTCAGAGCAAACATGAACTCTGGGGGAGGGGGGGGGGGGGGGGGTGCTAAAGAGCCCACGGCAAGATAGCTGCACATTCCTGCAGCTCTGCTGGTCGGTACCTCAATCCATCTATTATATGAATGAGGCAATTAGTTATAGATTCATTACCTCAGAATTACCCCCAGGCGTCAGACTGGATCTGGAGACTTTTTCGTCCGCAGTACCCCTGTTGCGTGTTGAAAGGTTGCGTCGGTCGGCTCCGCGTTCGGCATTGGCGTCGTGGTCGCCAGAATGACGTCGCAATAGCTACTTGGACGCTGCCCTCGCGCTCTGACGTCAGTTCTTTCTTATTCCGCGCCAGCCAGCTCAGATCCGGAGAGAGCGGTACCTAGAGTCACATTTTGACTGACTTTTTACTGACTTTTCTCGACATCGATTTTGAGTCTTCGACTCCTGGTGCACGTCAGGGATGCCCGGTTTCAAGGGTTGTGGTTCCTGCAGCCGCCTGATGTCGGTAACAGATCCGCACCGTGTGTGCGTTTCTTGCCTGGAGCGCGACCACGACCCCAAGTCGTGCTCCGACTAGCGGACCATGAATCCGAAGTCTTTGCGGGTGAGGTCCGGAAAGCTTCTTAAGGCCCGGCAGTCGGCTCTGCAGCTTTCAAGGTCCCAGTCGCGTGGGAGGTGGAGGGACCAGTCGCGGAGCCGCCACCACCAGTCTTCTCCAAAGTCGAAGAAGCACTGTTGCTCTTCAACTTCTCCCCGTCAGTCAGCCGACTCGATGAGGGATGCAGGTGGTGCCCTCCAGCGACTCCGCGTGCGAAGCCCCAAGGGTTGACTCCAAGTTCCCCTCCCTTCCCGGGACCCGGAGCGACCCTGCTCAGCTTCGCACCTCTTTGAAAGCGATGTGTGCGATCTTTGTGCAGCCCGACTCCGCAGGCGTGCCTTCGGGCCCTGCGGATTCAGCTGGAGGCCCTGGGCCTTTGACGCCGGCGGCTCCGGCACCGCAGGGGCACCTTGGATCCAGGCCTGGATCCGAATCAACACCGGTCAATTATACCTTCCCCAGTGCTGATTCCACCGGCACCACGTCCGCAGTCGGTTGTGTCCCCAGCCGTTGTCGACCCTGGCCTCCACCCCGATGTAGACCCGGACCAGCTTCGACCGGCGCCAGCGGGCGCTTTTGTGCCCCTGTTCTAACCTGGCTCTTTTAGACCAGATTGGCATCCAGAGGAGGATGAGGAGGACTTTGAGGGGTCTGGAGACCCTTTGACAGACCAGCTGGTTTACGAACCGGACTGAAGAGAGGAACTGGGGGAAACCAGTGGTCTGGACACCTCACCATGTTGTCTCCTCCTAATAAGGCTACGGAGGAGGGTGCGTCTTACACCATGGTGTTGCATAGGGCGGCCGAGGCTCTCAACCGCAAACTACCAACGGTGGCAGTCAGGACTAAACTCCTGAACAGAGGTGCTTCAACCAGCAGAGAGCTCTTCGGAGTCCCTGCTATGGTTTAATGAAGCCCTCACTGACCTCCTTTTGGACACCTGCTCCAAGCCCAACACAGGGTCTCCTGTGGATAGGATGATTGCCCGATGCCACTGCCTGGCTCCGGGCGACCCCATTTTCCTCTCCCATCACCCCACCGCTAAGAGCTTGGTGGTCCAAGCCTCCACATTCACCAGCGCATTCCCTAACGCTCCACCTGATAAGGAATCCAAAAAGCTGGACCATCTTGGGAAGAAGATGTTTTCTTCCTCCAGCTTGGGACTGCAGTCGGTAAACACTGCATGACTGTTGAGCCGTTACACCCACTGCGTGTGGGATACGGTGGTGCAAGTGCTGCCCCAATGCCCGGAGGAGGCCCAGGCCATACTCTCCTGTGCAGTTGCTGCAGTGAGTGACGCAACAAAGATTACCATTCGCTGTGGGCTGGATTCCGCCGACTCGCTAGGCAGGATGATTTCCATGTCAGTAGCCCTTTGACTGGTCGACTGGTTTTTCAGGGGATGTCCAATCCACTCTTATGGACATGCCGTTTTGCTGTCGCCTGTTCTGCGACAAGGCAGCCAATGCACTAGAGCGCTTTAAGGACTCTCTGACTACGGCCAAGTCCTTGAGCCTCTACACCACCTGCCCTGCGCAGTCTGCTTTTCCCCCCTTTCGTGGCTATGGAAAGGGTGCCCTGCCACGTCCCGCCCAGAGCCACAGGCCAGCACAAGCTGTCCGACCGCAGCCGGGGACGTGGGAACCACTGCCAGGGTTCTAGGGGCCAGCGGGCGGGCCAGTCCACCACAGCCCCCTCTGCAGCATCCGCCAAACCCTCCTAGTCCGACCTTTCAGGACTGACCAATTGCCAGTGGGTGGCAGGATTCGCCATCACCTCCCCCACTGGAGCACCATCACATCGGACAGGTGGGTTTTGCAAATAGTTCAAAGGGGCTACTCCCTCCCCTTCGAGACTAACTCTCCATCCGTGCCACCTCAGCACCATCGCATGTCCCAGAAGTAGGCCGTGGTTTCTACCCGCGCGGTGGCCAAGAAGGACAAAGGCCTGCGTCCTATCTTGGATCTCAGGAACGTCAACCGCTTCCTCCAGAAGAAGTTCAAAATGTTGACGCTAGCTCAGGTCCTGTCTGCCCTTGACCCTGGATGGTAGCGTTGGACTTCCAGGATGCCTATTTTCCCATCCCCGTCCTGCCGGCCCACAGGCGTTACCTACAGTCCACGGTAAGCCACGAGCATTTTCAGTTTTCCGTGCTCCCCTTTGGCCTTACCAGCACCCCTTGGGTGTTCACGAAAGTGATGGCGGTGGTCGCAGTTCATCTGCCCAGATCAAGGGTTCCAGTCTTCCCCTATCACGACGACTAGCTGTTGAAGGCGGGCTCGGTCTAGGCTGTCGTCTCCCACCTCCAGACTACGGCCGACCTCCTGCATTCGCTGGGGTTGTTCATCAACGTGCCGAAGTCGCACCAGTCTCCCTCTCAGAAGCTGCTCTTCATCGCAGTGGTTCTTGACACTACGCAGTTTCAGGTCGATCCTCCCGAACAGCGAGTCTGAGATATTCAGGCTACGATTCTGATCTTTCGGCCTCTTGCCCGGGTTTTTGTCAGAATGACTTTGAGGCTGCTGGGCCTCATGGCCTCCTGCATTCTGCTGGTCAATCATGCCAGGTGGCATATGCGGGCTCTGCAGTGGGACCTGAAGTTCCAGTGGGCGCAGCATCAGGGGAATCTGTCCAATTGCGTCCAGATCTCGGAGTGCACTGCTCGACAATTGCAGTGATGGCTCACGAACCAGGATTGGGTCAATGGCAGATCCCGCTCCCTTTCCCAACCAGAACACACAGTAGTGACGGACGCATCCCTTCTGGGATGGGGCGGCTACATGGGAGAGGTGGAGATCAGAGGCCTCCAGTCTGCGGCGGAATCCGGGCTTCACATCAACCTTTTGGAGCTCCGGGCGACTAGTCTTGCACTGAAAGCATTCTCTCCCTCTGTCCGGGGAAGAGTAGTGCAGGTGTTCACGGACACCACCACCGCCATGTGGTACTGCAACAAACAGGGCGGGGTGGGGTCGTGGACCTTATGTCAAGAGGCTCTCCCCCTCTGGACATGGCTGGAACATCAGGGCATATCCCTGGTGGTTCAACACCTGCCAGGTTCCCTGAACACCACGGTGGACTAACTCAGCCGCAGGTGCATGATGGATCACGAATGGCGTCTTCACTTGGAGGTGACTCAAGGTCTCGCTCAGCAGTGGGGAGAGGCTTGGTTAGATCTATTCGCCACTTAAGAGAACGCGCAATGTCGGCAATTCTGCGCGTTGGGATTTCCAAGGCAGCACTTGCGCCGCTTTTTGTTGCGAGTGGAGTTGCGGTCTTCTATACGCCTTTCCGCCTATACCACTTCTGCCCAGAGTGCTGAAGATCAAGCGCGACCAGGCCCAAGTCATCCTTGTGGCTCCGGTGTGGCACGAAGAGTCTGGTGTCCCAAGCTGTTACACATGACCATCGATCTCCAATCTGACTGCCTCTTCAGAAGGATCTTCTGTCGCAGCTGCAGGGGACGGTCCTCCACACGAACCTGTCCAGCCTCCATCTCCCTGCATGGAGATTGAGCGCCGACAGTTGACAGCCTTTGACCTTCCTTCCAAAGTCTGTAATGTTATCTTGGAAGCCAGGCGTCCCTCCACTAAGACGGTATACACCAGCAGATGGAACAAATTTGTAGCATGGTGCACAGCAAAGGCTGTGGATCCACTTTCTGCCCCTCTTTCTGAGATTCTCTTGTTGCTCCTTTCTTTGGCCCAGCAGGGCTCTGCTCTGGGCACTCTTAAGGGCTATCTCTCAGCCATTTCAGCCTTTCTTAGGTTTCCTGGTCAGCCTTCTCTTTTCAAGTCCCCTAGTTTAAATCATTACTCATCGTTTTCCTCCTGTTCCCTTCGTAATGCCTCAGTGGGACTTGAATTTGGTTCTTACCTACCTTATGTGCGCTCCCTTTGAGCCGCTTCATAAGTGTCCTCTCAGACTTCTTACTTTAAAGACTGCCTTTCTGGTTGCCATCACCTCTGCTCGCAGGGTGAGTGAGCTCCAAGCACTTTCTTCTAAGCCTCCTTTTCTGGCTGTTCATCTTGACAAGGTCATCCTCAGAACCAGACCTTCCTTTCTTCCCAAGGTGGTTACTTCTTCCCACATTGGTCAAACCATCACTTTGCCCACCTTCTTTCCCCCTCCGTATCCTTCTAAGGAGAAAGAGAGGCTCCACCATAAAAAACGTGCGCGTTCCTTTTATTTGGATCTCACTAAGCAATTCCGCGTGGATGAATAGCTCTTTATTGCTACGTGGGCGCCAAGAAAGGTCAGGCCATCCACAAACAGACCATCTCTAGGTGGGTCATTTTATGCATTAAAGCTTGCTATTCTTCGGCAAGGAAGGAGCCTCCAGTGGGACTGCGCGCCCATTCCACCAGGGCGACGGTAGCAACCACTTCTTTGGGACGGGGAGTCCCTCTTAATGACGTCTGTCAGGCAGCTACGTGGGCATCCCTGCACACGTTCATAAAACACTACTGTCTGGACAGTCAAGACCAGAGAGACTGCTTCTTTGGCCGTTCTGTTCTCCAGGAGTTTCTGGTGTGAACTTAGTTCGGAGACCCACCTCCGGGGTTGGTATTGCTGGGGTATCTATTCTAAGGTAAGGAATCTATAACTAATTGTCTCTTTCAGATGAACAAGTTACTTACCTTCAGTAACGATATATCTGTAAGAGACAGATTAGTTATAGATTCCTTACTGCCCCTCCCATCCTCCCCGTTCTGCGAACTGACTTCTAGGGTTAGGGAATCCCTTTCAGGGCCCTAGTTTTGTGCACCAGTGGTCAGTGTCTTGCATGGCTCTGCGCTTCTGGTGTGGAATGTCGTGTAAAGAACTCACGTCAGCTTGCGAGGGTGGCGTCTAAGTAGCTACTGCGACGTCATCCGGGCGACCACAACGACGAACGTGGAGCCGACCGACGCCACATTTCGACGTGCAGGGGTACTGCTGACAAAATTCTCCAGATCCAGTCTGACGCCTGGGGGTAATTCTAAGGTAAGGAATCTATAACTAATCTATGTCTCTTACAGGTATATTATTACCGTAGGTAAGTAACTTGTTCGTTAGTTGTCGATTACTTCCCGCCCCACCCATCCTCCCTGCTGTGCAAACTGATTTCTATGGATGGGGACTCCTTTACAGGGCCCTAGTTGTGGCGCACCCAAGGTCGGTGTCTTTCATGGCTCTGTGCTTTTGGCGTGGAAAGTCATAGCTGAAATTACATCAGTGCCCAGGGGCAGCTAAGTAGGCACCGCAACATCATCCTGGTGACCACGACGACGGACGCGCAGTCAACAGACGCCACCTACAGACTTGCAGGGGTATTGCTGAAAAAAAAAATCTATGGATCGAGACAGACGCCTGGGGGAAATTCTAAGGTAAGGAATCTACAACTAACATATGTCTCTACCAGACGCATCGTTACCAAAGATAAGTAACATTTTCTTCCAGATCTTTTTCACTTGTTAAACTCAGGCACGATTCTGCAGTAAATTTTGCACAATTGATAATTGAGATCTATGAACAAACATTTATAATCCAGTCCTAAAAATCTTGCCTAATACATGTATATGCGTCACATAGTCGTCTGTTGTATCTGATAGAGATTTCTAGCTCCAGATTCCTTACCTTTTGAATTTCCCAGTCATCAGGCTGGATCCGTAAACTTTTGCTCAAGCAATACCCCGTAAACGTGTCGTTGGGTGGATTCCTTCGGCTCCGCATGACGTCGGCATTGTTGGTTTCAGTTATGACATCGCGGTCACCTATATAGGTGCGTCTAGGTGCAGAGGTCTTTTGTCTTTCAGCGCAAGTTAGGCGCCGATCTTGGAAGAGCTAACATTCCGTCGCTTTTTGTCAGGCCTTTTTTCGACTTTTTGTCTTTCGCATTTTTATTACATCATGTGCGAGGATGTCTTCGAGGAAGATGTGGATTAAACCAGGCGGTGATTGTCACCGCATGATGTTGGTTACCGACCCCCACCTCGTCTGTCTCTGGTGTCTCGAGCATGACAACGACGTGAAGGCATGCTCGGACTGTTGGGCTATGGCTCCGAAGTCCTTGCAGGAGCGGGCTGAGAAGGACTTTGTGTCCCGGCATTCGACACCATCCAACCAGACTCCGCGGAGGTCCCGGTCACAATCGAAGAAGAGTAGTTCATGGGACCGCTCCCGGATCCCAAATTCCTCTACGTCCCACTTAAGGTCATTGCGACACTCGGCGAGAGGCACAAGAAGAAGTAGAAGTCCAAGCCTACTTCATCTACGCCTCGACTGACGTCAGTCGACGAACGAGGTATGTAGCACCGACACTCAAGGCACAGTTCTGCAGAGTCAGGGTAGATTTCGTGCCTCCCTCTCTTTCCGGGAGCTGGAGCAACCCCCTTCTCAAATTAAAGTTTTACGAGGCCATGCGCTGTGTATTTGAGTTGGTCGACTCCTCTGGTGAGCCCTCTGGCCCCGTGGGGTTGGAAGGAGCCCCACCAGATTTGATGCCTTCGGCTCTGGCTATGACGCTAGTGGGGCCTCAGGGATCTGATCCGGGACAAAGCTGGTCATGCCATTTGTGACCTTCCCCGGTTTCGGACCTGAAGTCTGTGCCTTTGGTGCCGCCAGCGCCCACCGGCGGTGCCAGACTCATCCTTATCCCTTATATGGAGCAGAGGGCATCTTAAGCCATGGTGGTCAAGAGGGTAACCGAGGTCCTCGGACCAGAGTTGCCCTCTAATCTCCTGACCCAAGTGCTTCAGCTTGGGGCTTCCACCTTCGATCCCCTTTTGCCCTTCAATGAAGCACTTACTGATGTCCTTCTAGGCACGTGGTCCAAGCCTAGCACAGGGGCTCCTGTGAATAGGAAAATTGCAAGCCCTCATCGCTGGGCTCCAGGCGACCCAAAGTTCCTCAGCCAACAGCCCACCCCTGAAAGCTTGGTGGTGCAGGTATCTACCTACCAGGACACGTTCCCTCCCGCGTAGGGAATCCAAGAGGCTGGAATGACTTGGGAAGAAGATGTTTTCTTCTTCCAGCCTGGCATTGCGGTTGGTGAATACTGCATACTTATTGGGCTGGTTCTCCTACTTTCTTTGGGAGACGGTTGCGCAAGTGCTGCCACAAGTCCTGGAGTAGGCCCGGTTGTGCTCTCTCAGGTGGTTAAGGACAGAAGAGATACAGCGAAAATCACCATAAGGTGTGCCCTTGACACAATTGATTCACTAGGCAGAGCAATTTCATTGGCAGTGGCCTTGCAGCGCAATGCCTTGCTTAGGACAACTGGCTTCTCCAGCAATGTCCAGGCAAACTTGATGGATATGCCGTTTGATGGATCCCATCTTTTTGGGGAGAAGGCAGACTCTGCCCTAGTAAGTTTCAAGGACTCTCGCGCTTTGGCCCGAGCTTTGGCCCGATCCTTGGCCCTCTCTTCTACTTCTCGTGGCCAGTCTAGCTTTTGCCCCTTTTTTGGCAACAGAAGGGGTTTGCATTGCGTCAGCCCCATCCCAGCCACCGTCCTACGCAGAGTTCCCAAGTTGTGAGGAGACATGGACATGGTTCATTCCCACCAAGGAATGGAGGCCAGAAGTAGTTTGCTACCCTGCCCTTGGCAGCTTCAGCCTCCAAGCATTCCTAGTCTGACTCTTCTGGGCCACACCACTCCAGTTGGCAGAAAAATCCATCATCTCCCCCACTGGAGGTCCATAGCATCGGACAAGTGGGTCTTGCGGATCATTTAGGAGGGCTATTGTCTGCCTTTCCTTTATTTTCCTCATTCTGCCAAGTAAAGAATGGTTGCTAGAGGATCAGAAGTAGGCAGTGGCTGTTATTCTAACTACTTTCTGGTTTCAAAATACAACAAAGGGTTGTGGCCCATTTTAGATCTTCGGACCGTCAATCTCTTCCCCAAATAGGAGAAGTTCAAGATGCTTACTTAAGCTCAGGTCTTGTCTGCCCTAGACCAGCAAGACTGGATGGTAGCGTTGGACCTGCAGGATGCGTATTTTCAAATCCCCATCCTGCCAGGCCACAGATGTTACCTGTGGTTCAAGGTTTTGCCACAAGCACTTTCAGTTTACCATGCTCCCCTTCGGCCTTACCAGTGTCCCTCAGGTGTTTACCAAGGTGATGGATGGTGGTGGTGGTCGCAGCTTATCTGCGCAGGTTAGGGGTGTCAGTCTTCCCCAACCTCGATGACTGGCTGTTGAATGTGTCCTCGCCCCAGGATGTCTCCCACCTTCAGACTATGGCGGACCTCCTGCATTCGCTGGGGTTCTTTATAAATGTGCCAAAGTCACACTGACTCCTTCTCAGACTATCCCTTTCATCTGGGCTGTTCTGGACACAGTGCAGTTTCGGGCCTATCCTCCCCAGCAACAAGTCCAGGATATTCAGGATATGATTCCGTCCGATGTTTCAGCCTCTAGCCTGGATTTCAGTGAGACTGACCCTGAGGCTGTTGGGCCTCATGGCCTCCTGCATCCTGTTGGTAAAGCATGCCAGGTGAGGTATGTGGGCTCATCAGTGGACATGAAATTCCAGTGGGCACAGCATCGGGGAAATCTCTCCAACATGGTCCAGATCTCGTAAGGAACTGCAAGAGATCTGCAGTGGTGGTTGACAAACCGCGATTGGGTCAAAAGCAGACCACCACCCCCCGCCCCCCCCCCTTCCCCAACCAGATCTCACAGTCGTGACAGATGCGTCACTTCTGGGATGGGGTGGCCATCTGGTAGCGGTGGAGATCAGGGGACACTGGTCTCCTGTGGAGTCAGGACTCCACATCAATTTGTTGGAGCTTCGAGCGATTTGATTGGCATTGAAGGCATTTCTTCCCTCTGTCAAGGGGAACATAGGACCGGTGTTCACGGACAACACCACCGCCATGTGATATTGCAACAAGCAGGGCGGTGTGTGTTCGATGACCCTTTATCGTGAGGCCCTCTTATGGCTGGAACGGCTGGGCATAACACTAGTGGTTCGACACCTGGCAGGTTCTCTGAACACCAGGGCGGAGGAACTCAGCCGTTGATGCCTTGCAGTTCACGAATGGCGTCTCCAGTAGGAGGTGGCGCAAGGTCTCTTTAAGCAGTGGGAAAAACCTTGGATAGTTCGCCTCCGAAGAGAACGTGTAGTGTCAGCAATAAGGTGCACTAGATTTTCCAAGCTGGCTATCGCTCAGCAATGCCTTTTGTTGCGAGTGAAGCTCAGGGCCTGCTGAACACCTTTTCGCCCATACCACTCCTGCCCAGGGTTCTGAAGAAGATCAGGAACGACTGGGCGCAAGTCATTCTCGTGGCTCCGGACTGGGCAAGGAGAGTCTGGTATCCAGAGCTTCTGAAAATGAGCATTGATCCTCCGATCAGTCTGCCCCTTCAGGAGGATCTTCTGTCGCAGCAGCAGAGGAGGGTTCTTGACCCGCACCGGTCAACTCTTCGCATCCATGCGTGGAGATTGAGCAGTGACCGAGTCAGACGGCCCTCCACTAAGACTGTATATGCCTGCAGTTGGCAGAAATTTGTATTATACTGTACAGAAAGGTCTATTGACCCTCTTTCTACTGTTCTTCTTTTTATTCTTACCCTTGCCCAGCAGGGCTCTGCGGTGGGTACTCTCAAGGGCTATCTTTCTGCTCTGTCCGCTTTTTTGCAGTTGTCGTACCAACCCTCTCTCTTTAGGTCTCCTACTGGAAAAAGATTTTTGAAGCCTCTGGCGCACTTGTTTATGCCCACGCCCTTTGTTATGCTGCAGTGGGACCTTAATTTGGTCTTCACTTTTCTTGTGTGTTCCCTTCAAGCCTTTACACAATTGTCCCCTCAGGCTGCTCAACATCAAGACAGCCTTTCTGGTGGCAATAACATCTGCCCAGAGGGTGAGTGAGTTGCAGGCACTGTCTTGTACGCCTCCATACATGATTACATGATATCCTTTCCAGATAAAGTGGTGCTTCGCACCCGTGCGTTATTCTTGCCGAAGGTGGTGACCCCATTCCATCTGGGTCAGTCTATCCCGCTGCCCACCTTCTTTGCTCGCTCGTATCTCTCTAAGGCAGAGGACCGTCTCCCTCGACTGGACCCAAAAAGTGTGTTGCCGTTCTACCTTGACTGCACAAAAGTGTTCCGGATGGACAACCAACTCTTTGTGAGGTACCTGGGAGCTAAGAAGGGTCGGGCAGTGCAGAAAAGGACCATTTCTTGCTGGGTCATTCTCTGCATTCAGATCTGCTATGCCCTGGCTAAGAAGCTGCCACCTGAGGGATTAAGGGCCCATTCCGCCGGGGGGAAAGTCTGCTACTACGGCCTTGGCTCGGGTTTCCCAGTCCTGGACATCTGTCAAGCAGCAATGTGGGCATCTTTTCACACGTTTGCCAAGCACTGCTACCTGGACAGTCTGGTCCGCTGAGACTGGCATTTTGCCCATTCGGTCCTGCAGGACTTCCTAGTGTGAGGAATTGGTCCACAACTCACCGCTGGGAGAGCATGGGTTGGTATCTAATTCAAAGGTAAAGAATCTGCAGTTAGAAGTCTGTCAGATGAACAAGTTACTTACCTCCAGTAACGCATTAGCTGGTAGAGACTCTATCTGCAGATTCCTTACAAGCCCACCCATGCCTCCTCACTTAGCGGACTGATTTTGTAAAGGCTAGGGTTACTCCCCCTTTCAGGGCCCTAGTTTTGTACATGTTTTCTTCAGTTACTTTGTGGCTGTGCACTTCTGGCATGGAAAAAACAAAAGTAGTGACATCCGCGTTCCTATGTGGCACCTATATAGGTGACCGTTTTGTCATAACGGACGGTAACGATGCCGACGACGTCAAGTGGTGCCGAATGGAGCCACCGGACGGCACGCTCATGGGGTTATTGCTCAAGCAAAAGTTTCCGGATCTAGCCTCACACCTGAAAATTCAATGGTAAGGAATCTGCAGCTAGCTAGAGTCTCTCCCAGATAATGCATTACGGAAGGTAAGTAACGTGTTCATTAATACTTCATACCAGTATAGAAATATAGCAAAACTGTAAGTTGATATCTCCATTTCCATTTCTGATTTTGCAGTTTCAACCGTTTGGACTTGCCACCATACAAAAGCTATGAACAGTTAAAAGAGAAGCTACTATTTGCGATTGAAGAAACTGAAGGATTTGGTCAAGAATAAATACAGTGATTGTCTAGATAACAATTTTTTGCATTAAAATGGACATCCATGTTATGCCCAGCCAAGTAAAATTGCACAGTCTTTAAATGTATATACGCCGTATGTTCTGTACAGTGATCATAATGGAACTCTAAGCCTAGATGTCTCCGTTCTTCCACATAGATATGCAAAACTGTCTAGTCTTTTCTACTTTATTTATTTCCCCTTCAAATGACTGACTAGTGAAATAACTTTAATTTTGAAAGCTAACTAAAGACTTTATTTTAAATATATATATGGCTCTAGTTTTATAGGGCTTTAAAATAGAACACATCAGTTCAAGAGGGCCTGGATTCAATTCATCTTGGCCGTGTAATACAGAAAAATAAAACTTGCAAATTGTTCTGTGTTTTCATATATGCAACATCTCTACCAGGTTGTCAATTGCATGGCTATTATAAAATGGTTTTTAAGGCAAATGCCTAAATGTATCTTGAGTATTTAGAAAATTGCTGCTGGCTTTTTAAAATTGCAAAAGAAGCAAAGATTGTCAATATAATTTTTGAATACTCAGCTAAAAACCCTGTCCATTTTACATTCATGCAGCTAAGGTCCCGAGTGAAACCTTTACGACTTGCACAAAAATCTTTGTTAAGTAAAATGAATGTTATTATTGTTACGAATGAACAATTGTTGCCACTGGTCTTATTTTAGTTGCCAGGCAGGGTACAGCAATTCTCTGGACACTGTCAAGGGTTTAATGACTGTCTTGGGTTAATACCAAGAGGATGTTGGGTATCAGTCTTTTAAATGAACAATGAATAAAAGAAAAAAGAGCTTTTTTTTAACATTGTTATTCTGTTTTTTGCCTGGTGTGTTGCAGATTTCAGTCTGTGATGTACATCAAACAGTATTCATTTCATTAGCAGATTATGTAAACCTATATTTAAAGGATAATGTGAACTGATCTGTGTATTAATTAAAATTATCTTGCTGCTTGTTTTTGTGCTCAGAGTTTTGGTTATGGATGAACAGATGGAGTGCTCACATTTCAAACTATCAATCATTATAGATGGAGAACACTGAGCAGCACAACTAGTATGGCATTTTTGAAACATGGAGAACATACAAAAAGAAATGCTAAAAACAAATTTGTTTGAGGCATGTGTGGTTGTAGATATACATGCTGTGCATACTTCTGTCATCTAGTGTTGGGCCTGGGTGCGTTCATGTTGTTTTTCTTTGAAGAAATATTTCTAGTCACAAGGTTTGCGAACTCCTCCTCTTGCTGGTATGCGCATGGACATCGACTCCATTGTTAGATTGTTTTCTTACTGCCGTTGTGTTCGGACTTGTGCTCTGGTTCGAGACCGTCGTCGGTACTCCTTCCGGTTCACATGGTTAACTCCTACCCATCAGTATTATCTCCCATTGCGTATCCAATTGTCCTTCTGTCTTGGGTTTGCAACTCCAGCTGTGTCTGGGGATCCTCTGATTGATCTTGGCCCTCCTGGGCCTTCTTTTCTCTGAATTTCTTACTGGTACGATGCCATGTCTCAAGGTTGATGGAACAAATGTCTTTAAGATATTACAGCTTCAGAACATGGCTGGGTTACGATTTGCGCAATACCATCACTATTACCAAAACTTCAGTAGTGTACAGTAAGTGCTCAAGGGAACAAAAGGGAAACGGCACCCACGTTTCCAAGTGTTCTCCGTGGTCGGGGTTCACAGAGAGCAAAATACGAAGCTGAGTTCCATTCCCGAGCAAACAAATATATCTAAACAGAAGGAATAAAGTACAAAGAAGGGAAGTTTCAGTCCGCAGTCAGTTGCTCTAGTGTTCTTCTTTATTTTCTTGTTGTCATCACATTTAGATCATATATTCACATAGATGTTAACGATACAGCCATAGATGTTAACGATGTAGCCAACACGTGTTTCGTCTTGGGTTTATCGCCCATTGACTTCCTCAGGGCAAAAGGTACGCCAATATTCAGGCAAGCCTGCAGTTAATCTCATATAGCATGGGTCTTAGTATTTACTTGTTTCCGGAGAGGTAAATTGTATTGTAAGAACATATATCGAGTTCGTGGAGAGTTCTCCAATACTTCAATTCGGCTAACATCGAGTCTTTTAGATAGTGTCCTCGGAGCCACTCAAAATATACATAGACCAACCTCAATCAGGTCAGTAACCATTGCATTTCACCTCAGCATAACAAGCTTGCGATGCTGGCCGCTCATTCAGATCGAAGAAGGCCCTCCTTGACCATTCGGCCCAATCCTTGGAGATGTCTCGGAGAAGCAGTGAAAATCTGGTGGACCTCTTCGGTACTGAAGAGATTCAAGAAAACCACGCTGAGGCGTTTGCTGCTGACAAAGAGCCATGCTCACCAGAGGACAGCGCCAGTTCCGACCTGCAAATTTAAGACCTTCCAGCAGCTCAACAGGTTGTGAGTACAAATCCTTTCCCTCTTCGATACAGCTCTGAGGTCTAGCAGTCCTCCACAAAAGACAGCCAGGAACACAAGTGGCAGACCATCTTCTTCGGCCACTACACCCAGCTCGGCCTAAAAAAAAACACCCCAGGCCAGCCGGCTCGGCATCAAGTAAACAGTTGGAGCCGAAACCATTGAACCTGAAATCAGCAGCTCTGAAACCATCTGCTCCGAAAACACCATTGGCGCTGATATAGACTACCATCATTGCTGGCGACAAAACAGTTGAACCATCGACTTCATCGGCACCAAGAGAAGATTGATGCTCGACAGAGACATTTGCCAATCCTTTTGCAGACAGGACGGATCATCACCCGCTCGCCTACCTGGAGCGGCCATGCAGCCACCAAGAAGGCAGCTTTCTTTCCAAGAATCTCTGGATATAGCACCAGCTCCTAAACGCAGGAAAATGACCGAAAAGGCCACCAGTCCAACCTCCATCAATAACCCATGCCACTAGGGACACTCCTTCCCCTCACTCTTTAAATGGGGGACCCTCTTTCCTACACTCCACAGCAGTCACCAATTCCATACACTAAGGATATAGAGTGGGAGACCCTTCAGCCATTTACCCACAACCAGACCTCTGGGACACTTAGGATGCGGAGCCCCCAGCATACACCAACCCTGATCTGTACCCAGCTCAACCATCTCCCCCCCCCCCCCGTCCCCCCCAGATGATTCCTCCACATACCAGGAACTCCTCATCTGAGAAGCAGCCTACCATAAAGTTCTCCTCTATTCAGAATCGTTAGAAGATGATTTCCTATTTGAGACTCTTTCCCCCACACAACTCGCTACACAGTACCTACGAATGGTAAGAGTATGTTTTGTCACGCAGCTGACATTTTCTTGAACCCTGTCCATGCTCGGTTAATTACTCCCCGAGTTGAAAAAAATATATAAGGCATGTCCCTCAAATCTCCCTTAAATTCGAGGTCAACATCCCCCAGACTCTTATGGTTCAGCCTACGCAGAAAAGGGCCAACTCCCAAACAATCGGAGATGCCCCACACCAGATAAAGAAAGTAAAATATTAAACACTGCAGGGAAAAGAGTAGTGGCACGGTCTGCTAACCAGTGGCTTATTTCCAATTCTGTAGATCTCCTGGGCAGATATGACAAAGCTACTTGGGATGAAATATAGGAACTCCTTCAGTACTTCCCTTAGTAATACAGGAAAAGAGGTTATGAGTTTGTTTCTGAAGGGAAATCAATCTCCACCACACGATGTGCCCTTGATGCCACCAACACTGCTGCATGGAGGATTTACTCAAGCCTCCTTCTCAGACACCATGGCTGGCTGTGTATATCAGGTTTCAAACCAGAAGTTCATCAGAATCTACTGGCCCTACCTTTTGACGGTCAGGTGGACCAAATCCTTGAAAAGATGAGAAAGAATACTGAAACAGCTAAGGATACAGGCGCTCTTCAAAGGCCCACTTTTTGAGGTTCCTTTCGTTGCACCCCCTACCTTGGAGGCTCAAAGCAAACCTCCCTGAAGCCTCCACGGCGTACAATCGACCATAGGCTCTGTCACCCTTGGGTAGAGGTTTCGCCAGAGGCACCTGTAGAGGTAAGGGTCCCTCCCCAAAAACAAACCCTGCCACAGTCCTCAAACCCTGACTTCCTCCTCGTGCCCCCAGAATATATAAAACCTGTTTGGGACCGTTAACAAGGGTTTTTCTTTACTTGGCAGAACATCCCCTCCAGCCAGTGGGTGCTGGACATCATACAGCATGGTTACTGTTTAGCGCTAACTTCCCACCATGCCACCCTCTAAACCCAGACTATCAGAAAATCCCATAAAACTGCTCAAAGAAGAGGTGCAATTGCTCCTTCAGAAAGGTGCCATTGAGCCGGTGCCACCTCAAGACCAAGGCTGTACTCCCTGTACATCCTAATGCCTAAAAAAGATAACTCCCTTAGGCCCATTCTGGACCCAAGACCCCTCAACAAATGCATCCACTCTGAATATTTTCATATGGTCACCTTTCAGGATGTCATACCTCTTCTACAGGAAGGAGACCTCATGACCACTCTCGATATGAAAAACGCATACTTTCACATACCAATGCACCCAGTTCATTGATGCTGCCTCAGCTATGTGATCAACGGGAAACATAATTTCAAAGTACTTCCCTTCAGGGTCACTACAGCTCCCCGAGTGTTGACAAAGTGCATGGCAGTGGTAGCCGCGCACCTGCATTAGAAGGAAATCCACGTCGTCCTTTATCTGGACAACTGACTTATCAAGAATGCCACCTGCCAACTATGCTGCGAACACACTCAAACTACTATACACCTTTTACACAAATTGGGATACACCATCAATGTCACAAAATCCTACTTCCTACCCTGACAAATTGAGCCTTACTTAGGAGCAATCCTCAACTCAGAGCGTGGGCTGGCTTACCCCAACATGGCATGGAAACACTCCTTCCACTCTTTCAAACAGACCATCAGGTCACAACCAGGACAGTTATGCACCTCCTAGGCATGAAGGCTTCCTGTACTGCAAAAGGTGCCCCACGCAAGACTACAAATGCGCTTGTTGTAGGAATGCCTAGGGCACCAATGGTCTCCAGCAGGGGGTCATTGGGAAGATCTGGTGTTGGTCAGCCGCCGCACTCTATGCTTTGGCGGAACTCAGAGATATTTGCCTATGCTTTTCCTCCTCTTACTACTTCCAATAATGGATCGGAGGATTCAGCAGACTTCCCTCACTCTCATTCTAGAGCTCCCACTTGGTCCCACCAACCATGGTTCACAACACTTCTGGAACTCTTGGTGGTTCTGCACTAGAGACTCCAGATCAGGCTGGAGCTTCTCATGCAGAACCATGGAGACAAACGTGACCCAGACCCCAAATCCCTCAACCTTGCAATCTGGCTCCTGAAGTCCTAGCATTCTACGGTGCCAAATGGAAGCAATTTGTCCACTGTCACTCAAAACAGATTAATCCGCTCACAACTTGGGCACTACATTGTCTACTATCTGCTTTATCTCCAAACTTAGTCTAGTGTTAACTTCTATTTGCCTCTACCTAGCCGCTGTGGCTGCTTACCTACAGAATATAGAACATCTCTCCCTTTTCAAAATTCCAGTTCTCAAAGATTTCATGTAGGGCTTCAAGAGGCTACTGCCTTCTTGGACCTGACCACCTGCATCATGGAACATCAATAATGTCCTTGCCAAACTAATGGGTCCCCCTTTGAAGCATCTCCACACTTGCCGCCTTCAGAACTACTCATGGAAGGTGGCCTTTCTGGTTGCATTGCCAGACGGATAGTCTAATGCATCCAAACTTGTTATGCTAAAGCAAAGAGAACCTTATCTATCCCTCCTAAAGCCTACTCCACTCACGAAAAAGGAGCCTCCATGTCCTTCCTGGGGTATATCCCAATAGCTGACTTTAGCAAAGCAGCTCCCTGGTGCACAGCACACACCTTTACAGAACAGTATTGTGTGGATGTGCTAGCCCGCCAACAGGCCAGAGTTGGCCAGGCAGCTCTTCGTACACTATTCCAATCCATTGCAACACCCAGAGGTTACCCACCCCTTTGGGAAGGACTGATTTACAGTCCCTGCACAGCTTGTGTATTTATAGCCACACATTCCTCGAACAAAAAATGCTACTTATCTAGTAGACATGTTTGTGGCATGTAGTGCTGTAGATTCACTTGCATCCACCCTCCTCCCTGAACACCTGTGACCGTTGCAGTTACCTTTCTATCTCACTTTCCTCTTTTGCATGGACATCCCACTTTACATCGCTATGCATTTCATTCCATCATTTCTTGCCTTACGGGGAAAACAGTTCTAACAATGGAGTAGATGTTTATTGCCGTCAAGAGGAGGAGTCACCGAACCTTGTGACTCGAAACACTGCTTCGAAAAAAAACAACTTGCACATCCGGGCCCAACACTAGATGGCAGGAGCATGCACAGCAGGTGTATCTACAGCACTACATGCCACAAACAGATGTCTACTGGGTAAGTAACATTTTCATTTTCTGTCATGGATTCTCTTTAATGTCCATAAAAATATTTATATTGGTTTGTCATACTTTAAACCCATCCAACTACCCACTTCTCCCTCCCCTGGCATTTATCACTCTTAAGTGCAGTTAATCAAAAACGTGAAGAGCTCGAAGTCAAACCAAGTAAGACGAATTTCAAAAGTCCTATGACATGTACCTTACAGAAGGTCCCCAATTACATGTTATATTCCTGGAGATCATATTCCATTGAGCCATATATGTTCTGTGGGACTCGGTTGTTTCCCCGAAAAGTGGGCCACATGTTTTGCCTATGTTAGCTATTGATGACTTAGTCTTCCATAGCATGTGGCCAGGGCTTAAGTTAGATTCCTAAAATTACAACCTTTAGGTTATTTCAACTTACTGCCCCAATTATTTCCTTTATATGCCCCCATGCTTCCTTCCAAAAATCAATTTCTTTTGGGCATGACGGACAGATGTTAAGCATCTTTACTTTTTCACTGCACCCTCTCCCACAGGTGTGTATCTGAGTTGGCTAAAATGGTTTCATTTTTATTGGTTGTTCCACAAGTCTGAGCTAGGTGGCCTTGAATTGTTAATCGCATCCAGGCATGCCGTACCCCTTCGCGCTATTAGTATATGCCTGGCCACTTTCCTGCTCACATAAAGACATAAACTATTGTAGCTGGTGAAGTATTTTAGTAGGTACCTGCACTGAGAGGGTCTGGAAATAATCTAGAGGCCCGGGTTTGTCACCATTGCAGAACTGCCACCCTCCCAAGCCATGATTTATACAGCCCTTTTCACCTCCTAAGTCGATTTCTGTCTCTGTAATAAGAGAGGGCCAATTAGCTGTGTAGAGCATATCCAGCTCCCCTCAGATAACTCCTAAGTGGCATGGACCCTTTTCCACCAAAAAGAGAATCCCACTGTCCCTTCCACCCTCTTCTTCATCCACATTTGGGAAGGACTATACAACAGAGTAATTTCCTTACACTTTGTATTTACTAAATCGCATATATCGACTTCTGCTTAGTAAATGCCAAAATGGCTTTTGCGTGAGGCTGCGCTACAAAAGTGACACAATCCTGATGCAAAATCTTAGGAAATCTGGGCTTTATTCCTTAAAGAACCTCAAGATCAGTCTTGAGATGGCCTATGGGAGGCTCAGGTAGAGAGGGATTGTGACTTTGGTCTAAACATGAAGTTGGGCTGTGCAATTTGTGGTCCACCAGCTCCAGCAGGACAAAGGGCTCTTCATTTGCCCTCTTCTTATCCACATATACATGCTTCTGGACACCCAGACCCTCCCTGATGTCGCAACACTCCAATGTCAAGAGTTTTAATATTGAGGTGTTCCATCGCTGTAGGAAGCTGGCTTTTTATGTAGTGATGCCAATGTGCGGACACACCATGTGAAAATTCTAGACTACCCTCATGTGGTTTACAGAGCTTACTTAAATAATCCCACGTGCTCTATTTGTGGCAATATGGTCGAGCAGCAGAGGCTTATCAGAGGGGAGTGTTCAGCATTTGTTGTAAACACACAGTCAAATCATTTACACACAATAAAATCTGAAAGCAATTTATAAAAAATAGATTTTTATATGAATTTAGACACCAAGGTCTTTAGAATAACTTTAATACTTTCGGAGATATTGGTTTTAGTAGTACATCGTAAAATAGCTACTAACGGTTTTCAGCCTCAAATGCTACAGTGTTATCCAATGGGGGGAAAACACACATAGCAAACTGGTACTTGCAGTCAGAGGTGCCCTTTGGGACTTAAGGTGCTAGCGGGCCAAGGTCCAAAGTACCACCAGCAGTTTCCTTTTACATGACCTGGTGTGTTAGGGTGCAGAGCTGGTGGTCGGGGTGGTAGCGGTATAGTCAAGGGGACCTGAAACAAAGAGGATACAATGAGGGACTTTGGTATAAGTCTAGCTCAACCGGGACCCCTTAGCCAGAGGGAAGCAGTCAGGAGAACCTGGGCTTGGAGGCTCGCGTGCACAGGTGCTGGGTTGGCTGGCCACTTGCGCTTGAGAATCTCATGATTGCTGGTACACCTCTAGTGGTGGGACAAACAAGACCGCAGGGCCACCTTGTTGTGAGTCTTGTCGGTCCTGAAGTCCCTTAACATGCAGGAGGATTTTCAAGGCGGTGGGGTCCGGGCTGGATGATAAACGGGCCATTCCTGGCCCAAGTCCCCCGGTACTCAGGGTGTTGGTTCAGGGGGGCCCCTGAAGGGTTTAGCATCCTGAAACTTGGCAGAGACAGGGCTGACCTAGAGCCACAACAACCTCCTTCTGAAGTGTTGCTCCCTCGGTGGGCCCGATGTCCAATAGCTCAGTGAACCGGGTCAATGTGGTTGGTGCCTGCAGATGCAGGGGGATGGCTCCTCCACCGTAAGAGAGATGATAGCTGGCTTTTGAAGTGCTGGGCAGTCCTCCCAAGTGCTGGGGAGGATGCACAGCCACAGGACGAGTCAGGTCTTTGCAAATGTAAGGAGCAAGCAGCAAGGCAGGGTTTAGCGCCAGTTTCTGTGCAGGTCCTTGGTTCCTGGGGTGTGGTCTCTTTGTCCTCCTTCAGATCCCAGGAAGTTGAATCTGTCTGGTGTCTGGGGACACATTGATACTCAATTTAGGGGAGTACCTACCACTAGGGTGACTACACCCCCAATCTGATAGACATCTAACCAGATTCCTTACCTTTGAATTTCCCAGGCGTCAACTGGATTCTGAAGATTTTCCATCAAACAATACCCCTGGGCATCTGTTGGTGGCGTTTTTTGGCTCCGCGTGATGATGTCAGCGACGTCCATGTCACTTATATAGGCACCACCTGGGCGCGTTAACATCAGTGTTCTTTCTTCGCCAGCCAGCGCAGATTTGTGAAGAGAGCTACTCTGTCACTTTTTGACAGGCTTTTTTCTACATTTTGTAGACCCCTTTTGGGTGTGTAGGCTTTTCCCCACCATGTCTAAGAAGACTTCTGGTTTCAAACCGTGCAGCACCTGCCATTGCGATGTCGTTGACTGACCCACACCTGGTTTGCTTCTGGTACCTGGAGCGCAACCACAACTCAGTCGTGGTACAACTGCCAGGTTGTGGCTCTGAAACTTTTGAGGGGGCAGTCAATAAAGTTGCTTATGGCCTGGCGCTCGCCACCACATCGCTCTCCTTGGAGGTCTCGTTCACGGTCCAGTTCAGGAGGAAGATCTGGACACCACTCTGGGAGTCCTAAGTCTTCATCCTTCCACTCAAATGTATTGAGTAGGTCAGGTAAGAAGCATAAAAAACAGAAGTTGAAGCATGCCACAACCTCTCCCTATTTATCGGCCGACACAACGGAGGAGCCTCTGCGTTCTAGGCCTTGTTCTTCTGAACCTGCACCTCGGTCGGCTCCGCGCTGCCCTGCCTTTTTGGGAGCCAGAGTGATCCCTGCCCAACAAAGAGTTTTAAGACACCATCTGCCTCATATGTGGGTGGCCTGACCCCCCCCTTCCACCAGCGCACCTTCGTGCCCCTGAGGCTCAGAAGGAGCTCTATCGGGTTCCCCACCATCAGCCACGGCACAGATCTCCCACCCGCCCCATGGATCTGGAAATAGATCCGGTTCAATGCCGGCCATGCCATTGCGACCTTCCCAAGCCCGACATCAATGCTTCAAAAGCCACTGGTGAGGATAATAGTCCGCCACCACTGCCCTGCCCCGGGTAACCCAACCTTTCTTCCTCACCACCCACCCTACCCCAGAGAGATTGGTTGTCCAAGCCTCTACCTCCAATGGCACGTTCCCTTCCTCGCTCCCCGGACAGGGAATCCAAGAGGCTGGAAATTTGGGGATAAGAAAATGTTTTCTTCCACCTGCGTTGCATTGCGGTCAATTAACAGTATAACTTAACAACAGGAGAGAGAGGGAAATTATTTGGAGCCACTCTTAGTCCCCCAGGGCTAGTATAAGTAAACAAAAGAAGAGTGTATCCGTCAAGGCTGAACAAGTGAAAAAGTGTTAAGAAAGGTGAATCACTGTGTTTTAAAAGAATCCTTTCACCAACCTAGTTGGTGACATGCTTCATCATTGGGTTCCCACCGGAGAGACCGAATGTCTCCCCGGTGTGCTACGACGCCTGATGTACAGCGGAGCTGGTTTTTTGTGTAGAGACAGTGCAATCTGTGAAAGTGCTGGTTTAAAAAGGTGTCGCAATTTTAACCAATAGGTAACTTTAATGGTGGTAAACTGGACACGGTTAAAAGGGGTGAGGTGGACGTGTGAACTCTGGTGACAATTAGACCAGCTACGTCCTAATCAAGGTGCAAAGTGATCAACATGTTTCTGCTTCTAATGATACTACATGAAGCATTCTTCAGGACCTAATTGTGGACAACCACGGCGGTATACGCTCGCTAAGGCGCACCCTAACCAGTGGTGTCTAGAACTGCTAACACTTACGGTTATGGTAAAAAGGCCTTCAGGATTTCTGAAAGCTTTCAATTCTGTTGAAGCAAAAAAAGGATGAGGAGACAAAACAGTGATTCACAACATACATGTATATTAACAGAAAACAAAGCATGGAGAAAATTCCAGTTTGTGAACAAACTTCACGTACACAAATAGTGAGTTGCCATTGTACCTGGACAGGTGGGACTAAACACTCGTATCAGCCCATGCCGGTATAGTGAGTTATCGTGGCGCAATTGTGGTGATGCTAGTAAAACTAACAAAGAAGCAACTGTGCAAAGAGAGCTACACCCTAATTGGCAGTGATTACGACAGAGGTGAAATTTTCACGTGGCGTGAGCTCTATGCAGATAGAAATGGCCATCAGACTATGAATCAGCAACAAACTTTGGCTGACTGTAGGAGGCAAAAGAAAACGCTTGGATATAGAAATGGAGAAAAAAGGCTTTTCACACCGATTCACAAACACGAAAACGGAACAATGAGTTTGGTGATTGGTACTTACGTGATGTTGAATTAAACGTCACAGCATGAGTCCGGGTGGGGGGCGAGACTTATAGTCACACTCTAGATAGAGAAAGGTGAGTAGTATAGTTAGACATAACTTACGGGGTAATGGCGAAACAGCAGGGTTAAGGAAACCGGAGCCTCTACTTACTACGCCAAAGCCTCCAACCCACAGGAAACCTACTTATCCCTCCTTTGGACTCGAATGTTGTTGTTCGCCCCGTGAGCGATGCAAATATAGGAAGTGCTTTGCTCCGGAGACACGTAGCGTCATCACGCTTGTCACGTGGTGTGCTTAACGTGAAAACAAAGACTAGACCGCTTAGGTGGCCATTGAAGGCGGTCTCGTGATCGGAGCTTTACTACTGTAACTAATGGAGCAATTAGAAAAGAGATGAAAGAAGTTCTAATCAGAACGGAAAACACAAAAGAGGTCTATGAGTGTAATCTTTTTATAGGGGGCTACAGTGTAAGCATAATGACATCACGTTAGTCATGTGGTATATCTAACGGAAAATGACTATTGGAGGTAGTCTAGTAGTCAGGGTATACGCTGCCATGACTAATAAAGCTTTGACTGTAGGAGGTGAAAAAATGTGTGTTTTCTTATAAAAACTAAGAATAAAGTACCAACAGGATCTGCGGCTGTTACAAGCTTTTTTTGAAGGAGCAATTGTGAAAGAAGAGTTTACACACATGATCATGAAAGGCAAAAGGTCTGCAATGCTTCACACAGGGTCAATAAAGGATCATTGTAATTTGACCCCTTTATACAAGTAGAAAGATGAATCAAGCTTGAAAAAGTTTAGAAAAAGCTATGGCATTCTCGCCAAAGGCGACAGTATCATTAGCGTGGGTCAGATCAGCCCATTGAGTTATTGATCACATTATAAGATCCAAGTATGTTAAATGATTTATCAAATTGAAAATGGGACTGAGGAGATAGAATTATTGCACGCTGGTACCTATACATTTAAGGGTAGTGTAATGTCTAGCGTTTAAGCACCGTGCCCCAAGGGATATTGTCATTAAATCCCGTAGTGTGAGTGGAAAGGCGGTTGTGGAAATATGGATTTTTCTGATCAGTTATGTCCCCTATCTTGGACCCCAACGGTTTCATGTATGAATCACAAGTACATGTATGTTCCCTCCAGTTCCAGTTATGAAGACGCAAACACATGTGCGTCCACCGTCAACATGTCCTCTTTCAGATCCGCCATGAATAGGCTGGATATTCCATTCCTAAGTATGAAAGGCCACCGGCTTTATATGGTTCACTTATGCCATTTTACAGTCCAGGCAAGTAGGCCCTGATTCTGTCATCAAGCTTTTCTTGCTTTCTGCCTCTGAAGCTCCAGTCTGAGCCTGCATCTGTGACCATGAACTTTGTCTCATTCCCTGCGCGGCTCACGATGCCTGACATCAGCCTGTTGCCTGCCAAGAAACTGTATTTCACCTTCGAAATTATCTGCTCCGCTCCCTGCCCAATGCATTCCTGTCTAGTAGTTTAAGTAAACATTCTTCCAGCTACCGAGCAAAGGCCCGGCTTCTCTGTCTTTATGCAAGTAATTCATAGCCTTATTATTATGGAAGACTTCTGCCCTCGCATCTAGTGTAGACACTTAGACGCTTGTACACGCACTAACAGTCAGTATAGGCAGTATAGAATAAGATTCTACTTTAAGAGACCTCTCTTTTGGATAACATAGTTCTTTAAACATAGGATGTTAGATATGATTTGGGATTAGGTTGACTTGACCCTCCAGACTTCTGTCGCCACATGTAGAGCTAAATGTCAAGTCCCCTTCACCCCCTAGTTGCACGTCAATCACACGTCATGCTGCTGCGCGCGCATTTCTGCCAAGTATTTCTGCTGACATTGCGAAATTCTTTCCTGGAACCACCCTATTATGACATCACACCTGATGACGTTCTTTAGTCACACCCAGTTACACCTACTTTTGCTACGTATGTATGTCTTATCTACACTATCAATTGTTACGCCTCTTGCATTTGCTTCACTGTAATGCCTATTGTATAAAAGTGATTAATTATCAATAATGTATGTACTTCACTTCCTGAACCTCCGTGGTGATGGAACTTGGAGTCACCGATTCGAATCGTCCATTGGAATAAAGCCCATTCCGAACCTCTAATACCACGGATTCTGCCTCTTATTTATTGAGCTATTTTTATTATGTTTCTGTATCAAATTAAGTCCCGGTAATTAAATTATTTACCACATGAATGGCGCCCGAATAGGGACACTTTCTCATCTCACGCGCCGGCGGTGCGTTGCAGGCCCGGTCTCCTGCCACAGCTGGACGGACAACAACGCGTACCAGCAGGATTTCCTGTATCTCCCTCCGGTCAAGCGGGGGCGACTGAGGCTGCGATCAACACCCAGACGAGGCGGTGAGAAGTGCGAAGTATCCCGACCAGAGCCTAGCTGAGAGAGCAAGATCCGAGGTATACAGAGGCCCACCAAGTTTCCGATGTCCCGAAGCACCGAAGTTTTCGAGTCGAGTCCAGTCCGGTCCAGTTCAGTTCAGTTCCGTTCCGAGGCCTTCCGTTCCGAGCTACCCGGTGAGTACCATTACTGGGGAGGCGTTCTGACGTGCACATAGGTTGTGCCGGTCAAGACGGGTTTGGGTACACAAATCCGGTCTGCACTGTTTTAGCAGTGTATCTGTACTGTTTAGCAGTATATCTAGTATATCAAGTATATAAATTCAGAATAATTCAGTTAATGCCGAGTATTATGTCTTGTGATAAAGTTTTCTTAGATCGTCATCATCATCGTTGCTCAGTTAAATGTTAAATGTTTTTAATACGTTCTGCATATTGTGGTGTGAATGACTGTTCATTATCGTGGTTTATTGTATTAAGTTTGTTCAAGATCAAGTATCAGACCAGTTCTCAGTATGCCGCTCTTTTCGAAACTAAGACAGATCACAACTAGAAAAGGGGTACTCGAAGAAGCTGTTCCCATTCCTCCTAGGGACACTCCAGGGTACTTCATGTATCATAAACATGGCCTAGACGCCATATTATTTCTTGATCTATGGGTAGACTACACTAAGGAATTACCAGAAAGTCAGAGGTGGCCCGCAGCTGGGACCTGGGATGCAGATTGCATCATGAAAGTAGAGGAAGAGTTATGGAAAAGGAAAGCTAGACAATCACAGAAAGACGCCATTGAATTATGGCGTAAAGAATCGTATAGACGTACAGAAAAAGCACGTAGACAGGAAGAGAAGAGTAAGGAAAATTCAAATAAAGTCCGAGAAAATCTATTAATTGAAGAAGGTACACGAGTGAAATCAGAACAAGTAGACAGACAAAGAAATGCCCTTATGAAGGGTATGTATCCCCTTCTGGCCGAGGGATTACCTAAGGCTACTTCGGGGATACCAAAAGACTTGCCACCCCCATTATTTCCAATAAAAGTACATCCTAAGGAGCATCCTAGAACCGCAGAAGATGTTTTTCTTTCCTCATATTTAGATGACGCAGCTCCCGAGTATGCTAACCCCGCCCCACATAGACCGTCTGCCGGGGAAGTTCAACGCCAAGATCCTGTATCTGCATCTCTACAGCACCAAATCCTGACACAAGTTCCGGCAAGCACATCTGTTTCCACATCTGTTCCTACAGCTACTTCTACAGCTGTGCCTACACCTATAGTTGCTGTATCGCGTTCTACGAATCCTTTCACGCCCGATACCCCAGATGGGGCTACCGGAGGTTCTACCAACATTTTTTCTACGCCACCCAGAATAAATAAACTTACTTTTCAAGAGTCAGCACATTCACGTACCCCCAAACTCATAAATGCCCGCACGCTTAAGGAACTTCTTATAGATTGTAGATATGACCCTGTGCCCGGCAAAGAGGACGAAATGATCATGGCATCATTACGTATCAGACGAGCCGCGGTGTATTTAGGGAAGTTACCAGGAATGACTGCACATCTAGATAATATATATCATTTTGTCCAAACAGGGCGAGATTCTGAATGTATTAACAGAGCTATGGAATACCAGAAAGTGGAGATACAGGGGGAACTGTTACGTTTCCTCATAAATTGTGTGATCAGAAATCAAGACCGACCGGGGGTAGACCCGGAAGCAATGCAAACTCTTACCAGATGGAGCCAGAATATATCAGAAGGGAGACATGATAAGCAAAATTGTATAATAGCCATGTGCCGAAAGATCCGTAAAGAAATAGAACGCCTACACGAAGAGAGATTAGCGGTAGACCAGTTCGAACAAAACGAGGAGGAGGAAGGATCAGGACTGTCCACAGGACAGTCAGAAACGATAGCCTATGTAGGTAGAGGAAGATCTTGTAATAGTACTAGATGTTTTATTGACCCGATACGTCCGATATGTCCAGATAATAACAGGAATTTCCAAACACCTATAATAAATATAAGGTCCCCCGAGCATTCGTTCCAAGCCGCTGACAAATTACTCCGAGAACGAAGGGGTTATCATTTTCTCGATTCTATGGATGAACAAGAATTAGCCAGGTCAGCCGTTCATTGGGTTGACAGTCCCGGAAAGTATGATGATGATACAGTAGCACACACATTTTTGAATCTCACCCCAGATGAACAGCGTTTAGCTGGGATTTATATGATTCAACAACTTCTTATACTATATAAAAGCCAACATTCAGATCCTGGTCCCTTACCTGATATATTGACTGAATTACTCACGAATAGATGGAGAGGTTCAGGTACTAAGCTAATTAAAGAAATACTAGAATCAAGAAAGCAGTACATTCTTTTTGTATGCCCAGAACATGTCTCACTGCCCATCAAGGAAAGACCGATGTATTACATGGACAGACAGAATCCCTTACGAGAAGTACACCCAATAAAGGGCGAGGACAATCAGTTTAAACGTGTATATGTATATACGCCCATATCGAAAATAGAATTGTTAGAAATGAAGAAAGTGGTACCCAGTCATGACAAAGACCCAGCGGGTTTTCACCGAGAAATTAAAGACATGTTACTCATGGGAGAGTATACCTATCCCGACATTATGACAATATTAAAGGTATTAATGCCTGCTGGCATTTACGAAAAACTTAAGGAAAAAGAGTGGGAGGTGGGAGACCAAAAGATAGACTGGACAGCATTAGAAAATGAAGAAAGGGCCCGAGGTCCAGGTTCGGGGCTTGGGGATAAAACTAAAGCACTACCAGGTTTACTAGTACAGGTGCTGCTACGTTTATTAACCACGAAAAAGGAAGACTGGGGTGCAATCTCAGCCTGTAAACAAAAGCAAGATGAAGACACTAGTGATTTCTATGCCCGATTCAAAAAATGTTTTGGTATAAATAGTGGTATAAAAGCAAGTAGCAAGTCATACCCACATCTGTTTGTGACAATTAGTTGAAAATTCCTTGCCCCAGGTGAAGAATAGAGTATTAAAATTCGAGAGTACCTGGCAAGGTAATACCCCATCACAAATGTTACAAATGTTACAGTACCATTACAATAGAATTAGAGAGGAACAAGAACATGAACAGAAACGCATGAAAGACACAAAAATGAAAATGCTAGTCTCCCAGACAGTTCCAGCTGAAGGTCATAAAAGGGGTACGACACATTCCGGTGATTCAGCAGGACCTGTAAAAGGGACATGCAACTATTGTAAACAGCCAGGACATTACATACACGATTGCCCAGTCCTGAAGCGTAATATCGCCACAGGTAAAACACAGGAAAGACCACGGCCACCTAGACAGGATCAGAATGAACAAGGAGCCCCGCAGCATGCACAGTCCATGCCAGCTCCACAACAGTCTATACAGTTTGTGCCAGCTGCACCAGCGCTGCCGGTTGCTGCCACACAAACCACGACACGACAGCTGTACCAGACCGCACAGTACGACTATCCTGATTATCAACGATATGCATGAACCAGCCTAGAGAGGGAAGTTGACTTACCCCTTATCGAGGTCCCTGTAGACCAAGAAGGACCTTATGTACATAGTGAATTATTAGGCCAAGATAGAAAATTTTTACTTGATACAGGGGCAAGTCGAACAACAATAAAACACAGTGAAGTTCCAGGGGCACCCCTCTCAGGCTCACAGAATATTTCCCTTGGTTTTTCAGGAAAACCTATTGTTAATGAAGTATCACAGCCTCTTCCACTTACGATAGGACCCTTGACCAGAACTACAGATTTATTGCTTACTAAATCATGTCCAGAAAACTTGTTAGGTATAAAAACACTGAAAGCTCTAGGAGCTATAATATGTTGTTCTCCGGAAGGAGTAAGATTGTTTTTACGTGATTTCAAAGGTCACTATGTGTCTCGAGACATGGATCCCCGACTGCAGACTTTACCTACACATTTATGGGCACAAGGCCCTACTGATGTTGGTTGCATGAATATTACACCATATCGAGTTACACTAAAGGCAGGAGTGGTACTACCACGAATGCGACAATACAAGTTACCACCAGATGCTGTAGTGGCTTTACTACAAATCATTGACGAGCTCATTGCCCAAGGAGTGGTTGTGGAAACAGACTCCAATGTATGTAATTCCCCGATAATTCCGATTCTTAAACGAACAGATCCAAAGGCCCCGCCAGTATATCGATTGGTTATTGATCTGCGCGAATTGAACAAATGCATTGTGCCACAATTCCCTGTGGTCCCAGATATCTCGTCATTACTGACAGCTATTGATTCTGAAGCAACATTCTTTACTGTAATTGATCTCAAGAATGCCTTTTTCAGCGTCCCTATAGATCCGGAAAGCCAATACTTGTTCGGATTTAGTTTAAATGGACGTAGCTTTAAATTCTCACGCGCACCTCAAGGATTTACAGAAAGCCCCAGCATCTATAGCCAAGCACTGAAACGAGAACTCGACAGTATCCACATGCCAGTAAACACTGCCCTGCTTCAATATGTCGATGATCTGCTGATCACCGCTAGAAGCGAACCTGAATGTGAGAAAGCATCACTGACAGTTTTACAATTTCTAGCCGAAAAAGGGCACAAGGTGTCCCCTTCTAAGCTGCAATTCTGTGTCCAGCGAGTTGTTTATCTTGGACACTCGCTGTCCAAGGAGGGAAGGCAGCTTACACCCGACCGCATTCAGTTAATGGCTAACATGCCAATACCCAAGACACAAAAGGAGGTGCGGGCTTTTATAGGCCTCACTTCATATTGTAGGCAGTGGATCCCTCAGTATGCATTTCTAGCAAAACCACTCATTCAATTGACAACACAGGAGGCAGCCACATCGACTGTTCTCCCTTGGACTCAGGAACATACACAAGCTTTTGAAAGCCTAAAGAAAGCCTTATGCCAAGCACCGGTTTTAGCAACACCATGTTACAATAAACAGTTTACACTCTTTGTTACAGAACGCGAAGGTACTGCCTTGTCAGTACTCACACAGGAACAGGCAGGATCCCACAAACCATGTGCTTATTTTTCTAGTACATTAGATCCCGTAGCTCAGGCTTTGCCTGCATGCCTGAAATCAGTGGCAGCAACAGCTTTAGCAATCAGACAAAGCGATGCCATAGTGTTAGGACATCCATTGACAGTTCAAGTACCACATGCAGTAGAGGTTCTCGTGAATCGAACGCAAACACAACACTTGACTATAGCGCGACTTACAGGGTATGAATTAACATTGTTCCAGCCACATATAGAAATCAGACGTTGTAACACATTGAATCCTGCCACACTTTTACCCGTAATCGGAACAGACCCACTAGCTCATGATTGTATTGAAGTTATTACAATCACGACGAAACCCAGACAAGACTTAACAGATGTCCCATTGTCAGACCCAGACCTGACGTTGTATGTAGATGGTTCATGTATGAGAACAAGTACAGGAGAGTTAGTGGCCGCTTACTCAGTCACAACAGACACTGAAATCATTGAAACAAATTGCATAAATACCTTGTCCGCTCAAGCAGCAGAGCTCGTCGCTCTGACACAAGCCTGTATTCAAGCCACAAATAAAAGAGTCAACATATACACTGATTCACGTTATGCATTCGGAGTTGTACATGACTTCGGCGTGCTGTGGCGAGAGAGAGGTTATTTAACTTCTCACGGTGCCCACATTCAGCACGGACCCCTCATTCATGCCTTATTAGATGCAATACATCTACCCACTGCAATATCAATTATGAAATGTAAAGCTCATACGAAAGTTACTGATATCATTTCTCAAGGCAATGATCTAGCTGACAGAACAGCTAAACAGACTGCTCAAACCCAAACATCCGACATGACAAAGACAAAAGTCCCGACGCCAACACATTGTATGACGATTAAAGATCCCGCTCTTGACGTAATTGACATACAGACGCATGCTACACCAGACGAAATAAAGAAATGGACTGAATTAGGAGGGATCCAAACGGATCAAGGATGGATGACGAAGGAAAAATCTGTGTGGTTCCTTCCTGATTCAATGGTCCAAGTTATTATTAACACTATACATAGTCCAGCGCATCTAGGAGAAAAAGCTATGCTAGACAGCATTCAACACATTTGGTTCAATAAACATTTACGAGCAGCAGCTAAACAAAAAGTTCGTACCTGTATGATCTGTTGTCAGTTCAACCCAGGAAAAAGCGTTCCCGTAGAACAGGGTGGATTTCAGCCTCCTGATCACCCTTTTGAAGTCCTCCAGATGGATTATATCCAGATGGAACGATGTCGAGGATTCAAATATGTTCTCGTAGTTGTCTGTGCTCTTTCCCGTTGGACAGAGGCATACCCGGTTTCAGATTACACTGCCCCGACTACTGCCAAACAGTTGGTTCGAGAATTCTTCCCACGATACGGTTTACCACGTGTTGTCTACTCAGATAACGGCCAGCCGTTCTCATCCGAACTAATGAAACACGTTTCACTTTTGTTAGGTTATCAGTGGAAGTTTCACTGTGTCCGACACCCCGAGGCAGCAGGTCTCGTAGAAAGACATAATCAGATCCTGAAAATTAGATTGTCCAAAATATGCAGAGAGAAAGGTGTCGACTGGGTAGTAGCATTACCAGTTGCACTCTTTTACATGAGAATGGTAGCACACTCTCGAACAGGGCTATCCCCGTATGAGGTGATCTTTGGCAGACCACCAAATATGTGGGGGACGCCCATACCACGTAAAATAACTGATATTGACTGTAATATGCTGACAGATTATTTGGCTTCCTTGATGTCTGCACTACAATCTTGTCGTTCACAGGTAGCTGCAGCTTTTCCTGACAACACTGAGGTGAAACCCCATGACGTAGTTCCGGGGGACCTGGTCTTGGTGAGGAACTTTGATCGAAAGACTCAGCTGGATCCTAGGTGGAGGTCGCCGCAACTGGTCTTGCTCACCACAAGGACAGCCGTGAAGATCGAAGGCAGGAAAGGCTGGGTACATTCAAGTCATATCAAGAAATTTCATGGACTACCATCGGATGTAAATACCACACCTCGTGTGTCTTCACCCATTGACTCAAAGCTTCCTTTGGTTGAATCAAGTAGTCACGAACAATATAAACTAAAACTCAGATCTAACCAGTCGAGCAATTTGATTGTTTAAGTCCTCTCCAAGGTGAAGCGGTTGAATTTGTCTCTGACATGTATCCCTTAGATCTGAATAGAGAAAACACCCGAAAAATGTTGAAACGACATGCATACTGTAAATCACTGCGTAGTCATTGCACAGTGACGTTATTAATTTTGTTTTTCTTAAGTCTTTTAATAATTACTGCAAGTATATTGTTGCACATATATTATCCTATTTCTAGACATGTTTATAATGTTACTGCTGAACATTCTTTTAGTGAATTACCTCCGCATGAGTTGTCTTATAGATTTGCGCTGCGCAATAATACGTTTATTAGTATGTTACATCATTCCCATCAGGTTAGCAATGCTACAAATTGTTGGATATGTGGCCGACTCCCTCCCTATCAGAATTATAAAGGATTTCTACCTCTCTTTCCATACCCGTTCACACACAACGGCTCCTGTGGAGCATGGTTTAGTTTAATTAATTCCCTAGATTCAAATTCTGCAGTTTATCAAGACAACTGGGTATGGGGAAATTTGAACTTAGTTTTACTTAAAGTCTGCTACCCTAACAAGGAGGGACTTCCCAAGAGAACAGGAACTGATCTAGAAAATTAAGTATATGGATTAGGTAATTTTACGCTTAATCTTATGATCCTAAATGTCGAATCCGAAGGTACCCCAATTTTGCCCGCCATGTCAGTATTTCCAGTAAAAGGTGAATTATGTGTAAGAAAGAATGGTTCCATACATATGGGCCATAGTAGATGCACCACTGTAATAGAATTCAGTGATCAAGGCAAGTCGACATTTAGAGCTTACCGCCATTCCTATTTCATATGTGGTCAGACGGCATATGTACGCCTACCTCTAGATTGGGATGGTACCTGTTACATTGGATTCCTTTTGCCACCTGTTTTCCTAGCTCCTCCTGATTATCACAGAAATACTAATTTAGTATATAATAGAGTAAGGAGAGATCTCCCAATAGTCGATTACACTGAAACAGCGTGGGAAAAATACACAGATTTCAATAAAGGTCTCTTTCCCTATATAGGTACCGTTACTAATAGTAAGTTGATACGTAGATTAACTAGAACCCTTGAAGCAGTAGTGAACGAAACTATTTCCGCCTTAGGCAATTTAACAGAAGAGCAGTCTGCTATGCGGATTGTTGTGCTTCAAAATCGTCTTGTCCTTGACGTCATCCTGGCCGATAGGGGCGGAGCTTGTAGGGTCATTGGATCAAGTTGTTGCATTTTCATACCAGAAAATTCGCCATCTGTATATAAAGCCATAACTCGCCTTCATAAGATTGTAAGCCAGATACACCAGAATCCAGGCACCTGGACTTGGTCCGGTTGGTTTTGGAGTGTATTATCTACCTTTGGATGGAAGGTCCTATCCTTCCTAGGTATTGGCTTTCTCATACTATTCAGTTGCTGTCTATGCCTACAATGTGGACCAGCGATTTGTGGTCTGTGTGCCACATCGTGTATTCCATCACCAAGATTTCATTCGTCCCAGAAAAAAAAAGAAGAACAAATGATGCTATATGAACAGACCAATGGATTGATGAAGATTGATATCTCTTGACGGGCAAGTAGGGGACAAGGAGGGAATGTGGAAATATGGATTTTTCTGATCAGTTATGTCCCCTATCTTGGACCCCAACGGTTTCATGTATGAATCACAAGTACATGTATGTTCCCTCCAGTTCCAGTTATGAAGACGCAAACACATGTGCGTCCACCGTCAACATGTCCTCTTTCAGATCCGCCATGAATAGGCTGGATATTCCATTCCTAAGTATGAAAGGCCACCGGCTTTATATGGTTCACTTATGCCATTTTACAGTCCAGGCAAGTAGGCCCTGATTCTGTCATCAAGCTTTTCTTGCTTTCTGCCTCTGAAGCTCCAGTCTGAGCCTGCATCTGTGACCATGAACTTTGTCTCATTCCCTGCGCGGCTCACGATGCCTGACATCAGCCTGTTGCCTGCCAAGAAACTGTATTTCACCTTCGAAATTATCTGCTCCGCTCCCTGCCCAATGCATTCCTGTCTAGTAGTTTAAGTAAACATTCTTCCAGCTACCGAGCAAAGGCCCGGCTTCTCTGTCTTTATGCAAGTAATTCATAGCCTTATTATTATGGAAGACTTCTGCCCTCGCATCTAGTGTAGACACTTAGACGCTTGTACACGCACTAACAGTCAGTATAGGCAGTATAGAATAAGATTCTACTTTAAGAGACCTCTCTTTTGGATAACATAGTTCTTTAAACATAGGATGTTAGATATGATTTGGGATTAGGTTGACTTGACCCTCCAGACTTCTGTCGCCACATGTAGAGCTAAATGTCAAGTCCCCTTCACCCCCTAGTTGCACGTCAATCACACGTCATGCTGCTGCGCGCGCATTTCTGCCAAGTATTTCTGCTGACATTGCGAAATTCTTTCCTGGAACCACCCTATTATGACATCACACCTGATGACGTTCTTTAGTCACACCCAGTTACACCTACTTTTGCTACGTATGTATGTCTTATCTACACTATCAATTGTTACGCCTCTTGCATTTGCTTCACTGTAATGCCTATTGTATAAAAGTGATTAATTATCAATAATGTATGTACTTCACTTCCTGAACCTCCGTGGTGATGGAACTTGGAGTCACCGATTCGAATCGTCCATTGGAATAAAGCCCATTCCGAACCTCTAATACCACGGATTCTGCCTCTTATTTATTGAGCTATTTTTATTATGTTTCTGTATCAAATTAAGTCCCGGTAATTAAATTATTTACCACATGAATGGCGCCCGAATAGGGACACTTTCTCATCTCACGCGCCGGCGGTGCGTTGCAGGCCCGGTCTCCTGCCACAGCTGGACGGACAACAACGCGTACCAGCAGGATTTCCTGTATCTCCCTCCGGTCAAGCGGGGGCGACTGAGGCTGCGATCAACACCCAGACGAGGCGGTGAGAAGTGCGAAGTATCCCGACCAGAGCCTAGCTGAGAGAGCAAGATCCGAGGTATACAGAGGCCCACCAAGTTTCCGATGTCCCGAAGCACCGAAGTTTTCGAGTCCAGTCCGGTCCAGTTCAGTTCAGTTCCGTTCCGAGGCCTTCCGTTCCGAGCTACCCGGTGAGTACCATTACTGGGGAGGCGTTCTGACGTGCACATAGGTTGTGCCGGTCAAGACGGGTTTGGGTACACAAATCCGGTCTGCACTGTTTTAGCAGTGTATCTGTACTGTTTAGCAGTATATCTAGTATATCAAGTATATAAATTCAGAATAATTCAGTTAATGCCGAGTATTATGTCTTGTGATAAAGTTTTCTTAGATCGTCATCATCATCGTTGCTCAGTTAAATGTTAAATGTTTTTAATACGTTCTGCATATTGTGGTGTGAATGACTGTTCATTATCGTGGTTTATTGTATTAAGTTTGTTCAAGATCAAGTATCAGACCAGTTCTCAGTATGCCGCTCTTTTCGAAACTAAGACAGATCACAACTAGAAAAGGGGTACTCGAAGAAGCTGTTCCCATTCCTCCTAGGGACACTCCAGGGTACTTCATGTATCATAAACATGGCCTAGACGCCATATTATTTCTTGATCTATGGGTAGACTACACTAAGGAATTACCAGAAAGTCAGAGGTGGCCCGCAGCTGGGACCTGGGATGCAGATTGCATCATGAAAGTAGAGGAAGAGTTATGGAAAAGGAAAGCTAGACAATCACAGAAAGACGCCATTGAATTATGGCGTAAAGAATCGTATAGACGTACAGAAAAAGCACGTAGACAGGAAGAGAAGAGTAAGGAAAATTCAAATAAAGTCCGAGAAAATCTATTAATTGAAGAAGGTACACGAGTGAAATCAGAACAAGTAGACAGACAAAGAAATGCCCTTATGAAGGGTATGTATCCCCTTCTGGCCGAGGGATTACCTAAGGCTACTTCGGGGATACCAAAAGACTTGCCACCCCCATTATTTCCAATAAAAGTACATCCTAAGGAGCATCCTAGAACCGCAGAAGATGTTTTTCTTTCCTCATATTTAGATGACGCAGCTCCCGAGTATGCTAACCCCGCCCCACATAGACCGTCTGCCGGGGAAGTTCAACGCCAAGATCCTGTATCTGCATCTCTACAGCACCAAATCCTGACACAAGTTCCGGCAAGCACATCTGTTTCCACATCTGTTCCTACAGCTACTTCTACAGCTGTGCCTACACCTATAGTTGCTGTATCGCGTTCTACGAATCCTTTCACGCCCGATACCCCAGATGGGGCTACCGGAGGTTCTACCAACATTTTTTCTACGCCACCCAGAATAAATAAACTTACTTTTCAAGAGTCAGCACATTCACGTACCCCCAAACTCATAAATGCCCGCACGCTTAAGGAACTTCTTATAGATTGTAGATATGACCCTGTGCCCGGCAAAGAGGACGAAATGATCATGGCATCATTACGTATCAGACGAGCCGCGGTGTATTTAGGGAAGTTACCAGGAATGACTGCACATCTAGATAATATATATCATTTTGTCCAAACAGGGCGAGATTCTGAATGTATTAACAGAGCTATGGAATACCAGAAAGTGGAGATACAGGGGCAACTGTTACGTTTCCTCATAAATTGTGTGATCAGAAATCAAGACCGACCGGGGGTAGACCCGGAAGCAATGCAAACTCTTACCAGATGGAGCCAGAATATATCAGAAGGGAGACATGATAAGCAAAATTGTATAATAGCCATGTGCCGAAAGATCCGTAAAGAAATAGAACGCCTACACGAAGAGAGATTAGCGGTAGACCAGTTCGAACAAAACGAGGAGGAGGAAGGATCAGGACTGTCCACAGGACAGTCAGAAACGATAGCCTATGTAGGTAGAGGAAGATCTTGTAATAGTACTAGATGTTTTATTGACCCGATACGTCCGATATGTCCAGATAATAACAGGAATTTCCAAACACCTATAATAAATATAAGGTCCCCCGAGCATTCGTTCCAAGCCGCTGACAAATTACTCCGAGAACGAAGGGGTTATCATTTTCTCGATTCTATGGATGAACAAGAATTAGCCAGGTCAGCCGTTCATTGGGTTGACAGTCCCGGAAAGTATGATGATGATACAGTAGCACACACATTTTTGAATCTCACCCCAGATGAACAGCGTTTAGCTGGGATTTATATGATTCAACAACTTCTTATACTATATAAAAGCCAACATTCAGATCCTGGTCCCTTACCTGATATATTGACTGAATTACTCACGAATAGATGGAGAGGTTCAGGTACTAAGCTAATTAAAGAAATACTAGAATCAAGAAAGCAGTACATTCTTTTTGTATGCCCAGAACATGTCTCACTGCCCATCAAGGAAAGACCGATGTATTACATGGACAGACAGAATCCCTTACGAGAAGTACACCCAATAAAGGGCGAGGACAATCAGTTTAAACGTGTATATGTATATACGCCCATATCGAAAATAGAATTGTTAGAAATGAAGAAAGTGGTACCCAGTCATGACAAAGACCCAGCGGGTTTTCACCGAGAAATTAAAGACATGTTACTCATGGGAGAGTATACCTATCCCGACATTATGACAATATTAAAGGTATTAATGCCTGCTGGCATTTACGAAAAACTTAAGGAAAAAGAGTGGGAGGTGGGAGACCAAAAGATAGACTGGACAGCATTAGAAAATGAAGAAAGGGCCCGAGGTCCAGGTTCGGGGCTTGGGGATAAAACTAAAGCACTACCAGGTTTACTAGTACAGGTGCTGCTACGTTTATTAACCACGAAAAAGGAAGACTGGGGTGCAATCTCAGCCTGTAAACAAAAGCAAGATGAAGACACTAGTGATTTCTATGCCCGATTCAAAAAATGTTTTGGTATAAATAGTGGTATAAAAGCAAGTAGCAAGTCATACCCACATCTGTTTGTGACAATTAGTTGAAAATTCCTTGCCCCAGGTGAAGAATAGAGTATTAAAATTCGAGAGTACCTGGCAAGGTAATACCCCATCACAAATGTTACAAATGTTACAGTACCATTACAATAGAATTAGAGAGGAACAAGAACATGAACAGAAACGCATGAAAGACACAAAAATGAAAATGCTAGTCTCCCAGACAGTTCCAGCTGAAGGTCATAAAAGGGGTACGACACATTCCGGTGATTCAGCAGGACCTGTAAAAGGGACATGCAACTATTGTAAACAGCCAGGACATTACATACACGATTGCCCAGTCCTGAAGCGTAATATCGCCACAGGTAAAACACAGGAAAGACCACGGCCACCTAGACAGGATCAGAATGAACAAGGAGCCCCGCAGCATGCACAGTCCATGCCAGCTCCACAACAGTCTATACAGTTTGTGCCAGCTGCACCAGCGCTGCCGGTTGCTGCCACACAAACCACGACACGACAGCTGTACCAGACCGCACAGTACGACTATCCTGATTATCAACGATATGCATGAACCAGCCTAGAGAGGGAAGTTGACTTACCCCTTATCGAGGTCCCTGTAGACCAAGAAGGACCTTATGTACATAGTGAATTATTAGGCCAAGATAGAAAATTTTTACTTGATACAGGGGCAAGTCGAACAACAATAAAACACAGTGAAGTTCCAGGGGCACCCCTCTCAGGCTCACAGAATATTTCCCTTGGTTTTTCAGGAAAACCTATTGTTAATGAAGTATCACAGCCTCTTCCACTTACGATAGGACCCTTGACCAGAACTACAGATTTATTGCTTACTAAATCATGTCCAGAAAACTTGTTAGGTATAAAAACACTGAAAGCTCTAGGAGCTATAATATGTTGTTCTCCGGAAGGAGTAAGATTGTTTTTACGTGATTTCAAAGGTCACTATGTGTCTCGAGACATGGATCCCCGACTGCAGACTTTACCTACACATTTATGGGCACAAGGCCCTACTGATGTTGGTTGCATGAATATTACACCATATCGAGTTACACTAAAGGCAGGAGTGGTACTACCACGAATGTGACAATACAAGTTACCACCAGATGCTGTAGTGGCTTTACTACAAATCATTGACGAGCTCATTGCCCAAGGAGTGGTTGTGGAAACAGACTCCAATGTATGTAATTCCCCGATAATTCCGATTCTTAAACGAACAGATCCAAAGGCCCCGCCAGTATATCGATTGGTTATTGATCTGCGCGAATTGAACAAATGCATTGTGCCACAATTCCCTGTGGTCCCAGATATCTCGTCATTACTGACAGCTATTGATTCTGAAGCAACATTCTTTACTGTAATTGATCTCAAGAATGCCTTTTTCAGCGTCCCTATAGATCCGGAAAGCCAATACTTGTTCGGATTTAGTTTAAATGGACGTAGCTTTAAATTCTCACGCGCACCTCAAGGATTTACAGAAAGCCCCAGCATCTATAGCCAAGCACTGAAACGAGAACTCGACAGTATCCACATGCCAGTAAACACTGCCCTGCTTCAATATGTCGATGATCTGCTGATCACCGCTAGAAGCGAACCTGAATGTGAGAAAGCATCACTGACAGTTTTACAATTTCTAGCCGAAAAAGGGCACAATGTGTCCCCTTCTAAGCTGCAATTCTGTGTCCAGCGAGTTGTTTATCTTGGACACTCGCTGTCCAAGGAGGGAAGGCAGCTTACACCCGACCGCATTCAGTTAATAGCTAACATGCCAATACCCAAGACACAAAAGGAGGTGCGGGCTTTTATAGGCCTCACTTCATATTGTAGGCAGTGGATCCCTCAGTATGCATTTCTAGCAAAACCACTCATTCAATTGACAACACAGGAGGCAGCCACATCGACTGTTCTCCCTTGGACTCAGGAACATACACAAGCTTTTGAAAGCCTAAAGAAAGCCTTATGCCAAGCACCGGTTTTAGCAACACCATGTTACAATAAACAGTTTACACTCTTTGTTACAGAACGCGAAGGTACTGCCTTGTCAGTACTCACACAGGAACAGGCAGGATCCCACAAACCATGTGCTTATTTTTCTAGTACATTAGATCCCGTAGCTCAGGCTTTGCCTGCATGCCTGAAATCAGTGGCAGCAACAGCTTTAGCAATCAGACAAAGCGATGCCATAGTGTTAGGACATCCATTGACAGTTCAAGTACCACATGCAGTAGAGGTTCTCGTGAATCGAACGCAAACACAACACTTGACTATAGCGCGACTTACAGGGTATGAATTAACATTGTTCCAGCCACATATAGAAATCAGACGTTGTAACACATTGAATCCTGCCACACTTTTACCCGTAATCGGAACAGACCCACTAGCTCATGATTGTATTGAAGTTATTACAATCACGACGAAACCCAGACAAGACTTAACAGATGTCCCATTGTCAGACCCAGACCTGACGTTGTATGTAGATGGTTCATGTATGAGAACAAGTACAGGAGAGTTAGTGGCCGCTTACGCAGTCACAACAGACTCTGAAATCATTGAAACAAATTGCATAAATACCTTGTCCGCTCAAGCAGCAGAGCTCGTCGCTCTGACACAAGCCTGTATTCAAGCCACAAATAAAAGAGTCAACATATACACTGATTCACGTTATGCATTCGGAGTTGTACATGACTTCGGCGTGCTGTGGCGAGAGAGAGGTTATTTAACTTCTCACGGTGCCCACATTCAGCACGGACCCCTCATTCATGCCTTATTAGATGCAATACATCTACCCGCTGCAATATCAATTATGAAATGTAAAGCTCATACGAAAGTTACTGATATCATTTCTCAAGGCAATGATCTAGCTGACAGAACAGCTAAACAGACTGCTCAAACCCAAACATCCGACATGACAAAGACAAAAGTCCCGACGCCAACACATTGTATGACGATTAAAGATCCCGCTCTTGACGTAATTGACATACAGACGCATGCTACACCAGACGAAATAAAGAAATGGACTGAATTAGGAGGGATCCAAACGGATCAAGGATGGATGACGAAGGAAAAATCTGTGTGGTTCCTTCCTGATTCAATGGTCCAAGTTATTATTAACACTATACATAGTCCAGCGCATCTAGGAGAAAAAGCTATGCTAGACAGCATTCAACACATTTGGTTCAATAAACATTTACGAGCAGCAGCTAAACAAAAAGTTCGTACCTGTATGATCTGTTGTCAGTTCAACCCAGGAAAAAGCGTTCCCGTAGAACAGGGTGGATTTCAGCCTCCTGATCACCCTTTTGAAGTCCTCCAGATGGATTATATCCAGATGGAACGATGTCGAGGATTCAAATATGTTCTCGTAGTTGTCTGTGCTCTTTCCCGTTGGACAGAGGCATACCCGGTTTCAGATTACACTGCCCCGACTACTGCCAAACAGTTGGTTCGAGAATTCTTCCCACGATACGGTTTACCACGTGTTGTCTACTCAGATAACGGCCAGCCGTTCTCATCCGAACTAATGAAACACGTTTCACTTTTGTTAGGTTATCAGTGGAAGTTTCACTGTGTCCGACACCCCGAGGCAGCAGGTCTCGTAGAAAGACATAATCAGATCCTGAAAATTAGATTGTCCAAAATATGCAGAGAGAAAGGTGTCGACTGGGTAGTAGCATTACCAGTTGCACTCTTTTACATGAGAATGGTAGCACACTCTCGAACAGGGCTATCCCCGTATGAGGTGATCTTTGGCAGACCACCAAATATGTGGGGGACGCCCATACCACGTAAAATAACTGATATTGACTGTAATATGCTGACAGATTATTTGGCTTCCTTGATGTCTGCACTACAATATTGTCGTTCACAGGTAGCTGCAGCTTTTCCTGACAACACTGAGGTGAAACCCCATGACGTAGTTCCGGGGGACCTGGTCTTGGTGAGGAACTTTGATCGAAAGACTCAGCTGGATCCTAGGTGGAGGTCGCCGCAACTGGTCTTGCTCACCACAAGGACAGCCGTGAAGATCGAAGGCAGGAAAGGCTGGGTACATTCAAGTCATATCAAGAAATTTCATGGACTACCATCGGATGTAAATACCACACCTCGTGTGTCTTCACCCATTGACTCAAAGCTTCCTTTGGTTGAATCAAGTAGTCACGAACAATATAAACTAAAACTCAGATCTAACCAGTCGAGCAATTTGATTGTTTAAGTCCTCTCCAAGGTGAAGCGGTTGAATTTGTCTCTGACATGTATCCCTTAGATCTGAATAGAGAAAACACCCGAAAAATGTTGAAACGACATGCATACTGTAAATCACTGCGTAGTCATTGCACAGTGACGTTATTAATTTTGTTTTTCTTAAGTCTTTTAATAATTACTGCAAGTATATTGTTGCACATATATTATCCTATTTCTAGACATGTTTATAATGTTACTGCTGAACATTCTTTTAGTGAATTACCTCCGCATGAGTTGTCTTATAGATTTGCGCTGCGCAATAATACGTTTATTAGTATGTTACATCATTCCCATCAGGTTAGCAATGCTACAAATTGTTGGATATGTGGCCGACTCCCTCCCTATCAGAATTATAAAGGAATTCTACCTCTCTTTCCATACCCGTTCACACACAACGGCTCCTGTGGAGCATGGTTTAGTTTAATTAATTCCCTAGATTCAAATTCTGCAGTTTATCAAGACAACTGGGTATGGGGAAATTTGAACTTAGTTTTACTTAAAGTCTGCTACCCTAACAAGGAGGGACTTCCCAAGAGAACAGGAACTGATCTAGACAATGAAGTATATGGATTAGGTAATTTTACGCTTAATCTTATGATCCTAAATGTCGAATCCGAAGGTACCCCAATTTTGCCCGCCATGTCAGTATTTCCAGTAAAAGGTGAATTATGTGTAAGAAAGAATGGTTCCATACATATGGGCCATAGTAGATGCACCACTGTAATAGAATTCAGTGATCAAGGCAAGTCGACATTTAGAGCTTACCGCCATTCCTATTTCATATGTGGTCAGACGGCATATGTACGCCTACCTCTAGATTGGGATGGTACCTGTTACATTGGATTCCTTTTGCCACCTGGTTTCCTAGCTCCTCCTGATTATCACAGAAATACTAATTTAGTATATAATAGAGTAAGGAGAGATCTCCCAATAGTCGATTACACTGAAACAGCGTGGGAAAAATACACAGATTTCAATAAAGGTCTCTTTCCCTATATAGGTACCGTTACTAATAGTAAGTTGATACGTAGATTAACTAGAACCCTTGAAGCAGTAGTGAACGAAACTATTTCCGCCTTAGGCAATTTAACAGAAGAGCAGTCTGCTATGCGGATTGTTGTGCTTCAAAATCGTCTTGTCCTTGACGTCATCCTGGCCGATAGGGGCGGAGCTTGTAGGGTCATTGGATCAAGTTGTTGCATTTTCATACCAGAAAATTCGCCATCTGTATATAAAGCCATAACTCGCCTTCATAAGATTGTAAGCCAGATACACCAGAATCCAGGCACCTGGACTTGGTCCGGTTGGTTTTGGAGTGTATTATCTACCTTTGGATGGAAGGTCCTATCCTTCCTAGGTATTGGCTTTCTCATACTATTCAGTTGCTGTCTATGCCTACAATGTGGACCAGCGATTTGTGGTCTGTGTGCCACATCGTGTATTCCATCACCAAGATTTCATTCGTCCCAGAAAAAAAAAGAAGAACAAATGATGCTATATGAACAGACCAATGGATTGATGAAGATTGATATCTCTTGACGGGCAAGTAGGGGACAAGGAGGGAATGTGGAAATATGGATTTTTCTGATCAGTTATGTCCCCTATCTTGGACCCCAACGGTTTCATGTATGAATCACAAGTACATGTATGTTCCCTCCAGTTCCAGTTATGAAGACGCAAACACGTGCGTCCACCGTCAACATGTCCTCTTTCAGATCCGCCATGAATAGGCTGGATATTCCATTCCTAAGTATGAAAGGCCACCGGCTTTATATGGTTCACTTATGCCATTTTACAGTCCAGGCAAGTAGGCCCTGATTCTGTCATCAAGCTTTTCTTGCTTTCTGCCTCTGAAGCTCCAGTCTGAGCCTGCATCTGTGACCATGAACTTTGTCTCATTCCCTGCGCGGCTCACGATGCCTGACATCAGCCTGTTGCCTGCCAAGAAACTGTATTTCACCTTCGAAATTATCTGCTCCGCTCCCTGCCCAATGCATTCCTGTCTAGTAGTTTAAGTAAACATTCTTCCAGCTACCGAGCAAAGGCCCGGCTTCTCTGTCTTTATGCAAGTAATTCATAGCCTTATTATTATGGAAGACTTCTGCCCTCGCATCTAGTGTAGACACTTAGACGCTTGTACACGCACTAACAGTCAGTATAGGCAGTATAGAATAAGATTCTACTTTAAGAGACCTCTCTTTTGGATAACATAGTTCTTTAAACATAGGATGTTAGATATGATTTGGGATTAGGTTGACTTGACCCTCCAGACTTCTGTCGCCACATGTAGAGCTAAATGTCAAGTCCCCTTCACCCCCTAGTTGCACGTCAATCACACGTCATGCTGCTGCGCGCGCATTTCTGCCAAGTATTTCTGCTGACATTGCGAAATTCTTTCCTGGAACCACCCTATTATGACATCACACCTGATGACGTTCTTTAGTCACACCCAGTTACACCTACTTTTGCTACGTATGTATGTCTTATCTACACTATCAATTGTTACGCCTCTTGCATTTGCTTCACTGTAATGCCTATTGTATAAAAGTGATTAATTATCAATAATGTATGTACTTCACTTCCTGAACCTCCGTGGTGATGGAACTTGGAGTCACCGATTCGAATCGTCCATTGGAATAAAGCCCATTCCGAACCTCTAATACCACGGATTCTGCCTCTTATTTATTGAGCTATTTTTATTATGTTTCTGTATCAAATTAAGTCCCGGTAATTAAATTATTTACCACATGAATGGCGCCCGAATAGGGACACTTTCTCATCTCACGCGCCGGCGGTGCGTTGCAGGCCCGGTCTCCTGCCACAGCTGGACGGACAACAACGCGTACCAGCAGGATTTCCTGTATCTCCCTCCGGTCAAGCGGGGGCGACTGAGGCTGCGATCAACACCCAGACGAGGCGGTGAGAAGTGCGAAGTATCCCGACCAGAGCCTAGCTGAGAGAGCAAGATCCGAGGTATACAGAGGCCCACCAAGTTTCCGATGTCCCGAAGCACCGAAGTTTTCGAGTCGAGTCCAGTCCGGTCCAGTTCAGTTCAGTTCCGTTCCGAGGCCTTCCGTTCCGAGCTACCCGGTGAGTACCATTACTGGGGAGGCGTTCTGACGTGCACATAGGTTGTGCCGGTCAAGACGGGTTTGGGTACACAAATCCGGTCTGCACTGTTTTAGCAGTGTATCTGTACTGTTTAGCAGTATATCTAGTATATCAAGTATATAAATTCAGAATAATTCAGTTAATGCCGAGTATTATGTCTTGTGATAAAGTTTTCTTAGATCGTCATCATCATCGTTGCTCAGTTAAATGTTAAATGTTAAATGTTTTTAATACGTTCTGCATATTGTGGTGTGAATGACTGTTCATTATCGTGGTTTATTGTATTAAGTTTGTTCAAGATCAAGTATCAGACCAGTTCTCAGTATGCCGCTCTTTTCGAAACTAAGACAGATCACAACTAGAAAAGGGGTACTCGAAGAAGCTGTTCCCATTCCTCCTAGGGACACTCCAGGGTACTTCATGTATCATAAACATGGCCTAGACGCCATATTATTTCTTGATCTATGGGTAGACTACACTAAGGAATTACCAGAAAGTCAGAGGTGGCCCGCAGCTGGGACCTGGGATGCAGATTGCATCATGAAAGTAGAGGAAGAGTTATGGAAAAGGAAAGCTAGACAATCACAGAAAGACGCCATTGAATTATGGCGTAAAGAATCGTATAGACGTACAGAAAAAGCACGTAGACAGGAAGAGAAGAGTAAGGAAAATTCAAATAAAGTCCGAGAAAATCTATTAATTGAAGAAGGTACACGAGTGAAATCAGAACAAGTAGACAGACAAAGAAATGCCCTTATGAAGGGTATGTATCCCCTTCTGGCCGAGGGATTACCTAAGGCTACTTCGGGGATACCAAAAGACTTGCCACCCCCATTATTTCCAATAAAAGTACATCCTAAGGAGCATCCTAGAACCGCAGAAGATGTTTTTCTTTCCTCATATTTAGATGACGCAGCTCCCGAGTATGCTAACCCCGCCCCACATAGACCGTCTGCCGGGGAAGTTCAACGCCAAGATCCTGTATCTGCATCTCTACAGCACCAAATCCTGACACAAGTTCCGGCAAGCACATCTGTTTCCACATCTGTTCCTACAGCTACTTCTACAGCTGTGCCTACACCTATAGTTGCTGTATCGCGTTCTACGAATCCTTTCACGCCCGATACCCCAGATGGGGCTACCGGAGGTGCTACCAACATTTTTTCTACGCCACCCAGAATAAATAAACTTACTTTTCAAGAGTCAGCACATTCACGTACCCCCAAACTCATAAATGCCCGCACGCTTAAGGAACTTCTTATAGATTGTAGATATGACCCTGTGCCCGGCAAAGAGGACGAAATGATCATGGCATCATTACGTATCAGACGAGCCGCGGTGTATTTAGGGAAGTTACCAGGAATGACTGCACATCTAGATAATATATATCATTTTGTCCAAACAGGGCGAGATTCTGAATGTATTAACAGAGCTATGGAATACCAGAAAGTGGAGATACAGGGGGAACTGTTACGTTTCCTCATAAATTGTGTGATCAGAAATCAAGACCGACCGGGGGTAGACCCGGAAGCAATGCAAACTCTTACCAGATGGAGCCAGAATATATCAGAAGGGAGACATGATAAGCAAAATTGTATAATAGCCATGTGCCGAAAGATCCGTAAAGAAATAGAACGCCTACACGAAGAGAGATTAGCGGTAGACCAGTTCGAACAAAACGAGGAGGAGGAAGGATCAGGACTGTCCACAGGACAGTCAGAAACGATAGCCTATGTAGGTAGAGGAAGATCTTGTAATAGTACTAGATGTTTTATTGACCCGATACGTCCGATATGTCCAGATAATAACAGGAATTTCCAAACACCTATAATAAATATAAGGTCCCCCGAGCATTCGTTCCAAGCCGCTGACAAATTACTCCGAGAACGAAGGGGTTATCATTTTCTCGATTCTATGGATGAACAAGAATTAGCCAGGTCAGCCGTTCATTGGGTTGACAGTCCCGGAAAGTATGATGATGATACAGTAGCACACACATTTTTGAATCTCACCCCAGATGAACAGCGTTTAGCTGGGATTTATATGATTCAACAACTTCTTATACTATATAAAAGCCAACATTCAGATCCTGGTCCCTTACCTGATATATTGACTGAATTACTCACGAATAGATGGAGAGGTTCAGGTACTAAGCTAATTAAAGAAATACTAGAATCAAGAAAGCAGTACATTCTTTTTGTATGCCCAGAACATGTCTCACTGCCCATCAAGGAAAGACCGATGTATTACATGGACAGACAGAATCCCTTACGAGAAGTACACCCAATAAAGGGCGAGGACAATCAGTTTAAACGTGTATATGTATATACGCCCATATCGAAAATAGAATTGTTAGAAATGAAGAAAGTGGTACCCAGTCATGACAAAGACCCAGCGGGTTTTCACCGAGAAATTAAAGACATGTTACTCATGGGAGAGTATACCTATCCCGACATTATGACAATATTAAAGGTATTAATGCCTGCTGGCATTTACGAAAAACTTAAGGAAAAAGAGTGGGAGGTGGGAGACCAAAAGATAGACTGGACAGCATTAGAAAATGAAGAAAGGGCCCGAGGTCCAGGTTCGGGGCTTGGGGATAAAACTAAAGCACTACCAGGTTTACTAGTACAGGTGCTGCCACGTTTATTAACCACGAAAAAGGAAGACTGGGGTGCAATCTCAGCCTGTAAACAAAAGCAAGATGAAGACACTAGTGATTTCTATGCCCGATTCAAAAAATGTTTTGGTATACATAGTGGTATAAAAGCAAGTAGCGAGTCATACCCACATCTGTTTGTGACAATTAGTTGAAAATTCCTTGCCCCAGGTGAAGAATAGAGTATTAAAATTCGAGAGTACCTGGCAAGGTAATACCCCATCACAAATGTTACAAATGTTACAGTACCATTACAATAGAATTAGAGAGGAACAAGAACATGAACAGAAACGCATGAAAGACACAAAAATGAAAATGCTAGTCTCCCAGACAGTTCCAGCTGAAGGTCATAAAAGGGGTACGACACATTCCGGTGATTCAGCAGGACCTGTAAAAGGGACATGCAACTATTGTAAACAGCCAGGACATTACATACACGATTGCCCAGTCCTGAAGCGTAATATCGCCACAGGTAAAACACAGGAAAGACCACGGCCACCTAGACAGGATCAGAATGAACAAGGAGCCCCGCAGCATGCACAGTCCATGCCAGCTCCACAACAGTCTATACAGTTTGTGCCAGCTGCACCAGCGCTGCCGGTTGCTGCCACACAAACCACGACACGACAGCTGTACCAGACCGCACAGTACGACTATCCTGATTATCAACGATATGCATGAACCAGCCTAGAGAGGGAAGTTGACTTACCCCTTATCGAGGTCCCTGTAGACCAAGAAGGACCTTATGTACATAGTGAATTATTAGGCCAAGATAGAAAATTTTTACTTGATACAGGGGCAAGTCGAACAACAATAAAACACAGTGAAGTTCCAGGGGCACCCCTCTCAGGCTCACAGAATATTTCCCTTGGTTTTTCAGGAAAACCTATTGTTAATGAAGTATCACAGCCTCTTCCACTTACGATAGGACCCTTGACCAGAACTACAGATTTATTGCTTACTAAATCATGTCCAGAAAACTTGTTAGGTATAAAAACACTGAAAGCTCTAGGAGCTATAATATGTTGTTCTCCGGAAGGAGTAAGATTGTTTTTACGTGATTTCAAAGGTCACTATGTGTCTCGAGACATGGATCCCCGACTGCAGACTTTACCTACACATTTATGGGCACAAGGCCCTACTGATGTTGGTTGCATGAATATTACACCATATCGAGTTACACTAAAGGCAGGAGTGGTACTACCACGAATGTGACAATACAAGTTACCACCAGATGCTGTAGTGGCTTTACTACAAATCATTGACGAGCTCATTGCCCAAGGAGTGGTTGTGGAAACAGACTCCAATGTATGTAATTCCCCGATAATTCCGATTCTTAAACGAACAGATCCAAAGGCCCCGCCAGTATATCGATTGGTTATTGATCTGCGCGAATTGAACAAATGCATTGTGCCACAATTCCCTGTGGTCCCAGATATCTCGTCATTACTGACAGCTATTGATTCTGAAGCAACATTCTTTACTGTAATTGATCTCAAGAATGCCTTTTTCAGCGTCCCTATAGATCCGGAAAGCCAATACTTGTTCGGATTTAGTTTAAATGGACGTAGCTTTAAATTCTCACGCGCACCTCAAGGATTTACAGAAAGCCCCAGCATCTATAGCCAAGCACTGAAACGAGAACTCGACAGTATCCACATGCCAGTAAACACTGCCCTGCTTCAATATGTCGATGATCTGCTGATCACCGCTAGAAGCGAACCTGAATGTGAGAAAGCATCACTGACAGTTTTACAATTTCTAGCCGAAAAAGGGCACAATGTGTCCCCTTCTAAGCTGCAATTCTGTGTCCAGCGAGTTGTTTATCTTGGACACTCGCTGTCCAAGGAGGGAAGGCAGCTTACACCCGACCGCATTCAGTTAATAGCTAACATGCCAATACCCAAGACACAAAAGGAGGTGCGGGCTTTTATAGGCCTCACTTCATATTGTAGGCAGTGGATCCCTCAGTATGCATTTCTAGCAAAACCACTCATTCAATTGACAACACAGGAGGCAGCCACATCGACTGTTCTCCCTTGGACTCAGGAACATACACAAGCTTTTGAAAGCCTAAAGAAAGCCTTATGCCAAGCACCGGTTTTAGCAACACCATGTTACAATAAACAGTTTACACTCTTTGTTACAGAACGCGAAGGTACTGCCTTGTCAGTACTCACACAGGAACAGGCAGGATCCCACAAACCATGTGCTTATTTTTCTAGTACATTAGATCCCGTAGCTCAGGCTTTGCCTGCATGCCTGAAATCAGTGGCAGCAACAGCTTTAGCAATCAGACAAAGCGATGCCATAGTGTTAGGACATCCATTGACAGTTCAAGTACCACATGCAGTAGAGGTTCTCGTGAATCGAACGCAAACACAACACTTGACTATAGCGCGACTTACAGGGTATGAATTAACATTGTTCCAGCCACATATAGAAATCAGACGTTGTAACACATTGAATCCTGCCACACTTTTACCCGTAATCGGAACAGACCCACTAGCTCATGATTGTATTGAAGTTATTACAATCACGACGAAACCCAGACAAGACTTAACAGATGTCCCATTGTCAGACCCAGACCTGACGTTGTATGTAGATGGTTCATGTATGAGAACAAGTACAGGAGAGTTAGTGGCCGCTTACGCAGTCACAACAGACTCTGAAATCATTGAAACAAATTGCATAAATACCTTGTCCGCTCAAGCAGCAGAGCTCGTCGCTCTGACACAAGCCTGTATTCAAGCCACAAATAAAAGAGTCAACATATACACTGATTCACGTTATGCATTCGGAGTTGTACATGACTTCGGCGTGCTGTGGCGAGAGAGAGGTTATTTAACTTCTCACGGTGCCCACATTCAGCACGGACCCCTCATTCATGCCTTATTAGATGCAATACATCTACCCGCTGCAATATCAATTATGAAATGTAAAGCTCATACGAAAGTTACTGATATCATTTCTCAAGGCAATGATCTAGCTGACAGAACAGCTAAACAGACTGCTCAAACCCAAACATCCGACATGACAAAGACAAAAGTCCCGACGCCAACACATTGTATGACGATTAAAGATCCCGCTCTTGACGTAATTGACATACAGACGCATGCTACACCAGACGAAATAAAGAAATGGACTGAATTAGGAGGGATCCAAACGGATCAAGGATGGATGACGAAGGAAAAATCTGTGTGGTTCCTTCCTGATTCAATGGTCCAAGTTATTATTAACACTATACATAGTCCAGCGCATCTAGGAGAAAAAGCTATGCTAGACAGCATTCAACACATTTGGTTCAATAAACATTTACGAGCAGCAGCTAAACAAAAAGTTCGTACCTGTATGATCTGTTGTCAGTTCAACCCAGGAAAAAGCGTTCCCGTAGAACAGGGTGGATTTCAGCCTCCTGATCACCCTTTTGAAGTCCTCCAGATGGATTATATCCAGATGGAACGATGTCGAGGATTCAAATATGTTCTCGTAGTTGTCTGTGCTCTTTCCCGTTGGACAGAGGCATACCCGGTTTCAGATTACACTGCCCCGACTACTGCCAAACAGTTGGTTCGAGAATTCTTCCCACGATACGGTTTACCACGTGTTGTCTACTCAGATAACGGCCAGCCGTTCTCATCCGAACTAATGAAACACGTTTCACTTTTGTTAGGTTATCAGTGGAAGTTTCACTGTGTCCGACACCCCGAGGCAGCAGGTCTCGTAGAAAGACATAATCAGATCCTGAAAATTAGATTGTCCAAAATATGCAGAGAGAAAGGTGTCGACTGGGTAGTAGCATTACCAGTTGCACTCTTTTACATGAGAATGGTAGCACACTCTCGAACAGGGCTATCCCCGTATGAGGTGATCTTTGGCAGACCACCAAATATGTGGGGGACGCCCATACCACGTAAAATAACTGATATTGACTGTAATATGCTGACAGATTATTTGGCTTCCTTGATGTCTGCACTACAATATTGTCGTTCACAGGTAGCTGCAGCTTTTCCTGACAACACTGAGGTGAAACCCCATGACGTAGTTCCGGGGGACCTGGTCTTGGTGAGGAACTTTGATCGAAAGACTCAGCTGGATCCTAGGTGGAGGTCGCCGCAACTGGTCTTGCTCACCACAAGGACAGCCGTGAAGATCGAAGGCAGGAAAGGCTGGGTACATTCAAGTCATATCAAGAAATTTCATGGACTACCATCGGATGTAAATACCACACCTCGTGTGTCTTCACCCATTGACTCAAAGCTTCCTTTGGTTGAATCAAGTAGTCACGAACAATATAAACTAAAACTCAGATCTAACCAGTCGAGCAATTTGATTGTTTAAGTCCTCTCCAAGGTGAAGCGGTTGAATTTGTCTCTGACATGTATCCCTTAGATCTGAATAGAGAAAACACCCGAAAAATGTTGAAACGACATGCATACTGTAAATCACTGCGTAGTCATTGCACAGTGACGTTATTAATTTTGTTTTTCTTAAGTCTTTTAATAATTACTGCAAGTATATTGTTGCACATATATTATCCTATTTCTAGACATGTTTATAATGTTACTGCTGAACATTCTTTTAGTGAATTACCTCCGCATGAGTTGTCTTATAGATTTGCGCTGCGCAATAATACGTTTATTAGTATGTTACATCATTCCCATCAGGTTAGCAATGCTACAAATTGTTGGATATGTGGCCGACTCCCTCCCTATCAGAATTATAAAGGAATTCTACCTCTCTTTCCATACCCGTTCACACACAACGGCTCCTGTGGAGCATGGTTTAGTTTAATTAATTCCCTAGATTCAAATTCTGCAGTTTATCAAGACAACTGGGTATGGGGAAATTTGAACTTAGTTTTACTTAAAGTCTGCTACCCTAACAAGGAGGGACTTCCCAAGAGAACAGGAACTGATCTAGACAATGAAGTATATGGATTAGGTAATTTTACGCTTAATCTTATGATCCTAAATGTCGAATCCGAAGGTACCCCAATTTTGCCCGCCATGTCAGTATTTCCAGTAAAAGGTGAATTATGTGTAAGAAAGAATGGTTCCATACATATGGGCCATAGTAGATGCACCACTGTAATAGAATTCAGTGATCAAGGCAAGTCGACATTTAGAGCTTACCGCCATTCCTATTTCATATGTGGTCAGACGGCATATGTACGCCTACCTCTAGATTGGGATGGTACCTGTTACATTGGATTCCTTTTGCCACCTGTTTTCCTAGCTCCTCCTGATTATCACAGAAATACTAATTTAGTATATAATAGAGTAAGGAGAGATCTCCCAATAGTCGATTACACTGAAACAGCGTGGGAAAAATACACAGATTTCAATAAAGGTCTCTTTCCCTATATAGGTACCGTTACTAATAGTAAGTTGATACGTAGATTAACTAGAACCCTTGAAGCAGTAGTGAACGAAACTATTTCCGCCTTAGGCAATTTAACAGAAGAGCAGTCTGCTATGCGGATTGTTGTGCTTCAAAATCGTCTTGTCCTTGACGTCATCCTGGCCGATAGGGGCGGAGCTTGTAGGGTCATTGGATCAAGTTGTTGCATTTTCATACCAGAAAATTCGCCATCTGTATATAAAGCCATAACTCGCCTTCATAAGATTGTAAGCCAGATACACCAGAATCCAGGCACCTGGACTTGGTCCGGTTGGTTTTGGAGTGTATTATCTACCTTTGGATGGAAGGTCCTATCCTTCCTAGGTATTGGCTTTCTCATACTATTCAGTTGCTGTCTATGCCTACAATGTGGACCAGCGATTTGTGGTCTGTGTGCCACATCGTGTATTCCATCACCAAGATTTCATTCGTCCCAGAAAAAAAAAGAAGAACAAATGATGCTATATGAACAGACCAATGGATTGATGAAGATTGATATCTCTTGACGGGCAAGTAGGGGACAAGGAGGGAATGTGGAAATATGGATTTTTCTGATCAGTTATGTCCCCTATCTTGGACCCCAACGGTTTCATGTATGAATCACAAGTACATGTATGTTCCCTCCAGTTCCAGTTATGAAGACGCAAACACATGTGCGTCCACCGTCAACATGTCCTCTTTCAGATCCGCCATGAATAGGCTGGATATTCCATTCCTAAGTATGAAAGGCCACCGGCTTTATATGGTTCACTTATGCCATTTTACAGTCCAGGCAAGTAGGCCCTGATTCTGTCATCAAGCTTTTCTTGCTTTCTGCCTCTGAAGCTCCAGTCTGAGCCTGCATCTGTGACCATGAACTTTGTCTCATTCCCTGCGCGGCTCACGATGCCTGACATCAGCCTGTTGCCTGCCAAGAAACTGTATTTCACCTTCGAAATTATCTGCTCCGCTCCCTGCCCAATGCATTCCTGTCTAGTAGTTTAAGTAAACATTCTTCCAGCTACCGAGCAAAGGCCCGGCTTCTCTGTCTTTATGCAAGTAATTCATAGCCTTATTATTATGGAAGACTTCTGCCCTCGCATCTAGTGTAGACACTTAGACGCTTGTACACGCACTAACAGTCAGTATAGGCAGTATAGAATAAGATTCTACTTTAAGAGACCTCTCTTTTGGATAACATAGTTCTTTAAACATAGGATGTTAGATATGATTTGGGATTAGGTTGACTTGACCCTCCAGACTTCTGTCGCCACATGTAGAGCTAAATGTCAAGTCCCCTTCACCCCCTAGTTGCACGTCAATCACACGTCATGCTGCTGCGCGCGCATTTCTGCCAAGTATTTCTGCTGACATTGCGAAATTCTTTCCTGGAACCACCCTATTATGACATCACACCTGATGACGTTCTTTAGTCACACCCAGTTACACCTACTTTTGCTACGTATGTATGTCTTATCTACACTATCAATTGTTACGCCTCTTGCATTTGCTTCACCTTAATGCCTATTGTATAAAAGTGATTAATTATCAATAATGTATGTACTTCACTTCCTGAACCTCCGTGGTGATGGAACTTGGAGTCACCGATTCGAATCGTCCATTGGAATAAAGCCCATTCCGAACCTCTAATACCACGGATTCTGCCTCTTATTTATTGAGCTATTTTTATTATGTTTCTGTATCAAATTAAGTCCCGGTAATTAAATTATTTACCACATGAATGGCGCCCGAATAGGGACACTTTCTCATCTCACGCGCCGGCGGTGCGTTGCAGGCCCGGTCTCCTGCCACAGCTGGACGGACAACAACGCTTACCAGCAGGATTTCCTGTATCTCCCTCCGGTCAAGCGGGGGCGACTGAGGCTGCGATCAACACCCAGACGAGGCGGTGAGAAGTGCGAAGTATCCCGACCAGAGCCTAGCTGAGAGAGCAAGATCCGAGGTATACAGTGGCCCACCAAGTTTCCGATGTCCCGAAGCACCGAAGTTTTCGAGTCGAGTCCAGTCCGGTCCAGTTCAGTTCAGTTCCGTTCCGAGGCCTTCCGTTCCGAGCTACCCGGTGAGTACCATTACTGGGGAGGCGTTCTGACGTGCACATAGGTTGTGCCGGTCAAGACGGGTTTGGGTACACAAATCCGGTCTGCACTGTTTTAGCAGTGTATCTGTACTGTTTAGCAGTATATCTAGTATATCAAGTATATAAATTCAGAATAATTCAGTTAATGCCGAGTATTATGTCTTGTGATAAAGTTTTCTTAGATCGTCATCATCATCGTTGCTCAGTTAAATGTTAAATGTTTTTAATACGTTCTGCATATTGTGGTGTGAATGACTGTTCATTATCGTGGTTTATTGTATTAAGTTTGTTCAAGATCAAGTATCAGACCAGTTCTCAGTATGCCGCTCTTTTCGAAACTAAGACAGATCACAACTAGAAAAGGGGTACTCGAAGAAGCTGTTCCCATTCCTCCTAGGGACACTCCAGGGTACTTCATGTATCATAAACATGGCCTAGACGCCATATTATTTCTTGATCTATGGGTAGACTACACTAAGGAATTACCAGAAAGTCAGAGGTGGCCCGCAGCTGGGACCTGGGATGCAGATTGCATCATGAAAGTAGAGGAAGAGTTATGGAAAAGGAAAGCTAGACAATCACAGAAAGACGCCATTGAATTATGGCGTAAAGAATCGTATAGACGTACAGAAAAAGCACGTAGACAGGAAGAGAAGAGTAAGGAAAATTCAAATAAAGTCCGAGAAAATCTATTAATTGAAGAAGGTACACGAGTGAAATCAGAACAAGTAGACAGACAAAGAAATGCCCTTATGAAGGGTATGTATCCCCTTCTGGCCGAGGGATTACCTAAGGCTACTTCGGGGATACCAAAAGACTTGCCACCCCCATTATTTCCAATAAAAGTACATCCTAAGGAGCATCCTAGAACCGCAGAAGATGTTTTTCTTTCCTCATATTTAGATGACGCAGCTCCCGAGTATGCTAACCCCGCCCCACATAGACCGTCTGCCGGGGAAGTTCAACGCCAAGATCCTGTATCTGCATCTCTACAGCACCAAATCCTGACACAAGTTCCGGCAAGCACATCTGTTTCCACATCTGTTCCTACAGCTACTTCTACAGCTGTGCCTACACCTATAGTTGCTGTATCGCGTTCTACGAATCCTTTCACGCCCGATACCCCAGATGGGGCTACCGGAGGTGCTACCAACATTTTTTCTACGCCACCCAGAATAAATAAACTTACTTTTCAAGAGTCAGCACATTCACGTACCCCCAAACTCATAAATGCCCGCACGCTTAAGGAACTTCTTATAGATTGTAGATATGACCCTGTGCCCGGCAAAGAGGACGAAATGATCATGGCATCATTACGTATCAGACGAGCCGCGGTGTATTTAGGGAAGTTACCAGGAATGACTGCACATCTAGATAATATATATCATTTTGTCCAAACAGGGCGAGATTCTGAATGTATTAACAGAGCTATGGAATACCAGAAAGTGGAGATACAGGGGGAACTGTTACGTTTCCTCATAAATTGTGTGATCAGAAATCAAGACCGACCGGGGGTAGACCCGGAAGCAATGCAAACTCTTACCAGATGGAGCCAGAATATATCAGAAGGGAGACATGATAAGCAAAATTGTATAATAGCCATGTGCCGAAAGATCCGTAAAGAAATAGAACGCCTACACGAAGAGAGATTAGCGGTAGACCAGTTCGAACAAAACGAGGAGGAGGAAGGATCAGGACTGTCCACAGGACAGTCAGAAACGATAGCCTATGTAGGTAGAGGAAGATCTTGTAATAGTACTAGATGTTTTATTGACCCGATACGTCCGATATGTCCAGATAATAACAGGAATTTCCAAACACCTATAATAAATATAAGGTCCCCCGAGCATTCGTTCCAAGCCGCTGACAAATTACTCCGAGAACGAAGGGGTTATCATTTTCTCGATTCTATGGATGAACAAGAATTAGCCAGGTCAGCCGTTCATTGGGTTGACAGTCCCGGAAAGTATGATGATGATACAGTAGCACACACATTTTTGAATCTCACCCCAGATGAACAGCGTTTAGCTGGGATTTATATGATTCAACAACTTCTTATACTATATAAAAGCCAACATTCAGATCCTGGTCCCTTACCTGATATATTGACTGAATTACTCACGAATAGATGGAGAGGTTCAGGTACTAAGCTAATTAAAGAAATACTAGAATCAAGAAAGCAGTACATTCTTTTTGTATGCCCAGAACATGTCTCACTGCCCATCAAGGAAAGACCGATGTATTACATGGACAGACAGAATCCCTTACGAGAAGTACACCCAATAAAGGGCGAGGACAATCAGTTTAAACGTGTATATGTATATACGCCCATATCGAAAATAGAATTGTTAGAAATGAAGAAAGTGGTACCCAGTCATGACAAAGACCCAGCGGGTTTTCACCGAGAAATTAAAGACATGTTACTCATGGGAGAGTATACCTATCCCGACATTATGACAATATTAAAGGTATTAATGCCTGCTGGCATTTACGAAAAACTTAAGGAAAAAGAGTGGGAGGTGGGAGACCAAAAGATAGACTGGACAGCATTAGAAAATGAAGAAAGGGCCCGAGGTCCAGGTTCGGGGCTTGGGGATAAAACTAAAGCACTACCAGGTTTACTAGTACAGGTGCTGCCACGTTTATTAACCACGAAAAAGGAAGACTGGGGTGCAATCTCAGCCTGTAAACAAAAGCAAGATGAAGACACTAGTGATTTCTATGCCCGATTCAAAAAATGTTTTGGTATAAATAGTGGTATAAAAGCAAGTAGCGAGTCATACCCACATCTGTTTGTGACAATTAGTTGAAAATTCCTTGCCCCAGGTGAAGAATAGAGTATTAAAATTCGAGAGTACCTGGCAAGGTAATACCCCATCACAAATGTTACAAATGTTACAGTACCATTACAATAGAATTAGAGAGGAACAAGAACATGAACAGAAACGCATGAAAGACACAAAAATGAAAATGCTAGTCTCCCAGACAGTTCCAGCTGAAGGTCATAAAAGGGGTACGACACATTCCGGTGATTCAGCAGGACCTGTAAAAGGGACATGCAACTATTGTAAACAGCCAGGACATTACATACACGATTGCCCAGTCCTGAAGCGTAATATCGCCACAGGTAAAACACAGGAAAGACCACGGCCACCTAGACAGGATCAGAATGAACAAGGAGCCCCGCAGCATGCACAGTCCATGCCAGCTCCACAACAGTCTATACAGTTTGTGCCAGCTGCACCAGCGCTGCCGGTTGCTGCCACACAAACCACGACACGACAGCTGTACCAGACCGCACAGTACGACTATCCTGATTATCAACGATATGCATGAACCAGCCTAGAGAGGGAAGTTGACTTACCCCTTATCGAGGTCCCTGTAGACCAAGAAGGACCTTATGTACATAGTGAATTATTAGGCCAAGATAGAAAATTTTTACTTGATACAGGGGCAAGTCGAACAACAATAAAACACAGTGAAGTTCCAGGGGCACCCCTCTCAGGCTCACAGAATATTTCCCTTGGTTTTTCAGGAAAACCTATTGTTAATGAAGTATCACAGCCTCTTCCACTTACGATAGGACCCTTGACCAGAACTACAGATTTATTACTTACTAAATCATGTCCAGAAAACTTGTTAGGTATAAAAACACTGAAAGCTCTAGGAGCTATAATATGTTGTTCTCCGGAAGGAGTAAGATTGTTTTTACGTGATTTCAAAGGTCACTATGTGTCTCGAGACATGGATCCCCGACTGCAGACTTTACCTACACATTTATGGGCACAAGGCCCTACTGATGTTGGTTGCATGAATATTACACCATATCGAGTTACACTAAAGGCAGGAGTGGTACTACCACGAATGTGACAATACAAGTTACCACCAGATGCTGTAGTGGCTTTACTACAAATCATTGACGAGCTCATTGCCCAAGGAGTGGTTGTGGAAACAGACTCCAATGTATGTAATTCCCCGATAATTCCGATTCTTAAACGAACAGATCCAAAGGCCCCGCCAGTATATCGATTGGTTATTGATCTGCGCGAATTGAACAAATGCATTGTGCCACAATTCCCTGTGGTCCCAGATATCTCGTCATTACTGACAGCTATTGATTCTGAAGCAACATTCTTTACTGTAATTGATCTCAAGAATGCCTTTTTCAGCGTCCCTATAGATCCGGAAAGCCAATACTTGTTCGGATTTAGTTTAAATGGACGTAGCTTTAAATTCTCACGCGCACCTCAAGGATTTACAGAAAGCCCCAGCATCTATAGCCAAGCACTGAAACGAGAACTCGACAGTATCCACATGCCAGTAAACACTGCCCTGCTTCAATATGTCGATGATCTGCTGATCACCGCTAGAAGCGAACCTGAATGTGAGAAAGCATCACTGACAGTTTTACAATTTCTAGCCGAAAAAGGGCACAAGGTGTCCCCTTCTAAGCTGCAATTCTGTGTCCAGCGAGTTGTTTATCTTGGACACTCGCTGTCCAAGGAGGGAAGGCAGCTTACACCCGACCGCATTCAGTTAATAGCTAACATGCCAATACCCAAGACACAAAAGGAGGTGTGGGCTTTTATAGGCCTCACTTCATATTGTAGGCAGTGGATCCCTCAGTATGCATTTCTAGCAAAACCACTCATTCAATTGACAACACAGGAGGCAGCCACATCGACTGTTCTCCCTTGGACTCAGGAACATACACAAGCTTTTGAAAGCCTAAAGAAAGCCTTATGCCAAGCACCGGTTTTAGCAACACCATGTTACAATAAACAGTTTACACTCTTTGTTACAGAACGCGAAGGTACTGCCTTGTCAGTACTCACACAGGAACAGGCAGGATCCCACAAACCATGTGCTTATTTTTCTAGTACATTAGATCCCGTAGCTCAGGCTTTGCCTGCATGCCTGAAATCAGTGGCAGCAACAGCTTTAGCAATCAGACAAAGCGATGCCATAGTGTTAGGACATCCATTGACAGTTCAAGTACCACATGCAGTAGAGGTTCTCGTGAATCGAACGCAAACACAACACTTGACTATAGCGCGACTTACAGGGTATGAATTAACATTGTTCCAGCCACATATAGAAATCAGACGTTGTAACACATTGAATCCTGCCACACTTTTACCCGTAATCGGAACAGACCCACTAGCTCATGATTGTATTGAAGTTATTACAATCACGACGAAACCCAGACAAGACTTAACAGATGTCCCATTGTCAGACCCAGACCTGACGTTGTATGTAGATGGTTCATGTATGAGAACAAGTACAGGAGAGTTAGTGGCCGCTTACGCAGTCACAACAGACTCTGAAATCATTGAAACAAATTGCATAAATACCTTGTCCGCTCAAGCAGCAGAGCTCGTCGCTCTGACACAAGCCTGTATTCAAGCCACAAATAAAAGAGTCAACATATACACTGATTCACGTTATGCATTCGGAGTTGTACATGACTTCGGCGTGCTGTGGCGAGAGAGAGGTTATTTAACTTCTCACGGTGCCCACATTCAGCACGGACCCCTCATTCATGCCTTATTAGATGCAATACATCTACCCACTGCAATATCAATTATGAAATGTAAAGCTCATACGAAAGTTACTGATATCATTTCTCAAGGCAATGATCTAGCTGACAGAACAGCTAAACAGACTGCTCAAACCCAAACATCCGACATGACAAAGACAAAAGTCCCGACGCCAACACATTGTATGACGATTAAAGATCCCGCTCTTGACGTAATTGACATACAGACGCATGCTACACCAGACGAAATAAAGAAATGGACTGAATTAGGAGGGATCCAAACGGATCAAGGATGGATGACGAAGGAAAAATCTGTGTGGTTCCTTCCTGATTCAATGGTCCAAGTTATTATTAACACTATACATAGTCCAGCGCATCTAGGAGAAAAAGCTATGCTAGACAGCATTCAACACATTTGGTTCAATAAACATTTACGAGCAGCAGCTAAACAAAAAGTTCGTACCTGTATGATCTGTTGTCAGTTCAACCCAGGAAAAAGCGTTCCCGTAGAACAGGGTGGATTTCAGCCTCCTGATCACCCTTTTGAAGTCCTCCAGATGGATTATATCCAGATGGAACGATGTCGAGGATTCAAATATGTTCTCGTAGTTGTCTGTGCTCTTTCCCGTTGGAAAGAGGCATACCCGGTTTCAGATTACACTGCCCCGACTACTGCCAAACAGTTGGTTCGAGAATTCTTCCCACGATACGGTTTACCACGTGTTGTCTACTCAGATAACGGCCAGCCGTTCTCATCCGAACTAATGAAACACGTTTCACTTTTGTTAGGTTATCAGTGGAAGTTTCACTGTGTCCGACACCCCGAGGCAGCAGGTCTCGTAGAAAGACATAATCAGATCCTGAAAATTAGATTGTCCAAAATATGCAGAGAGAAAGGTGTCGACTGGGTAGTAGCATTACCAGTTGCACTCTTTTACATGAGAATGGTAGCACACTCTCGAACAGGGCTATCCCCGTATGAGGTGATCTTTGGCAGACCACCAAATATGTGGGGGACGCCCATACCACGTAAAATAACTGATATTGACTGTAATATGCTGACAGATTATTTGGCTTCCTTGATGTCTGCACTACAATATTGTCGTTCACAGGTAGCTGCAGCTTTTCCTGACAACACTGAGGTGAAACCCCATGACGTAGTTCCGGGGGACCTGGTCTTGGTGAGGAACTTTGATCGAAAGACTCAGCTGGATCCTAGGTGGAGGTCGCCGCAACTGGTCTTGCTCACCACAAGGACAGCCGTGAAGATCGAAGGCAGGAAAGGCTGGGTACATTCAAGTCATATCAAGAAATTTCATGGACTACCATCGGATGTAAATACCACACCTCGTGTGTCTTCACCCATTGACTCAAAGCTTCCTTTGGTTGAATCAAGTAGTCACGAACAATATAAACTAAAACTCAGATCTAACCAGTCGAGCAATTTGATTGTTTAAGTCCTCTCCAAGGTGAAGCGGTTGAATTTGTCTCTGACATGTATCCCTTAGATCTGAATAGAGAAAACACCCGAAAAATGTTGAAACGACATGCATACTGTAAATCACTGCGTAGTCATTGCACAGTGACGTTATTAATTTTGTTTTTCTTAAGTCTTTTAATAATTACTGCAAGTATATTGTTGCACATATATTATCCTATTTCTAGACATGTTTATAATGTTACTGCTGAACATTCTTTTAGTGAATTACCTCCGCATGAGTTGTCTTATAGATTTGCGCTGCGCAATAATACGTTTATTAGTATGTTACATCATTCCCATCAGGTTAGCAATGCTACAAATTGTTGGATATGTGGCCGACTCCCTCCCTATCAGAATTATAAAGGAATTCTACCTCTCTTTCCATACCCGTTCACACACAACGGCTCCTGTGGAGCATGGTTTAGTTTAATTAATTCCCTAGATTCAAATTCTGCAGTTTATCAAGACAACTGGGTATGGGGAAATTTGAACTTAGTTTTACTTAAAGTCTGCTACCCTAACAAGGAGGGACTTCCCAAGAGAACAGGAACTGATCTAGACAATGAAGTATATGGATTAGGTAATTTTACGCTTAATCTTATGATCCTAAATGTCGAATCCGAAGGTACCCCAATTTTGCCCGCCATGTCAGTATTTCCAGTAAAAGGTGAATTATGTGTAAGAAAGAATGGTTCCATACATATGGGCCATAGTAGATGCACCACTGTAATAGAATTCAGTGATCAAGGCAAGTCGACATTTAGAGCTTACCGCCATTCCTATTTCATATGTGGTCAGACGGCATATGTACGCCTACTTCTAGATTGGGATGGTACCTGTTACATTGGATTCCTTTTGCCACCTGTTTTCCTAGCTCCTCCTGATTATCACAGAAATACTAATTTAGTATATAATAGAGTAAGGAGAGATCTCCCAATAGTCGATTACACTGAAACAGCGTGGGAAAAATACACAGATTTCAATAAAGGTCTCTTTCCCTATATAGGTACCGTTACTAATAGTAAGTTGATACGTAGATTAACTAGAACCCTTGAAGCAGTAGTGAACGAAACTATTTCCGCCTTAGGCAATTTAACAGAAGAGCAGTCTGCTATGCGGATTGTTGTGCTTCAAAATCATCTTGTCCTTGACGTCATCCTGGCCGATAGGGGCGGAGCTTGTAGGGTCATTGGATCAAGTTGTTGCATTTTCATACCAGAAAATTCGCCATCTGTATATAAAGCCATAACTCGCCTTCATAAGATTGTAAGCCAGATACACCAGAATCCAGGCACCTGGACTTGGTCCGGTTGGTTTTGGAGTGTATTATCTACCTTTGGATGGAAGGTCCTATCCTTCCTAGGTATTGGCTTTCTCATACTATTCAGTTGCTGTCTATGCCTACAATGTGGACCAGCGATTTGTGGTCTGTGTGCCACATCGTGTATTCCATCACCAAGATTTCATTCGTCCCACAAAAAAAAAGAAGAACAAATGATGCTATATGAACAGACCAATGGATTGATGAAGATTGATATCTCTTGACGGGCAAGTAGGGGACAAGGAGGGAATGTGGAAATATGGATTTTTCTGATCAGTTATGTCCCCTATCTTGGACCCCAACGGTTTCATGTATGAATCACAAGTACATGTATGTTCCCTCCAGTTCCAGTTATGAAGACGCAAACACATGTGCGTCCACCGTCAACATGTCCTCTTTCAGATCCGCCATGAATAGGCTGGATATTCCATTCCTAAGTATGAAAGGCCACCGGCTTTATATGGTTCACTTATGCCATTTTACAGTCCAGGCAAGTAGGCCCTGATTCTGTCATCAAGCTTTTCTTGCTTTCTGCCTCTGAAGCTCCAGTCTGAGCCTGCATCTGTGACCATGAACTTTGTCTCATTCCCTGCGCGGCTCACGATGCCTGACATCAGCCTGTTGCCTGCCAAGAAACTGTATTTCACCTTCGAAATTATCTGCTCCGCTCCCTGCCCAATGCATTCCTGTCTAGTAGTTTAAGTAAACATTCTTCCAGCTACCGAGCAAAGGCCCGGCTTCTCTGTCTTTATGCAAGTAATTCATAGCCTTATTATTATGGAAGACTTCTACCCTCGCATCTAGTGTAGACACTTAGACGCTTGTACACGCACTAACAGTCAGTATAGGCAGTATAGAATAAGATTCTACTTTAAGAGACCTCTCTTTTGGATAACATAGTTCTTTAAACATAGGATGTTAGATATGATTTGGGATTAGGTTGACTTGACCCTCCAGACTTCTGTCGCCACATGTAGAGCTAAATGTCAAGTCCCCTTCACCCCCTAGTTGCACGTCAATCACACGTCATGCTGCTGCGCGCGCATTTCTGCCAAGTATTTCTGCTGACATTGCGAAATTCTTTCCTGGAACCACCCTATTATGACATCACACCTGATGACGTTCTTTAGTCACACCCAGTTACACCTACTTTTGCTACGTATGTATGTCTTATCTACACTATCAATTGTTACGCCTCTTGCATTTGCTTCACTGTAATGCCTATTGTATAAAAGTGATTAATTATCAATAATGTATGTACTTCACTTCCTGAACCTCCGTGGTGATGGAACTTGGAGTCACCGATTCGAATCGTCCATTGGAATAAAGCCCATTCCGAACCTCTAATACCACGGATTCTGCCTCTTATTTATTGAGCTATTTTTATTATGTTTCTGTATCAAATTAAGTCCCGGTAATTAAATTATTTACCACATGAATGGCGCCCGAATAGGGACACTTTCTCATCTCACGCGCCGGCGGTGCGTTGCAGGCCCGGTCTCCTGCCACAGCTGGACGGACAACAACGCGTACCAGCAGGATTTCCTGTATCTCCCTCCGGTCAAGCGGGGGCGACTGAGGCTGCGATCAACACCCAGACGAGGCGGTGAGAAGTGCGAAGTATCCCGACCAGAGCCTAGCTGAGAGAGCAAGATCCGAGGTATACAGAGGCCCACCAAGTTTCCGATGTCCCGAAGCACCGAAGTTGTCGAGTCGAGTCCAGTCCGGTCCAGTTCAGTTCAGTTCCGTTCCGAGGCCTTCCGTTCCGAGCTACCCGGTGAGTACCATTACTGGGGAGGCGTTCTGACGTGCACATAGGTTGTGCCGGTCAAGACGGGTTTGGGTACACAAATCCGGTCTGCACTGTTTTAGCAGTGTATCTGTACTGTTTAGCAGTATATCAAGTATATAAATTCAGAATAATTCAGTTAATGCCGAGTATTATGTCTTGTGATAAAGTTTTCTTAGATCGTCATCATCATCGTTGCTCAGTTAAATGTTAAATGTTAAATGTTTTTAATACGTTCTGCATATTGTGGTGTGAATGACTGTTCATTATCGTGGTTTATTGTATTAAGTTTGTTCAAGATCAAGTATCAGACCAGTTCTCAGTATGCCGCTCTTTTCGAAACTAAGACAGATCACAACTAGAAAAGGGGTACTCGAAGAAGCTGTTCCCATTCCTCCTAGGGACACTCCAGGGTACTTCATGTATCATAAACATGGCCTAGACGCCATATTATTTCTTGATCTATGGGTAGACTACACTAAGGAATTACCAGAAAGTCAGAGGTGGCCCGCAGCTGGGACCTGGGATGCAGATTGCATCATGAAAGTAGAGGAAGAGTTATGGAAAAGGAAAGCTAGACAATCACAGAAAGACGCCATTGAATTATGGCGTAAAGAATCGTATAGACGTACAGAAAAAGCACGTAGACAGGAAGAGAAGAGTAAGGAAAATTCAAATAAAGTCCGAGAAAATCTGTTAATTGAAGAAGGTACACGAGTGAAATCAGAACAAGTAGACAGACAAAGAAATGCCCTTATGAAGGGTATGTATCCCCTTCTGGCCGAGGGATTACCTAAGGCTACTTCGGGGATACCAAAAGACTTGCCACCCCCATTATTTCCAATAAAAGTACATCCTAAGGAGCATCCTAGAACCGCAGAAGATGTTTTTCTTTCCTCATATTTAGATGACGCAGCTCCCGAGTATGCTAACCCCGCCCCACATAGACCGTCTGCCGGGGAAGTTCAACGCCAAGATCCTGTATCTGCATCTCTACAGCACCAAATCCTGACACAAGTTCCGGCAAGCACATCTGTTTCCACATCTGTTCCTACAGCTACTTCTACAGCTGTGCCTACACCTATAGTTGCTGTATCGCGTTCTACGAATCCTTTCACGCCCGATACCCCAGATGGGGCTACCGGAGGTGCTACCAACATTTTTTCTACGCCACCCAGAATAAATAAACTTACTTTTCAAGAGTCAGCACATTCACGTACCCCCAAACTCATAAATGCCCGCACGCTTAAGGAACTTCTTATAGATTGTAGATATGACCCTGTGCCCGGCAAAGAGGACGAAATGATCATGGCATCATTACGTATCAGACGAGCCGCGGTGTATTTAGGGAAGTTACCAGGAATGACTGCACATCTAGATAATATATATCATTTTGTCCAAACAGGGCGAGATTCTGAATGTATTAACAGAGCTATGGAATACCAGAAAGTGGAGATACAGGGGGAACTGTTACGTTTCCTCATAAATTGTGTGATCAGAAATCAAGACCGACCGGGGGTAGACCCGGAAGCAATGCAAACTCTTACCAGATGGAGCCAGAATATATCAGAAGGGAGACATGATAAGCAAAATTGTATAATAGCCATGTGCCGAAAGATCCGTAAAGAAATAGAACGCCTACACGAAGAGAGATTAGCGGTAGACCAGTTCGAACAAAACGAGGAGGAGGAAGGATCAGGACTGTCCACAGGACAGTCAGAAACGATAGCCTATGTAGGTAGAGGAAGATCTTGTAATAGTACTAGATGTTTTATTGACCCGATACGTCCGATATGTCCAGATAATAACAGGAATTTCCAAACACCTATAATAAATATAAGGTCCCCCGAGCATTCGTTCCAAGCCGCTGACAAATTACTCCGAGAACGAAGGGGTTATCATTTTCTCGATTCTATGGATGAACAAGAATTAGCCAGGTCAGCCGTTCATTGGGTTGACAGTCCCGGAAAGTATGATGATGATACAGTAGCACACACATTTTTGAATCTCACCCCAGATGAACAGCGTTTAGCTGGGATTTATATGATTCAACAACTTCTTATACTATATAAAAGCCAACATTCAGATCCTGGTCCCTTACCTGATATATTGACTGAATTACTCACGAATAGATGGAGAGGTTCAGGTACTAAGCTAATTAAAGAAATACTAGAATCAAGAAAGCAGTACATTCTTTTTGTATGCCCAGAACATGTCTCACTGCCCATCAAGGAAAGACCGATGTATTACATGGACAGACAGAATCCCTTACGAGAAGTACACCCAATAAAGGGCGAGGACAATCAGTTTAAACGTGTATATGTATATACGCCCATATCGAAAATAGAATTGTTAGAAATGAAGAAAGTGGTACCCAGTCATGACAAAGACCCAGCGGGTTTTCACCGAGAAATTAAAGACATGTTACTCATGGGAGAGTATACCTATCCCGACATTATGACAATATTAAAGGTATTAATGCCTGCTGGCATTTACGAAAAACTTAAGGAAAAAGAGTGGGAGGTGGGAGACCAAAAGATAGACTGGACAGCATTAGAAAATGAAGAAAGGGCCCGAGGTCCAGGTTCGGGGCTTGGGGATAAAACTAAAGCACTACCAGGTTTACTAGTACAGGTGCTGCCACGTTTATTAACCACGAAAAAGGAAGACTGGGGTGTAATCTCAGCCTGTAAACAAAAGCAAGATGAAGACACTAGTGATTTCTATGCCCGATTCAAAAAATGTTTTGGTATAAATAGTGGTATAAAAGCAAGTAGCGAGTCATACCCACATCTGTTTGTGACAATTAGTTGAAAATTCCTTGCCCCAGGTGAAGAATAGAGTATTAAAATTCGAGAGTACCTGGCAAGGTAATACCCCATCACAAATGTTACAAATGTTACAGTACCATTACAATAGAATTAGAGAGGAACAAGAACATGAACAGAAACGCATGAAAGACACAAAAATGAAAATGCTAGTCTCCCAGACAGTTCCAGCTGAAGGTCATAAAAGGGGTACGACACATTCCGGTGATTCAGCAGGACCTGTAAAAGGGACATGCAACTATTGTAAACAGCCAGGACATTACATACACGATTGCCCAGTCCTGAAGCGTAATATCGCCACAGGTAAAACACAGGAAAGACCACGGCCACCTAGACAGGATCAGAATGAACAAGGAGCCCCGCAGCATGCACAGTCCATGCCAGCTCCACAACAGTCTATACAGTTTGTGCCAGCTGCACCAGCGCTGCCGGTTGCTGCCACACAAACCACGACACGACAGCTGTACCAGACCGCACAGTACGACTATCCTGATTATCAACGATATGCATGAACCAGCCTAGAGAGGGAAGTTGACTTACCCCTTATCGAGGTCCCTGTAGACCAAGAAGGACCTTATGTACATAGTGAATTATTAGGCCAAGATAGAAAATTTTTACTTGATACAGGGGCAAGTCGAACAACAATAAAACACAGTGAAGTTCCAGGGGCACCCCTCTCAGGCTCACAGAATATTTCCCTTGGTTTTTCAGGAAAACCTATTGTTAATGAAGTATCACAGCCTCTTCCACTTACGATAGGACCCTTGACCAGAACTACAGATTTATTGCTTACTAAATCATGTCCAGAAAACTTGTTAGGTATAAAAACACTGAAAGCTCTAGGAGCTATAATATGTTGTTCTCCGGAAGGAGTAAGATTGTTTTTACGTGATTTCAAAGGTCACTATGTGTCTCGAGACATGGATCCCCGACTGCAGACTTTACCTACACATTTATGGGCACAAGGCCCTACTGATGTTGGTTGCATGAATATTACACCATATCGAGTTACACTAAAGGCAGGAGTGGTACTACCACGAATGTGACAATACAAGTTACCACCAGATGCTGTAGTGGCTTTACTACAAATCATTGACGAGCTCATTGCCCAAGGAGTGGTTGTGGAAACAGACTCCAATGTATGTAATTCCCCGATAATTCCGATTCTTAAACGAACAGATCCAAAGGCCCCGCCAGTATATCGATTGGTTATTGATCTGCGCGAATTGAACAAATGCATTGTGCCACAATTCCCTGTGGTCCCAGATATCTCGTCATTACTGACAGCTATTGATTCTGAAGCAACATTCTTTACTGTAATTGATCTCAAGAATGCCTTTTTCAGCGTCCCTATAGATCCGGAAAGCCAATACTTGTTCGGATTTAGTTTAAATGGACGTAGCTTTAAATTCTCACGCGCACCTCAAGGATTTACAGAAAGCCCCAGCATCTATAGCCAAGCACTGAAACGAGAACTCGACAGTATCCACATGCCAGTAAACACTGCCCTGCTTCAATATGTCGATGATCTGCTGATCACCGCTAGAAGCGAACCTGAATGTGAGAAAGCATCACTGACAGTTTTACAATTTCTAGCCGAAAAAGGGCACAAGGTGTCCCCTTCTAAGCTGCAATTCTGTGTCCAGCGAGTTGTTTATCTTGGACACTCGCTGTCCAAGGAGGGAAGGCAGCTTACACCCGACCGCATTCAGTTAATAGCTAACATGCCAATACCCAAGACACAAAAGGAGGTGCGGGCTTTTATAGGCCTCACTTCATATTGTAGGCAGTGGATCCCTCAGTATGCATTTCTAGCAAAACCACTCATTCAATTGACAACACAGGAGGCAGCCACATCGACTGTTCTCCCTTGGACTCAGGAACATACACAAGCTTTTGAAAGCCTAAAGAAAGCCTTATGCCAAGCACCGGTTTTAGCAACACCATGTTACAATAAACAGTTTACACTCTTTGTTACAGAACGCGAAGGTACTGCCTTGTCAGTACTCACACAGGAACAGGCAGGATCCCACAAACCATGTGCTTATTTTTCTAGTACATTAGATCCCGTAGCTCAGGCTTTGCCTGCATGCCTGAAATCAGTGGCAGCAACAGCTTTAGCAATCAGACAAAGCGATGCCATAGTGTTAGGACATCCATTGACAGTTCAAGTACCACATGCAGTAGAGGTTCTCGTGAATCGAACGCAAACACAACACTTGACTATAGCGCGACTTACAGGGTATGAATTAACATTGTTCCAGCCACATATAGAAATCAGACGTTGTAACACATTGAATCCTGCCACACTTTTACCCGTAATCGGAACAGACCCACTAGCTCATGATTGTATTGAAGTTATTACAATCACGACGAAACCCAGACAAGACTTAACAGATGTCCCATTGTCAGACCCAGACCTGACGTTGTATGTAGATGGTTCATGTATGAGAACAAGTACAGGAGAGTTAGTGGCCGCTTACGCAGTCACAACAGACTCTGAAATCATTGAAACAAATTGCATAAATACCTTGTCCGCTCAAGCAGCAGAGCTCGTCGCTCTGACACAAGCCTGTATTCAAGCCACAAATAAAAGAGTCAACATATACACTGATTCACGTTATGCATTCGGAGTTGTACATGACTTCGGCGTGCTGTGGCGAGAGAGAGGTTATTTAACTTCTCACGGTGCCCACATTCAGCACGGACCCCTCATTCATGCCTTATTAGATGCAATACATCTACCCACTGCAATATCAATTATGAAATGTAAAGCTCATACGAAAGTTACTGATATCATTTCTCAAGGCAATGATCTAGCTGACAGAACAGCTAAACAGACTGCTCAAACCCAAACATCCGACATGACAAAGACAAAAGTCCCGACGCCAACACATTGTATGACGATTAAAGATCCCGCTCTTGACGTAATTGACATACAGACGCATGCTACACCAGACGAAATAAAGAAATGGACTGAATTAGGAGGGATCCAAACGGATCAAGGATGGATGACGAAGGAAAAATCTGTGTGGTTCCTTCCTGATTCAATGGTCCAAGTTATTATTAACACTATACATAGTCCAGCGCATCTAGGAGAAAAAGCTATGCTAGACAGCATTCAACACATTTGGTTCAATAAACATTTACGAGCAGCAGCTAAACAAAAAGTTCGTACCTGTATGATCTGTTGTCAGTTCAACCCAGGAAAAAGCGTTCCCGTAGAACAGGGTGGATTTCAGCCTCCTGATCACCCTTTTGAAGTCCTCCAGATGGATTATATCCAGATGGAACGATGTCGAGGATTCAAATATGTTCTCGTAGTTGTCTGTGCTCTTTCCCGTTGGACAGAGGCATACCCGGTTTCAGATTACACTGCCCCGACTACTGCCAAACAGTTGGTTCGAGAATTCTTCCCACGATACGGTTTACCACGTGTTGTCTACTCAGATAACGGCCAGCCGTTCTCATCCGAACTAATGAAACACGTTTCACTTTTGTTAGGTTATCAGTGGAAGTTTCACTGTGTCCGACACCCCGAGGCAGCAGGTCTCGTAGAAAGACATAATCAGATCCTGAAAATTAGATTGTCCAAAATATGCAGAGAGAAAGGTGTCGACTGGGTAGTAGCATTACCAGTTGCACTCTTTTACATGAGAATGGTAGCACACTCTCGAACAGGGCTATCCCCGTATGAGGTGATCTTTGGCAGACCACCAAATATGTGGGGGACGCCCATACCACGTAAAATAACTGATATTGACTGTAATATGCTGACAGATTATTTGGCTTCCTTGATGTCTGCACTACAATCTTGTCGTTCACAGGTAGCTGCAGCTTTTCCTGACAACACTGAGGTGAAACCCCATGACGTAGTTCCGGGGGACCTGGTCTTGGTGAGGAACTTTGATCGAAAGACTCAGCTGGATCCTAGGTGGAGGTCGCCGCAACTGGTCTTGCTCACCACAAGGACAGCCGTGAAGATCGAAGGCAGGAAAGGCTGGGTACATTCAAGTCATATCAAGAAATTTCATGGACTACCATCGGATGTAAATACCACACCTCGTGTGTCTTCACCCATTGACTCAAAGCTTCCTTTGGTTGAATCAAGTAGTCACGAACAATATAAACTAAAACTCCGATCTAACCAGTCGAGCAATTTGATTGTTTAAGTCCTCTCCAAGGTGAAGCGGTTGAATTTGTCTCTGACATGTATCCCTTAGATCTGAATAGAGAAAACACCCGAAAAATGTTGAAACGACATGCATACTGTAAATCACTGCGTAGTCATTGCACAGTGACGTTATTAATTTTGTTTTTCTTAAGTCTTTTAATAATTACTGCAAGTATATTGTTGCACATATATTATCCTATTTCTAGACATGTTTATAATGTTACTGCTGAACATTCTTTTAGTGAATTACCTCCGCATGAGTTGTCTTATAGATTTGCGCTGCGCAATAATACGTTTATTAGTATGTTACATCATTCCCATCAGGTTAGCAATGCTACAAATTGTTGGATATGTGGCCGACTCCCTCCCTATCAGAATTATAAAGGAATTCTACCTCTCTTTCCATACCCGTTCACACACAACGGCTCCTGTGGAGCATGGTTTAGTTTAATTAATTCCCTAGATTCAAATTCTGCAGTTTATCAAGACAACTGGGTATGGGGAAATTTGAACTTAGTTTTACTTAAAGTCTGCTACCCTAACAAGGAGGGACTTCCCAAGAGAACAGGAACTGATCTAGACAATGAAGTATATGGATTAGGTAATTTTACGCTTAATCTTATGATCCTAAATGTCGAATCCGAAGGTACCCCAATTTTGCCCGCCATGTCAGTATTTCCAGTAAAAGGTGAATTATGTGTAAGAAAGAATGGTTCCATACATATGGGCCATAGTAGATGCACCACTGTAATAGAATTCAGTGATCAAGGCAAGTCGACATTTAGAGCTTACCGCCATTCCTATTTCATATGTGGTCAGACGGCATATGTACGCCTACCTCTAGATTGGGATGGTACCTGTTACATTGGATTCCTTTTGCCACCTGTTTTCCTAGCTCCTCCTGATTATCACAGAAATACTAATTTAGTATATAATAGAGTAAGGAGAGATCTCCCAATAGTCGATTACACTGAAACAGCGTGGGAAAAATACACAGATTTCAATAAAGGTCTCTTTCCCTATATAGGTACCGTTACTAATAGTAAGTTGATACGTAGATTAACTAGAACCCTTGAAGCAGTAGTGAACGAAACTATTTCCGCCTTAGGCAATTTAACAGAAGAGCAGTCTGCTATGCGGATTGTTGTGCTTCAAAATCGTCTTGTCCTTGACGTCATCCTGGCCGATAGGGGCGGAGCTTGTAGGGTCATTGGATCAAGTTGTTGCATTTTCATACCAGAAAATTCGCCATCTGTATATAAAGCCATAACTCGCCTTCATAAGATTGTAAGCCAGATACACCAGAATCCAGGCACCTGGACTTGGTCCGGTTGGTTTTGGAGTGTATTATCTACCTTTGGATGGAAGGTCCTATCCTTCCTAGGTATTGGCTTTCTCATACTATTCAGTTGCTGTCTATGCCTACAATGTGGACCAGCGATTTGTGGTCTGTGTGCCACATCGTGTATTCCATCACCAAGATTTCATTCGTCCCACAAAAAAAAAGAAGAACAAATGATGCTATATGAACAGACCAAGGGATTGATGAAGATTGATATCTCTTGACGGGCAAGTAGGGGACAAGGAGGGAATGTGGAAATATGGATTTTTCTGATCAGTTATGTCCCCTATCTTGGACCCCAACGGTTTCATGTATGAATCACAAGTACATGTATGTTCCCTCCAGTTCCAGTTATGAAGACGCAAACACATGTGCGTCCACCGTCAACATGTCCTCTTTCAGATCCGCCATGAATAGGCTGGATATTCCATTCCTAAGTATGAAAGGCCACCGGCTTTATATGGTTCACTTATGCCATTTTACAGTCCAGGCAAGTAGGCCCTGATTCTGTCATCAAGCTTTTCTTGCTTTCTGCCTCTGAAGCTCCAGTCTGAGCCTGCATCTGTGACCATGAACTTTGTCTCATTCCCTGCGCGGCTCACGATGCCTGACATCAGCCTGTTGCCTGCCAAGAAACTGTATTTCACCTTCGAAATTATCTGCTCCGCTCCCTGCCCAATGCATTCCTGTCTAGTAGTTTAAGTAAACATTCTTCCAGCTACCGAGCAAAGGCCCGGCTTCTCTGTCTTTATGCAAGTAATTCATAGCCTTATTATTATGGAAGACTTCTGCCCTCGCATCTAGTGTAGACACTTAGACGCTTGTACACGCACTAACAGTCAGTATAGGCAGTATAGAATAAGATTCTACTTTAAGAGACCTCTCTTTTGGATAACATAGTTCTTTAAACATAGGATGTTAGATATGATTTGGGATTAGGTTGACTTGACCCTCCAGACTTCTGTCGCCACATGTAGAGCTAAATGTCAAGTCCCCTTCACCCCCTAGTTGCACGTCAATCACACGTCATGCTGCTGCGTGCGCATTTCTGCCAAGTATTTCTGCTGACATTGCGAAATTCTTTCCTGGAACCACCCTATTATGACATCACACCTGATGACGTTCTTTAGTCACACCCAGTTACACCTACTTTTGCTACGTATGTATGTCTTATCTACACTATCAATTGTTACGCCTCTTGCATTTGCTTCACTGTAATGCCTATTGTATAAAAGTGATTAATTATCAATAATGTATGTACTTCACTTCCTGAACCTCCGTGGTGATGGAACTTGGAGTCACCGATTCGAATCGTCCATTGGAATAAAGCCCATTCCGAACCTCTAATACCACGGATTCTGCCTCTTATTTATTGAGCTATTTTTATTATGTTTCTGTATCAAATTAAGTCCCGGTAATTAAATTATTTACCACATGAATGGCGCCCGAATAGGGACACTTTCTCATCTCACGCGCCGGCGGTGCGTTGCAGGCCCGGTCTCCTGCCACAGCTGGACGGACAACAACGCGTACCAGCAGGATTTCCTGTATCTCCCTCCGGTCAAGCGGGGGCGACTGAGGCTGCGATCAACACCCAGACGAGGCGGTGAGAAGTGCGAAGTATCCCGACCAGAGCCTAGCTGAGAGAGCAAGATCCGAGGTATACAGAGGCCCACCAAGTTTCCGATGTCCCGAAGCACCGAAGTTTTCGAGTCGAGTCCAGTCCGGTCCAGTTCAGTTCAGTTCCGTTCCGAGGCCTTCCGTTCCGAGCTACCCGGTGAGTACCATTACTGGGGAGGCGTTCTGACGTGCACATAGGTTGTGCCGGTCAAGACGGGTTTGGGTACACAAATCCGGTCTGCACTGTTTTAGCAGTGTATCTGTACTGTTTAGCAGTATATCTAGTATATCAAGTATATAAATTCAGAATAATTCAGTTAATGCCGAGTATTATGTCTTGTGATAAAGTTTTCTTAGATCGTCATCATCATCGTTGCTCAGTTAAATGTTAAATGTTTTTAATACGTTCTGCATATTGTGGTGTGAATGACTGTTCATTATCGTGGTTTATTGTATTAAGTTTGTTCAAGATCAAGTATCAGACCAGTTCTCAGTATGCCGCTCTTTTCGAAACTAAGACAGATCACAACTAGAAAAGGGGTACTCGAAGAAGCTGTTCCCATTCCTCCTAGGGACACTCCAGGGTACTTCATGTATCATAAACATGGCCTAGACGCCATATTATTTCTTGATCTATGGGTAGACTACACTAAGGAATTACCAGAAAGTCAGAGGTGGCCCGCAGCTGGGACCTGGGATGCAGATTGCATCATGAAAGTAGAGGAAGAGTTATGGAAAAGGAAAGCTAGACACTCACAGAAAGACGCCATTGAATTATGGCGTAAAGAATCGTATAGACGTACAGAAAAAGCACGTAGACAGGAAGAGAAGAGTAAGGAAAATTCAAATAAAGTCCGAGAAAATCTATTAATTGAAGAAGGTACACGAGTGAAATCAGAACAAGTAGACAGACAAAGAAATGCCCTTATGAAGGGTATGTATCCCCTTCTGGCCGAGGGATTACCTAAGGCTACTTCGGGGATACCAAAAGACTTGCCACCCCCATTATTTCCAATAAAAGTACATCCTAAGGAGCATCCTAGAACCGCAGAAGATGTTTTTCTTTCCTCATATTTAGATGACGCAGCTCCCGAGTATGCTAACCCCGCCCCACATAGACCGTCTGCCGGGGAAGTTCAACGCCAAGATCCTGTATCTGCATCTCTACAGCACCAAATCCTGACACAAGTTCCGGCAAGCACATCTGTTTCCACATCTGTTCCTACAGCTACTTCTACAGCTGTGCCTACACCTATAGTTGCTGTATCGCGTTCTACGAATCCTTTCACGCCCGATACCCCAGATGGGGCTACCGGAGGTGCTACCAACATTTTTTCTACGCCACCCAGAATAAATAAACTTACTTTTCAAGAGTCAGCACATTCACGTACCCCCAAACTCATAAATGCCCGCACGCTTAAGGAACTTCTTATAGATTGTAGATATGACCCTGTGCCCGGCAAAGAGGACGAAATGATCATGGCATCATTACGTATCAGACGAGCTGCGGTGTATTTAGGGAAGTTACCAGGAATGACTGCACATCTAGATAATATATATCATTTTGTCCAAACAGGGCGAGATTCTGAATGTATTAACAGAGCTATGGAATACCAGAAAGTGGAGATACAGGGGGAACTGTTACGTTTCCTCATAAATTGTGTGATCAGAAATCAAGACCGACCGGGGGTAGACCCGGAAGCAATGCAAACTCTTACCAGATGGAGCCAGAATATATCAGAAGGGAGACATGATAAGCAAAATTGTATAATAGCCATGTGCCGAAAGATCCGTAAAGAAATAGAACGCCTACACGAAGAGAGATTAGCGGTAGACCAGTTCGAACAAAACGAGGAGGAGGAAGGATCAGGACTGTCCACAGGACAGTCAGAAACGATAGCCTATGTAGGTAGAGGAAGATCTTGTAATAGTACTAGATGTTTTATTGACCCGATACGTCCGATATGTCCAGATAATAACAGGAATTTCCAAACACCTATAATAAATATAAGGTCCCCCGAGCATTCGTTCCAAGCCGCTGACAAATTACTCCGAGAACGAAGGGGTTATCATTTTCTCGATTCTATGGATGAACAAGAATTAGCCAGGTCAGCCGTTCATTGGGTTGACAGTCCCGGAAAGTATGATGATGATACAGTAGCACACACATTTTTGAATCTCACCCCAGATGAACAGCGTTTAGCTGGGATTTATATGATTCAACAACTTCTTATACTATATAAAAGCCAACATTCAGATCCTGGTCCCTTACCTGATATATTGACTGAATTACTCACGAATAGATGGAGAGGTTCAGGTACTAAGCTAATTAAAGAAATACTAGAATCAAGAAAGCAGTACATTCTTTTTGTATGCCCAGAACATGTCTCACTGCCCATCAAGGAAAGACCGATGTATTACATGGACAGACAGAATCCCTTACGAGAAGTACACCCAATAAAGGGCGAGGACAATCAGTTTAAACGTGTATATGTATATACGCCCATATCGAAAATAGAATTGTTAGAAATGAAGAAAGTGGTACCCAGTCATGACAAAGACCCAGCGGGTTTTCACCGAGAAATTAAAGACATGTTACTCATGGGAGAGTATACCTATCCCGACATTATGACAATATTAAAGGTATTAATGCCTGCTGGCATTTACGAAAAACTTAAGGAAAAAGAGTGGGAGGTGGGAGACCAAAAGATAGACTGGACAGCATTAGAAAATGAAGAAAGGGCCCGAGGTCCAGGTTCGGGGCTTGGGGATAAAACTAAAGCACTACCAGGTTTACTAGTACAGGTGCTGCCACGTTTATTAACCACGAAAAAGGAAGACTGGGGTGCAATCTCAGCCTGTAAACAAAAGCAAGATGAAGACACTAGTGATTTCTATGCCCGATTCAAAAAATGTTTTGGTATAAATAGTGGTATAAAAGCAAGTAGCGAGTCATACCCACATCTGTTTGTGACAATTAGTTGAAAATTCCTTGCCCCAGGTGAAGAATAGAGTATTAAAATTCGAGAGTACCTGGCAAGGTAATACCCCATCACAAATGTTACAAATGTTACAGTACCATTACAATAGAATTAGAGAGGAACAAGAACATGAACAGAAACGCATGAAAGACACAAAAATGAAAATGCTAGTCTCCCAGACAGTTCCAGCTGAGGGTCATAAAAGGGGTACGACACATTCCGGTGATTCAGCAGGACCTGTAAAAGGGACATGCAACTATTGTAAACAGCCAGGACATTACATACACGATTGCCCAGTCCTGAAGCGTAATATCGCCACAGGTAAAACACAGGAAAGACCACGGCCACCTAGACAGGATCAGAATGAACAAGGAGCCCCGCAGCATGCACAGTCCATGCCAGCTCCACAACAGTCTATACAGTTTGTGCCAGCTGCACCAGCGCTGCCGGTTGCTGCCACACAAACCACGACACGACAGCTGTACCAGACCGCACAGTACGACTATCCTGATTATCAACGATATGCATGAACCAGCCTAGAGAGGGAAGTTGACTTACCCCTTATCGAGGTCCCTGTAGACCAAGAAGGACCTTATGTACATAGTGAATTATTAGGCCAAGATAGAAAAATTTTACTTGATACAGGGGCAAGTCGAACAACAATAAAACACAGTGAAGTTCCAGGGGCACCCCTCTCAGGCTCACAGAATATTTCCCTTGGTTTTTCAGGAAAACCTATTGTTAATGAAGTATCACAGCCTCTTCCACTTACGATAGGACCCTTGACCAGAACTACAGATTTATTGCTTACTAAATCATGTCCAGAAAACTTGTTAGGTATAAAAACACTGAAAGCTCTAGGAGCTATAATATGTTGTTCTCCGGAAGGAGTAAGATTGTTTTTACGTGATTTCAAAGGTCACTATGTGTCTCGAGACATGGATCCCCGACTGCAGACTTTACCTACACATTTATGGGCACAAGGCCCTACTGATGTTGGTTGCATGAATATTACACCATATCGAGTTACACTAAAGGCAGGAGTGGTACTACCACGAATGTGACAATACAAGTTACCACCAGATGCTGTAGTGGCTTTACTACAAATCATTGACGAGCTCATTGCCCAAGGAGTGGTTGTGGAAACAGACTCCAATGTATGTAATTCCCCGATAATTCCGATTCTTAAACGAACAGATCCAAAGGCCCCGCCAGTATATCGATTGGTTATTGATCTGCGCGAATTGAACAAATGCATTGTGCCACAATTCCCTGTGGTCCCAGATATCTCGTCATTACTGACAGCTATTGATTCTGAAGCAACATTCTTTACTGTAATTGATCTCAAGAATGCCTTTTTCAGCGTCCCTATAGATCCGGAAAGCCAATACTTGTTCGGATTTAGTTTAAATGGACGTAGCTTTAAATTCTCACGCGCACCTCAAGGATTTACAGAAAGCCCCAGCATCTATAGCCAAGCACTGAAACGAGAACTCGACAGTATCCACATGCCAGTAAACACTGCCCTGCTTCAATATGTCGATCTGCTGATCACCGCTAGAAGCGAACCTGAATGTGAGAAAGCATCACTGACAGTTTTACAATTTCTAGCCGAAAAAGGGCACAAGGTGTCCCCTTCTAAGCTGCAATTCTGTGTCCAGCGAGTTGTTTATCTTGGACACTCGCTGTCCAAGGAGGGAAGGCAGCTTACACCCGACCGCATTCAGTTAATAGCTAACATGCCAATACCCAAGACACAAAAGGAGGTGCGGGCTTTTATAGGCCTCACTTCATATTGTAGGCAGTGGATCCCTCAGTATGCATTTCTAGCAAAACCACTCATTCAATTGACAACACAGGAGGCAGCCACATCGACTGTTCTCCCTTGGACTCAGGAACATACACAAGCTTTTGAAAGCCTAAAGAAAGCCTTATGCCAAGCACCGGTTTTAGCAACACCATGTTACAATAAACAGTTTACACTCTTTGTTACAGAACGCGAAGGTACTGCCTTGTCAGTACTCACACAGGAACAGGCAGGATCCCACAAACCATGTGCTTATTTTTCTAGTACATTAGATCCCGTAGCTCAGGCTTTGCCTGCATGCCTGAAATCAGTGGCAGCAACAGCTTTAGCAATCAGACAAAGCGATGCCATAGTGTTAGGACATCCATTGACAGTTCAAGTACCACATGCAGTAGAGGTTCTCGTGAATCGAACGCAAACACAACACTTGACTATAGCGCGACTTACAGGGTATGAATTAACATTGTTCCAGCCACATATAGAAATCAGACGTTGTAACACATTGAATCCTGCCACACTTTTACCCGTAATCGGAACAGACCCACTAGCTCATGATTGTATTGAAGTTATTACAATCACGACGAAACCCAGACAAGACTTAACAGATGTCCCATTGTCAGACCCAGACCTGACGTTGTATGTAGATGGTTCATGTATGAGAACAAGTACAGGAGAGTTAGTGGCCGCTTACGCAGTCACAACAGACTCTGAAATCATTGAAACAAATTGCATAAATACCTTGTCCGCTCAAGCAGCAGAGCTCGTCGCTCTGACACAAGCCTGTATTCAAGCCACAAATAAAAGAGTCAACATATACACTGATTCACGTTATGCATTCGGAGTTGTACATGACTTCGGCGTGCTGTGGCGAGAGAGAGGTTATTTAACTTCTCACGGTGCCCACATTCAGCACGGACCCCTCATTCATGCCTTATTAGATGCAATACATCTACCCACTGCAATATCAATTATGAAATGTAAAGCTCATACGAAAGTTACTGATATCATTTCTCAAGGCAATGATCTAGCTGACAGAACAGCTAAACAGACTGCTCAAACCCAAACATCCGACATGACAAAGACAAAAGTCCCGACGCCAACACATTGTATGACGATTAAAGATCCCGCTCTTGACGTAATTGACATACAGACGCATGCTACACCAGACGAAATAAAGAAATGGACTGAATTAGGAGGGATCCAAACGGATCAAGGATGGATGACGAAGGAAAAATCTGTGTGGTTCCTTCCTGATTCAATGGTCCAAGTTATTATTAACACTATACATAGTCCAGCGCATCTAGGAGAAAAAGCTATGCTAGACAGCATTCAACACATTTGGTTCAATAAACATTTACGAGCAGCAGCTAAACAAAAAGTTCGTACCTGTATGATCTGTTGTCAGTTCAACCCAGGAAAAAGCGTTCCCGTAGAACAGGGTGGATTTCAGCCTCCTGATCACCCTTTTGAAGTCCTCCAGATGGATTATATCCAGATGGAACGATGTCGAGGATTCAAATATGTTCTCGTAGTTGTCTGTGCTCTTTCCCGTTGGACAGAGGCATACCCGGTTTCAGATTACACTGCCCCGACTACTGCCAAACAGTTGGTTCGAGAATTCTTCCCACGATACGGTTTACCACGTGTTGTCTACTCAGATAACGGCCAGCCGTTCTCATCCGAACTAATGAAACACGTTTCACTTTTGTTAGGTTATCAGTGGAAGTTTCACTGTGTCCGACACCCCGAGGCAGCAGGTCTCGTAGAAAGACATAATCAGATCCTGAAAATTAGATTGTCCAAAATATGCAGAGAGAAAGGTGTCGACTGGGTAGTAGCATTACCAGTTGCACTCTTTTACATGAGAATGGTAGCACACTCTCGAACAGGGCTATCCCCGTATGAGGTGATCTTTGGCAGACCACCAAATATGTGGGGGACGCCCATACCACGTAAAATAACTGATATTGACTGTAATATGCTGACAGATTATTTGGCTTCCTTGATGTCTGCACTACAATCTTGTCGTTCACAGGTAGCTGCAGCTTTTCCTGACAACACTGAGGTGAAACCCCATGACGTAGTTCCGGGGGACCTGGTCTTGGTGAGGAACTTTGATCGAAAGACTCAGCTGGATCCTAGGTGGAGGTCGCCGCAACTGGTCTTGCTCACCACAAGGACAGCCGTGAAGATCGAAGGCAGGAAAGGCTGGGTACATTCAAGTCATATCAAGAAATTTCATGGACTACCATCGGATGTAAATACCACACCTCGTGTGTCTTCACCCATTGACTCAAAGCTTCCTTTGGTTGAATCAAGTAGTCACGAACAATATAAACTAAAACTCCGATCTAACCAGTCGAGCAATTTGATTGTTTAAGTCCTCTCCAAGGTGAAGCGGTTGAATTTGTCTCTGACATGTATCCCTTAGATCTGAATAGAGAAAACACCCGAAAAATGTTGAAACGACATGCATACTGTAAATCACTGCGTAGTCATTGCACAGTGACGTTATTAATTTTGTTTTTCTTAAGTCTTTTAATAATTACTGCAAGTATATTGTTGCACATATATTATCCTATTTCTAGACATGTTTATAATGTTACTGCTGAACATTCTTTTAGTGAATTACCTCCGCATGAGTTGTCTTATAGATTTGCGCTGCGCAATAATACGTTTATTAGTATGTTACATCATTCCCATCAGGTTAGCAATGCTACAAATTGTTGGATATGTGGCCGACTCCCTCCCTATCAGAATTATAAAGGAATTCTACCTCTCTTTCCATACCCGTTCACACACAACGGCTCCTGTGGAGCATGGTTTAGTTTAATTAATTCCCTAGATTCAAATTCTGCAGTTTATCAAGACAACTGGGTATGGGGAAATTTGAACTTAGTTTTACTTAAAGTCTGCTACCCTAACAAGGAGGGACTTCCCAAGAGAACAGGAACTGATCTAGACAATGAAGTATATGGATTAGGTAATTTTACGCTTAATCTTATGATCCTAAATGTCGAATCCGAAGGTACCCCAATTTTGCCCGCCATGTCAGTATTTCCAGTAAAAGGTGAATTATGTGTAAGAAAGAATGGTTCCATACATATGGGCCATAGTAGATGCACCACTGTAATAGAATTCAGTGATCAAGGCAAGTCGACATTTAGAGCTTACCGCCATTCCTATTTCATATGTGGTCAGACGGCATATGTACGCCTACCTCTAGATTGGGATGGTACCTGTTACATTGGATTCCTTTTGCCACCTGTTTTCCTAGCTCCTCCTGATTATCACAGAAATACTAATTTAGTATATAATAGAGTAAGGAGAGATCTCCCAATAGTCGATTACACTGAAACAGCGTGGGAAAAATACACAGATTTCAATAAAGGTCTCTTTCCCTATATAGGTACCGTTACTAATAGTAAGTTGATACGTAGATTAACTAGAACCCTTGAAGCAGTAGTGAACGAAACTATTTCCGCCTTAGGCAATTTAACAGAAGAGCAGTCTGCTATGCGGATTGTTGTGCTTCAAAATCGTCTTGTCCTTGACGTCATCCTGGCCGATAGGGGCGGAGCTTGTAGGGTCATTGGATCAAGTTGTTGCATTTTCATACCAGAAAATTCGCCATCTGTATATAAAGCCATAACTCGCCTTCATAAGATTGTAAGCCAGATACACCAGAATCCAGGCACCTGGACTTGGTCCGGTTGGTTTTGGAGTGTATTATCTACCTTTGGATGGAAGGTCCTATCCTTCCTAGGTATTGGCTTTCTCATACTATTCAGTTGCTGTCTATGCCTACAATGTGGACCAGCGATTTGTGGTCTGTGTGCCACATCGTGTATTCCATCACCAAGATTTCATTCGTCCCACAAAAAAAAAGAAGAACAAATGATGCTATATGAACAGACCAAGGGATTGATGAAGATTGATATCTCTTGACGGGCAAGTAGGGGACAAGGAGGGAATGTGGAAATATGGATTTTTCTGATCAGTTATGTCCCCTATCTTGGACCCCAACGGTTTCATGTATGAATCACAAGTACATGTATGTTCCCTCCAGTTCCAGTTATGAAGACGCAAACACATGTGCGTCCACCGTCAACATGTCCTCTTTCAGATCCGCCATGAATAGGCTGGATATTCCATTCCTAAGTATGAAAGGCCACCGGCTTTATATGGTTCACTTATGCCATTTTACAGTCCAGGCAAGTAGGCCCTGATTCTGTCATCAAGCTTTTCTTGCTTTCTGCCTCTGAAGCTCCAGTCTGAGCCTGCATCTGTGACCATGAACTTTGTCTCATTCCCTGCGCGGCTCACGATGCCTGACATCAGCCTGTTGCCTGCCAAGAAACTGTATTTCACCTTCGAAATTATCTGCTCCGCTCCCTGCCCAATGCATTCCTGTCTAGTAGTTTAAGTAAACATTCTTCCAGCTACCGAGCAAAGGCCCGGCTTCTCTGTCTTTATGCAAGTAATTCATAGCCTTATTATTATGGAAGACTTCTGCCCTCGCATCTAGTGTAGACACTTAGACGCTTGTACACGCACTAACAGTCAGTATAGGCAGTATAGAATAAGATTCTACTTTAAGAGACCTCTCTTTTGGATAACATAGTTCTTTAAACATAGGATGTTAGATATGATTTGGGATTAGGTTGACTTGACCCTCCAGACTTCTGTCGCCACATGTAGAGCTAAATGTCAAGTCCCCTTCACCCCCTAGTTGCACGTCAATCACACGTCATGCTGCTGCGTGCGCATTTCTGCCAAGTATTTCTGCTGACATTGCGAAATTCTTTCCTGGAACCACCCTATTATGACATCACACCTGATGACGTTCTTTAGTCACACCCAGTTACACCTACTTTTGCTACGTATGTATGTCTTATCTACACTATCAATTGTTACGCCTCTTGCATTTGCTTCACTGTAATGCCTATTGTATAAAAGTGATTAATTATCAATAATGTATGTACTTCACTTCCTGAACCTCCGTGGTGATGGAACTTGGAGTCACCGATTCGAATCGTCCATTGGAATAAAGCCCATTCCGAACCTCTAATACCACGGATTCTGCCTCTTATTTATTGAGCTATTTTTATTATGTTTCTGTATCAAATTAAGTCCCGGTAATTAAATTATTTACCACATGAATGGCGCCCGAATAGGGACACTTTCTCATCTCACGCGCCGGCGGTGCGTTGCAGGCCCGGTCTCCTGCCACAGCTGGACGGACAACAACGCGTACCAGCAGGATTTCCTGTATCTCCCTCCGGTCAAGCGGGGGCGACTGAGGCTGCGATCAACACCCAGACGAGGCGGTGAGAAGTGCGAAGTATCCCGACCAGAGCCTAGCTGAGAGAGCAAGATCCGAGGTATACAGAGGCCCACCAAGTTTCCGATGTCCCGAAGCACCGAAGTTTTCGAGTCGAGTCCAGTCCGGTCCAGTTCAGTTCAGTTCCGTTCCGAGGCCTTCCGTTCCGAGCTACCCGGTGAGTACCATTACTGGGGAGGCGTTCTGACGTGCACATAGGTTGTGCCGGTCAAGACGGGTTTGGGTACACAAATCCGGTCTGCACTGTTTTAGCAGTGTATCTGTACTGTTTAGCAGTATATCTAGTATATCAAGTATATAAATTCAGAATAATTCAGTTAATGCCGAGTATTATGTCTTGTGATAAAGTTTTCTTAGATCGTCATCATCATCGTTGCTCAGTTAAATGTTAAATGTTTTTAATACGTTCTGCATATTGTGGTGTGAATGACTGTTCATTATCGTGGTTTATTGTATTAAGTTTGTTCAAGATCAAGTATCAGACCAGTTCTCAGTATGCCGCTCTTTTCGAAACTAAGACAGATCACAACTAGAAAAGGGGTACTCGAAGAAGCTGTTCCCATTCCTCCTAGGGACACTCCAGGGTACTTCATGTATCATAAACATGGCCTAGACGCCATATTATTTCTTGATCTATGGGTAGACTACACTAAGGAATTACCAGAAAGTCAGAGGTGGCCCGCAGCTGGGACCTGGGATGCAGATTGCATCATGAAAGTAGAGGAAGAGTTATGGAAAAGGAAAGCTAGACACTCACAGAAAGACGCCATTGAATTATGGCGTAAAGAATCGTATAGACGTACAGAAAAAGCACGTAGACAGGAAGAGAAGAGTAAGGAAAATTCAAATAAAGTCCGAGAAAATCTATTAATTGAAGAAGGTACACGAGTGAAATCAGAACAAGTAGACAGACAAAGAAATGCCCTTATGAAGGGTATGTATCCCCTTCTGGCCGAGGGATTACCTAAGGCTACTTCGGGGATACCAAAAGACTTGCCACCCCCATTATTTCCAATAAAAGTACATCCTAAGGAGCATCCTAGAACCGCAGAAGATGTTTTTCTTTCCTCATATTTAGATGACGCAGCTCCCGAGTATGCTAACCCCGCCCCACATAGACCGTCTGCCGGGGAAGTTCAACGCCAAGATCCTGTATCTGCATCTCTACAGCACCAAATCCTGACACAAGTTCCGGCAAGCACCTCTGTTTCCACATCTGTTCCTACAGCTACTTCTACAGCTGTGCCTACACCTATAGTTGCTGTATCGCGTTCTACGAATCCTTTCACGCCCGATACCCCAGATGGGGCTACCGGAGGTGCTACCAACATTTTTTCTACGCCACCCAGAATAAATAAACTTACTTTTCAAGAGTCAGCACATTCACGTACCCCCAAACTCATAAATGCCCGCACGCTTAAGGAACTTCTTATAGATTGTAGATATGACCCTGTGCCCGGCAAAGAGGACGAAATGATCATGGCATCATTACGTATCAGACGAGCCGCGGTGTATTTAGGGAAGTTACCAGGAATGACTGCACATCTAGATAATATATATCATTTTGTCCAAACAGGGCGAGATTCTGAATGTATTAACAGAGCTATGGAATACCAGAAAGTGGAGATACAGGGGCAACTGTTACGTTTTCTCATAAATTGTGTGATCAGAAATCAAGACCGACCGGGGGTAGACCCGGAAGCAATGCAAACTC